>NC_091289.1:135231070-135534820 GCF_032444005.1 Ranitomeya imitator | reverse complement strand
CTACCCAGCCCTCCACCTCCGAAACCAACTTCTCCACCATTACAGAAGACGGACTCTCCACTCTACTCTCAAGATCGCATCTCACCACCTGTGCACTTGACCCACTCCCATCCCACTTCATCCCAAACCTCACCACAGTCTTCATCCCAAACCTCACCACAGTCTTCATCCCAACCCTAACCCATCTCTTCAACCTATCACTAACAACTGGCATCTTCCCCTCAAGCTTTAAACATGCCTCAATCACACCTATCCTCAAAAAGTCCTCTCTTGACCCATCCTCTGTATCTAGCTATCACCCTATATCACTTCTCTCCTTTGCCTCAAAACTACTGGAACAACATGTCCATCTTGAACTGACCTCCCATCTATCTTCCTGCTCCTTCTTCGACCGCTTTCAATCAGGCTTCTGGTCACACCACTCCACTGAAACAGCCCTAACTAAGGTCACCAATGACCTATTAACCGCCAAGTGCAAGCGACACTACTCTATCCTCCTCCTCCTGGACCTGTCCTCTGCCTTTGACACAGTGGACCATTCCCTGCTGCTGCAGACCCTCTCATCTCTTGGAATCACAGACTTGGCACTATCCTGGATCTCATCATACCTAACTGACCATACATTCAGCGTCTCCCACTCACACACCACCTCCTCACCTCGCCCCCTATCTGTCGGAGTCCCGCAAGGTTCAGTTCTAGGACCCCTGCTCTTCTCCATTTACACCTTTGGCCTGGGACAGCTCATAGAATCTCACGACTTTCAATATCATTTGTATGCTGACGACACACAGATCTACATCTCTGGACCAGTAATTACCACCCTACTAATCAGAATCCCTCAATGTCTGTCTGCTATTTCATCCTTCTTCTCCACTAGATTTCTAAAACTTAACATGGACAAAACAGAATTCATCATCTTTCCCCCATCTCACACGACCTCCCCAACGAACCTATTCATTACAGTAAACGGCTGCCCACTCTCCCCAGTCCCACAAGCCCGCTGTCTTGGGGTAATCCTTGACACTGATCTCTCTTTTAAACCACATATCCAAACCCTTTCCACTTCCTGCCGCCTCCAACTCAAAAATATTTCACGGATCCGCACATTCCTAAACCAAGAATCCGCAAAGACCCTAGTCCATGCCCTCATCATCTCCCGCCTTGACTACTGTAACCTCCTGCTCTGTGGTCTCCCCTCTAACACTCTTGCACCCCTCCAATCTATTTTAAACTCTGCTGCCCGACTAATCCACCTGTCCCCACGCTATTCCCCGGCCTCTCCCCTCTGTCAATCCCTGCACTGGCTCCCCATCACCCAGAGACTCCAGTACAAAAGCTTAACCATGACATACAAAGCCATCCACAACCTGTCTCCTCCATACATCTGCGACCTCGTCTCCCAGTACTCTCCTGCACGCAACCTCCGATCCTCACAAGATCTCCTTCTCTACTCCCCTATTATCTCCTCTTCCCACAATCGCACACAAGATTTCTCTCGTGCATCCCCCCTACTCTGGAATTCTCTACCACAACATATCAGACTCTCGCCTACCATCGAAACCTTCAAAAAGAACCTGAAGACCCACCTCTTCCGACAAGCCTACAACCTGCAGTAACCACCGATCGACCAAACCGCTGCACGGCCAGCTCTACCCTACCTACTGTATCCTCACCCATCCCTTGTAGATTGTGAGCCCTCGCGGGCAGGGTCCTCTCTCCTCCTGTACCAATTGTGACTTGTATTGTTCAAGATTATTGTACTTGTTTTATTATGTATACCCCTCCTCACATGTAAAGCGCCATGGAATAAATGGCTCTATAATAATAAATAATATAATAATAATCTTTTCTGGCTGTGTCTTTATTTACCATACAACTATAGGATTAGTAATGGATAGGAGTCTTATAGATGCTTCTCCATTACTGATCTGTGGGCTTGATGTCACCTGACAACACAAAGGTGACATCAACCTCACAAACATTAACCGCACTTGCCACCACTACAGGGCAAGTGGGAAGAGTTGGGTAAAGTGCCAGAATTGGTGCATCTAATAAATGTGCCTTTTCTGGGTGGCTGCGAGCTGCTATTTTTAGGCTGTGGGGCCAATATACATGGCCTCTTACCAGCCTGGGAATACCAGCTCCCAGCTGTCTGCTTTAGCAAGGCTGGCTGTCAAAAATGGGGGGATCCCACTTCGCTTTTTTGAATTATTTATTTAAATAATAAATACGGCGTGAGGACTAGAGATGAGCAAAACGGGTCGAAATTTTTCAAAAGTCGCCGACTTTTGGCAAGGTCGGGTTTCATGAAACCCGACCCGACCCCAGTATGGGGTCGGCCATGAAGTCGGCGATCTTTTGAATCTAGAATCGGAATTCCGATACCGATTCCCGATATGTTTATATCAGGAATTGGTATTGGAATTCAGATTTAAGTGTAAAATAAAGAATAAAAATAAAAAATATCGCAATACTTACCCTCTGACGCGCCCTGGTACTAACTGGGAACCTTCCTTCCTTAGAATCAGCCTTCCAGGACCTTGCGGTGACGTCGCGGTGACGTCGCGGCTTGTGATTGGCCGCGCGGCCGCCCATGTGACCGCTCGCGCGACCAATCACAAGCCGCGACGTCACCGAAGGTCCTGGAAGGGCTGATTCTTAGGAAGGAAGGCTGCCGGAAAGAAGCAGGGCGCGTCCGAGGGTGAGTGTATTCCTATTAGGTGACGTCGCGGCTTGTGATTGGTCGCGCGAGCGGTCACATGGGCGGCCGCGCGGCCAATCACAAGCCGCGACGTCACCGCGACGTCACCGCAGGGTCCTGGAAGGCTGATTCTAAGGAAGGAAGGTTCCCGGTTAGTACCAGGGCGCGTCAGAGGGTAAGTATTGCGATATTTTTTATTTTTATTCCTTATTTTACACTAAAATATGGATCGCAGGGCCTGAAGGAGAGTTTCCGCTCCTTCAGACCCTGGGAACCATGGAAACCCAATGCATTGCATTGGGTTTCGAGTCTCGGCCGACCCCGACCCCGACTTTTTTATAGGATCGGCCGATTTCACTCGACCCGACTTTTGAAAAAGTCGGGTTTCGTGAAACCCGACCCGATCCTATAAAAGTAAAGGTCGCTCAACCCTAGTGAGGACCCCTCTATTCTTGATAACCAGCCTTGCTGAAACTGACGTCTGAGGGTTGCAGTCCCCAGCTGTGAGTTTGGCCAGCTGGTTATCAAATTTTTTTAAATTATTTATTTACAGTGAGAAGCTGGTAATGAATACACTCATCAGCCCCTCCTGCTCTCGCTGTTACTAGCGGCAGCAGGCGTCGGATGATTGGAGCTGTTGTCCCATCAGCTGACACCAGTGACCGGAGGTAAACTATATACCTCAGATCACAGCTGAGTGCTCACGCTGTCTTTTGACAGTGTGGGAACCGCGGCTCTCTGACTGGCGGGGATGGTCTCACCACCGATCAGAAGAGGTGTTTGCCACGCTATCATGCACATGACAGCGTTGCAAACACTGGATGTTCGGGCCCCCCTTTCAACAGAATGGGGTCCAGGTCCGGGTTCTGTTCTGGTTTGATCCTCTTGCACAGAGAGAATCGGAGCACAGCTGCGGAGGAGGCGGAGAAAGTAATTTCTCCATCTCCTCCACTGCTGGCGTTGGCAAATATCACACCGCACTCGAATGATATCTGAGGGATGTGCGTTGTGTCACTCGCACCCATAGACTTATATGGGTGCGAGTGAGCCAAGACTCGGCAGAGTCTCGGTGCCAATTCCAGCATGCTGCGATTGTTCTCGCATGCCGATTCAGCATGAGAACCTATTCGCAGATGTGATCTGCCCCATAAATTAACACTGGTCCGAGTGCTATGCGATGTTTCCTTGCATAGCATTTGTCCGTATTCTACGCTGGTATGACCCCGGCCTTACTGTTCGGCCGAACCTGCCGAAGCTGAACATCCAGGTGTCCAGCCATCTCTAATTTTTACATTAGCCATGGTTGCTTTTTTAGACTCTCAGTATTTTTCAGGAAGAGTTTATTGCAGAGTCCTTATCATTAGAGGCAGTATTACAATGACAGGTAACACTTCTATACATAGCTGATATCACAGAATCCACCAATCAAAATAGGCAATGTCACAGCTCCCTTCTGCTCCTCCCTTCACAATGACCTTTGCTCATGCTCATTTGACACTTTAATACAAAATATATAGCATCGGGATCCAAACATTGTGGCTAATGTGCATATGATGTTTCCTGAAACAATAGGAAGTTAAAATCTGAAAAAGCCCTAGTGGTCAAATCAAAAACTGCAAGATTTCTTTTATTTCATGCAGATTGTAATATGGAAAAAAATGCCAAAAATTATATAAAAAAAAGCATTTAGGACAAGAAACTCGATTTAAACGATTGTTAATTTTCTGATGATGCATTCTCTATCAGGTCAACCAATCCTGCCAGCTCACATTCCAAGGAATAGTTGGAAACTAAAAATAAGTAATGTACCAAGCTGGTAAATTATCATCCAACTATGGGATAGGTGGTAATTTAATTTGCTGGTAATCTGGTAGGACCTCCACTGATCCTGAGAGTGGGAGCCCAATCTTAAAGGAGCTGATTGGAATATGTGCCCCACTGTTCCATTCATTGTTTTTAGAAGATGCCTTATTGCTGTACTCAGCATGTTTATTGACTTTTTCCAAAAACACAAATTTAATATAAATTAATCTCATTTTTATTATTCATTTTTATTCTATGTTATTTTTTATTATTGGTGTTTACATCCAAAATGCAAATCCAATTACAATGAACAAACTACCAATCACAGACCAGCACAGAGACGAGAGGGCCCTGTCCTTTTGGATTTACAGTACTTCATTTTTTAAATACATGGACTATTTTTTATTCAGGTTAAAACAAATGACACAAACAGCATAGCTACCAAACGTTCTGGATTCAGCAGGACTGACCCCTCTGTCCCTTTACATCGGGGCTTTGTCCAGGGCCGGACTGGCCATCTGGCAATTCTGGCAAATGCCAGAAGGCCTGTATGGTTGTGGGCCTCCTTGTCTGCAACATTGTTAACAGAATCAGTGTTCTCAAGACATCCATACTGTAAGGGCCATATTTGTCACTAGGCACGTGAGGGCACGTGCTTAGGGCGGCAGGATGCGGGGGGCGGCACCTGAGCAAGGTTTTTTTTATTTATTAACCGGCACCCTCTCAACCACACCCACCATCCCCCCTCACTCACTCCCCACTCCCCCCTCCTCAAAGATGACATACTCACCCTCCTCCAGCGGTGCCTGCAGCTGTGTTGTTCTCAGCGCCAGCAGCTCGTCCTGTGCTCACAGCGGTCACGTGGTACTACTCATTAAGGTGATGAATATGGATGCATATTCATGACCTTAATAAGCGGTACCATGTGACCGCTCACACAGGAAGAAGCTTTAGCACCGGGAGTCGCGACAGATGTGCAGGACAAGGAGTCTGTTCAGCGCGTTGTGAGGAGGGTGAGTATGACAACTGGGGGAGGAGAAGGAGGACAGGGGAGGATGAAGAAGGATGGGGGAGCCATGCATACAAGATGGGGGAGGCGGAGCCACGCATACAAGGATGGGAGGAAGGAGAGCAGAGCCACGCATACAAGGATGGGAGGAGGGGGGAAGTGGAGCCACGCATACAAGGATGGGAGGAGGGGGGAGCAGAGCCATGCATACAAGGATGAGAGGAGGGGGATAAGCAGAGCCACGCATACAAGGATGGGAGGAGGGGGGAGCAGAGCCACGCATACAATGATGGGAGAATGGGGATAAGCAGAGCCACGCATTCAAGGAAGGGAGGAGGGGGGAGCGGAGCCACCCATTCAAGAATGGGAGGAGGGGGAGCAGAGCCACTCATACAAGTATGGGAGGTGGAGGAGCGGAGCCAAGCATACAAGGATGGGAGGAGGGGGAGCGGAGCCACGCATACAAGGATGGGAGGAGGGGGGAGCAGAGCCATGCATACAAGGATGGGAGGAGGGGGGAGCAGAGCCATGCATACAAGGATGGGAGGAGGGGGGAAGTGGAGCCACACATACAAGGATGGAAGGAGGGGGAATCGGAGCCATACATACAAGGATTGGAGGAGGAGGGGAGCAGAGCCACACATACAAGGATGAGAGGAGGGGGGTAGCGGAGCCACGCATTCAAGGATGGGAGGAGGGGGGAGCAGAGCCACACATACAAGATCAGACAAGGGAGCCATGCATAAAATGGGGGAGCTACACAGAGCAAGACAGGATGGGGGGAACCACACATACCGGGATAGGAATGAGGGGGCAATACATACCCGGCTTATACTCGAGTCAATAAGCTTACCCATTTTCTGTGGCAAAAGTAGATTCCTTGGCTTATTCTTGGGTCGGCTTATACTCGAGTATATACTGTATGTAATATATACACATGTATGTGTGTGGCTGTGTATATACATAAATATGTAGCTTTGTTGCCATAAAAGTGAGTACAATTGAGGCTCTGACTGCCAGTTAGAGCAACGTGAGCAGCGCGATCAGATCATGTGATCACGCTGCTGACGTCGTTCACTCGCACTGCAGAGGCGAACACTGGTGGTAAGTGCTCCAGTGGAGCAGAAGACACCGAAGATTAAGTGCACGGGGGGACAATTTGAGTAGGGAGGGGGGGATTTATTATGTGTGGAGAATTTGAGTGGGGATGGGGATTTTTAATGTGTGGGGTGAGAATTGGAGTGGAGATGGGGGATTTAATGTGTGTTAGCAGATTTGAGGACACAAAAAGAAGAACAAAGGGGGAGATGGGGAAACAGTACGGAGGAATGGGGGCATGTATAAGGAAACAGTACTGGGGGAATGGGGGGCATTTATGCGGAAACAGTACTGGGGAATGGGGGGCATGTATGAGGAGACAGTACTGGGGGAATGAGGGGCATGAATGAGGAAACAGTACGGGGGTATGAGGGGCATGTATGAGGAAACAGTACTGGGCAATGGGGGGCATATATGAGGAAACAGTACTGGGCAATGGGGGCATGTATGAGGAAACAGTATGGAGGAATGGGGGGCATATAGGAGGAAACAGTACGGGGGAATGAGGGGCATGTATGAGGAAACAGTACTGGGGAATGGGGGCATATATGAGGAAACAGTATGGGTGCAGACAATATGTGGAGCGACTGGGAATGTATATGGACACAGTATGAGTAGCGATGTAAAAAATGTATGTGGACAGAGCACGGGGAGTGAGTGTGTTGGGATGTGTGGAGACACGGTATGGGGAGTCAGGTGAGCAGGCAGTATAGAAAATGAGGGGTAAATATATGAGGAGACAGTATGGTGAACAGAAGGGATGTGAGAGGAGACAGTATGGGGGGACAAAAGTGAGTGGGCACAGATTAGAGACTGAGTAGTGGGTTCGTAGCATGGGGGACAGTGTAAGGGCACAGCCAGAGGGGACAGTATACCAAGGAGGAGGAGTGTGATGAGAGAGTACAGTATAAATACTGGGCCCTATAGGGGGGACACAGTGTGAGAGGACAGTGTGAAGAGCATGTACCATAAGAGGGACAATGTGGGGGTCATATTTTGTGCAGACAATATAGTGAGGGGCATTTTTGTATTCAGGAGCATTATAATGACACTTGTATCTTTAAGGGCATCATGTGGAGATTTTCTGCAAAAGAGCGGAGAAGATGGAAGTCTGTAGAAACAGCGGTGGATGAGAAAACTCATCATGGGATCTGGACAAGATGAAGAAAAGGAGATCGGCTCCAAAGATGATGTCATCTATAAGGTTCCTGGATGTAAAGGTTATTTGTTATATTGACTAATTCTCATGTTTTTATTTATGTTAGGAGCATTAAAGGGAATGTCCAGATTTGTGATGAGTCTGCAGTCATTTTATGTGATTGCAGACTTCTGAATTCTCACAGTGCGCACTGCACGCTGTCAGGATTCTCTCGTGCTGGCGATTTGCGTACATGCGGTCACATGCTGAGTAGACATGTGTGGCCTCACTCAATGAAAATGAACTGAGTGAGGCCAGGCACGTCTAGTCGGAATGTGGTCAGAGGTATACAAATCACATGCTTGTGCTGACATGACTGTCCACCGGCAAGGGAGAATCCTAAAACTGTGCAGTGCATGCGTTGTGAGAATTCAGTAGCCTGCGATGTCAAGAATCAGCTCTGCGGATTCTAGTAGTCGTGAATAGGATTGAGCGAAACCGAACGGACAAATTCAAAAATCGCCGACTTTCGGCAAAGTCGGGTTTCGTGAAACCCGACCCGATCCTAGTGTGGGATCGGCCATGAGGTCAACGATCTGCGTGCAAAAGTCGCGTTTCGTATGATGCTTTCAGCGCCATTTTTCAGTCAATGAAGGAGGACGCAGAGTGTGAGCAGCGTGATGACATAGGTCTCGGTCCCCACCATCTTAGAGAAGGGCATGACAGTGATTGGCTTGCTTTCTGCGGCGTCACAGGGGCTATAAAGGGGTTGTTCAGTCTCCCCCCAAAAAAAAGTGAGATTCAAATTCTCACAAAGTGGATATACTTCAGTCCTGTTAGTTTGTGGTATATCAGCCAGCCACTTTCTGCCACTTACATTGTGTTGTTTTATACACTGGGCCTGAGTTTTGGTTCAGTCTCCCCCCAAAAAAGTAAGATTCAAATTATCACAAAATGGATATACTGCAGTCCTGTTAGTTTGTCGTATGTCAGCCAGCCACTTTCTGCCACTTAGATTGCGTTGTTATATACACTGGGCCTGAGTTTTGGTTCAGTCTCCCAAAAAGAAAGGGAGATTCAAATTCTCACAAAGTGGATATACTGCAGTCCTGTTAGTTTGTCGTATATCAGCCAGCCACTTTCCGCCACTTACATTGTGTTGTTTTATGCACTGGGCCTGAGTTTTGGTTCAGTCTCCCCCCCAAAAAAGTGAGATTCAAATTCTCACAAAGTGGATATACTTAAGTCCTGTTAGTTTGTCGTATGTCAGCCAGTCACTTTCTGCCAGTTAGATTGCGTTGTTATATACACTGGGCCTGAGTTCTTATTCAGTCTCCCGAAAAAAAGGGAGATTTAAATTCTCAACAAGTTTATATACACCTTCTACCTTGTTTTACACTACCATATAACGGTTGTTATTTTGGTTAGATTTTCCAAAAAATGAGGAAGTTTGGTGGAAGAGCCCGTGGGCGGTGGTTGCCAGCTGGTACTGATGGTGGTGGTGGTGCATCTGGTGGTAGTGGCAAAAGCACAATAGCACCTAAGGCTGGAGGTGTTGAGCAAGCGTCATCGTCTGGCTACACAAGGCCTCGAAGGCTCCCTTATCTGGGAGTAGGAAAATAGCTTTTAAAGCCGGAGCAGGAGGAAAAAGTTTTGGCTTTCCTTGGTGACTCAGCCTCTAGCTCTTTCGCCTCCTCTTCAGAAAGTTCCAAATATAAAAGCAGCGAGTAGTCAGTGGATGCTCCCGGTCAGGAACAAGACGTTTCCTTGTGTCCTTCACCCAAACCAATTCCTCCATTTGCAGCTGCTGAATGTCCACCATAGGCCATTTTTATACCTCCCTAAATGGGCTGACTCCCCCCACAGGGCCGTGGTCACCACCCGGCGCAAGCACCCGTGTGAGTGCCATTTGCCTGGACAGGTGGGTGGGCCCACTCTTGGGCGACGGCACTGGCACAGGGTCCCTCATAGTACAATGACGTGTCTCTGACGGTGGTGGTGCACAACCAACATCAGACACACCGTCGTAATATGAGGGGCCCTGTGCCAGTACCGCCGCCCACAAGAGAGTGTTCCCCCCAGCTCGAACAGTGCTTTACCACTTGCAGTACTTACCTCTCCCTGCTCCACCACTGTGTAGTCTGTGCTGTTAAATCCTTCAATGGCAGTGCCAATACAATTTTGTTGAAATGATAGATGATAGTTAAAATATACAGGGCCCTGGCCTCCATTTAGACCAGTCAATACTTGCGCCTACTACCACTGTCTGCTACTCAGCAGAGGAGCCCACCCATGTACCTAGCTATGCCACCTGTTTAGTCCTGTTACCAATTTTGAACTGCATTTAGCCTACTTTATTATTTGGGCCTACTAACTGTGTCTGCCACTCATTACAGTTGTCATCCACTGAACAAAGCAATGCCGCCCGTTTAGTCCTGTTACCAATTTTGAACTGCATTTAGCCTACTTTATTATTTGGGCCTACTAACTGTGTCTGCCACTCATTACAGTTGTCCTCCACTGAACAAAGCAATGCCGCCTGTTTAGTCCTGTTACCAATTTTGAACTGCATTTAGCCTACTTTATTATTTGGGCCTACTAACTGTGTCTGCCACTCATTACAGTTGTCCTCCACTGAACAAATCAATGCCGCCTGTTTAGTCCTGTTACCAATTTTGAACTGCATTAAGCCTACTTTATTATTTGGGTCTACATCTGTGTTTCCTCCTCATCCTGCCTGTTACCCAGCCATTGCTAGATGAGTCTGCTGGTACATTGACCCAGACCACTACATTACCTTTGCACTCTACACAGCCAGAATCTGACCCTGCTGAAAGTCAGGTTCCCCTTCCCGCATACTATACCACCTTACACGGGGACACAGAGGAAGGTGCAGATGAAAGTGCAGGTTCCTTCATCAGGTGAAGGGGCATACTCGTTGGCGATGTCACAGGCACAGGCCCCTCATAGTACGCAAAAGTGTCTCTGCCAGTGGGAGGCGCCACCCGCCATCAAACACACCGCCGTACTATGAGGGGCCCTGTGCCAATGCCAACGAGTGGGCCCCCCTGCTTGCTCAAGATCACAGCACTTGCAAAGTTGAAATACTTACCTCTCCCTGCTCCACCGCCGTGACGTATTCCGCGTTTCCTGGGCCCCACGAAAATCTTGAGCCAGCCCTACCCCCCACAACTTTAGCCAAATGACCCCCAGTTTTCAATGCCTAACTATTATTATAAAGTAAATTAAGATTGACAAGCTTAAGCAATAAGAATTGATGTTTTTGACATTAAAATGGGCACTGTAGGTGTTTTCCTGTCCTCCACTCACTGCCAACTTTGATTCCCCATTGACTTGCATAAGGTTTTGTGTTTCAGTCGGCCCCCGACTTTTCGCAATAATCGGCCAATTTCACTCGGCCCGACTTTTGACAAAGTCGGGTTTCGCGAAACCCGACTCGATCCTAAAAAAGTAAAAGTCGCTCAACTCTAGTCACATGGATGTGTGAATGCAGCCCAAGGCTATGTTCCCACAATGAGGATTTGATGAATTTGATGCTGCAGATCTGAAAAAAGTAAAAGTCGCTCAACTCTAGTCATCACATGGACACTTCACTCATATGTGACTTTCATACTTGTGGTCCTGTCACAACGAGCTTCTCTTCCTGCTTCTCAGTTTTTCACTGAACATTGAGAGCATTAGGGATAGGAGCTCGTGGGTACATGACTAAGGCCGGGATCACACATACGCGTGATACGGCCATGTCTCGCAGGTGAAATCCCTCCTGTGGCACCGGCACTCTGAAGTGGAGCGTGCAGCTGCACAGCAACACATGGAGCTGCACGCTCCGCTCCCAAGTGCCGGCGCCAGAGGAGGGATTTCACCTGCGAGACTCGGCCATATCACGCGTATGTGTGATCCCGGCCTAAGTGTGCAAATCACATATGTCCTTGGTGGGGGGTAGGCCAAAATAAATTCTTGCCCCGGGTACCAGAAACACTAGATACACCTCTGCCGGTATGCCACTGTGCACGTGATTACCGCGTCCGGTGGAGGGATGTCTGTGCACAGGCAGTGAGGCAGGGACAGAGAGAGAATGGAGACCCGGAGAGTGCCCGTCCCTGTCTATGCCATAGCCTGGAGCTCTCATTATCATAGGAATATTTCAGTTAATAAATTGTATTTCTAAAACTTTATAGTACAGTTTTAGGTCAGAGAGGGATGGTTAGGGATGAGCTAGCAAGGTGCAGGGACAGGTAGTGATGGCTACTTGTAGACATGTGCAGCACTTGCGGATTTGCACTTGCGGTGAGACAAAAAAACACTGCTAGCAGCATTTTTTTTATTGCTGTAAGTACCGCATTTGCCGGATTGCTGCAAAACCACAAGTGCCGCACATGTCCGCAAGTCCTATAGAGAATTAATGAGGCCGAATGCAGTGTTGCTGTAAGTGATCCATTACACGGCAGATGTGGGAAAACTGCCGGTCCTGTTGGAAAAGGCTACTTTCACATCAGCGATTTATGGCAAAGTCACTGCCGATAGTGTCATACTCAACAATGGTAGCACTAAAAGTGCCTAGGGCAGCAGAAACTCTAAATACGGCCCTGCATACTGTTAAGAGTTGTGATGGAGAACAAAGTCACTCACCCCAGCAGGCCACCGATATCATTTGAAATATTGGTCTTGTAGTAAATCTTCCTTTCCTCTATCCAGTGTAATATTAGTAATATATCCCATCTAGTGCTTGGGGACTGGGACAGCATGGGCCTGTGTGATTCCACATGCCAGGGCTGAATTTCAGCCCCAGTCCGTACCTGGATGTGTCCCACTCTCTTCTCTGTGCAACGTCTTCATTACTCCGTGGCGCCTCCTCCTCAGGGACAGAGCTGGCGTCTTTCTGCACACACTTACCGTACATTAATTCTCTTTTTTTATGATCTGGTCTCCCCAGGAATCAAACCCACAACTCCTATCATACTGTTGCCGTGGATATGTCTAGTGCCTCCTCTTCCGCCTCAGTGTTTACAACTACAGCCTCAACACCTAAATGCAAAAGGGAGCCACGTTATACACCAGCAAAACGTAATTTTGGACAATCCCCTGAGAGATTTGGAAACACTTTAAAGGTGATTAATTTAAGTTCTCATGTGTTGTCAATAAATGAATTAGATGTCCTTGAGAGAAGTTTGATGTTTTGTCCATCGGCCAATTTTAATAAATTTGAGGCTGTTAAGGACTTGCATTTATTTGCAAGGAAACTCTTGTTTAAGAGACACTTTCATAATGAGGATACGTTACGATTGTTCCCTACAGAGGCGGAACAGGAGGCACTAGCTACCTTGGAGGAATTGGCTCAGGAACACTGAATTAATAGGAGGTAAGATTCCGCCGTCCATTCGCCCTAAATCACGTAAGTTCCCACCCTTGTCGGCTTGCTCTACAATAGAGGTTTTTGTGAAAACAGTAAGTAAAGCCTTTGACAAAATTCCAATATTTCCTCAAAATGTTAATTTGAGTATGGATGAGAAAGTAGCCCTTAAAAATCTACAAAGTCTGAAGTACATAATATTTAAGCCAGCTGACAAGGGTGGGAATGTGGTGGTGTGGCCTAAAGACCTCTATGAGAAGGAAGCCCTCCGCCAACTTAGGGATGATGTATGTTATAAAAAGTTGACATTTAATCTGCTGATGAAGTTTCAGGGTGAACTCTTGAGTATGCTCCGTGAGACCCATGAGGGAAAGGTGATCTCTAAGGATCTATTTTTGGCTCTTCAAGTAGTGGAACCTACAATACCAACTTTGTATTTATTGCCAAAAGTCCATAAAGATCAAAATAACCCACCTGGGAGACCAATAATCTCAGGTTGTGGTAATTATGTAGAGAAAATAAATAAATTTGTGGACGAAAAATTAAAACCATTGGTTGAAGAGCTACCATCGTTTATCAAAGATACCAATGAATTTTTTAAAAAAGTGGATGGCTTATATATTGGTGCAGATTCTTTGTTGGTGTCGTGTGACGTTGAAAGCCTATACACGAATATCCGGCATAAAGATGGGGTTCAGGCTGTAAGATATTTCTTGGATTCATCTATTTTGCCTATACAGATGAGACAGTTTACCATTCAACTACTGGAATTCTCATTGACAAGAAACTTTTTTCTTTTCAGGGGGTCCCTCTACCTGCAGCTGCAGGGCACAGCAATGGGCGCGGCTTTTGTGCCCAGTTATGCAAATCTATTCCTGGGGCTGTGGGAGAGGGACCTCCTGATGTCGGGGCCTGAGTCATCAATGGATCGCATCCCATTGTGGGTGCGATTCATTGATGACATATTTTTCATTTGGCAGGGTCCAGTGGAATCCCTTGAGGACTTTATGTCAGGTCTGAATCAGAACTCTCGTAATTTAAAGTTAACTTACAAATATGACATGAATATGATAGAGTTCCTGGATGTGAGTGTACATAGGAATAATGAAAATTGCTTAGAGACTAGGATGTTTCGCAAAACGACAGCTGTGAATTCACTCCTACATGCGACATCGGCACACCCTCCTACAATGATCAACTCCATCCCCATCGGCCAATTCCTACGTTTGAGGAGAATTTGTTCTGAGGATACAGAATTTGGAAGACAGGCTTCAGAGCTCAGGGATAGATTTTTAGAACGTGGATATAGCCGGCGTTCAGTGAAAAAGGGCTATAATCGGGCTAAAAATATCTCGCGGCACCAAGCACTTTATGAAACTAAACCAACTAAAACCAACCAGGTGGTAAGATATATTACCAAATATCATGGGCAAAGTGAAATGGTAAGATCTCAGCTGAGCAAATCATGAGGAATTTTAAAAGCAGACCCTATTCTATCACAATATGTTGGTGACAAACCCACCATCACCTACAGGAGGGCAAGAAATTTAAAAGATTGTCTGGTGAAAAGCCATTATTTACATAACCAGACTCTTCCTTCGTTTCTAGATAATGCTAAACGGATTCCAGGGTGTAGGCCATGCGGTAAATGCGTGGCATGCCCAAATGTAGCGAGAGCAGACATTTTGTAATTCAGATGGTACTGATATTTTCCAAATTAGACATAGTATAACATGCGGGTCTAAGGCAGTTATTTACTATGCTACATGTCCCTGTTCCTTGATATACGTGGGCATGACTACAAGGCAGCTCAAAACACGGGTCCGTGAGCATGTGTTGGGTATTGAAGCGGCAAAAGAAGTGGTAGATCTCTCACTTTTGAAAACGATCCCGAAACACTTTAAGGTCCATCAAAATTGTGATTCCTCATTATTTAAAGTGACTGGCATTGACATCATTGAAAATGGGGAGCGGGGTGGACCAATTACAATACCGTTATCAAAAAAAGAAACAAGATGGATCTGGGTTCTGAATACAGTGTCACCAATGGGCCTAAACGAAAATTTGAGTTTTGCCCCTTTCTTATGATGTAGTTTTTTTTAAACAACACCAGTGTTTTATTATGTATTCTGTTTTACTCTTGAGTCCGGATTTTAATGTTTTATTCTTTTATTCATTTTAGATTGTAACTTACCTTATATCCTGTAAAAACTGTTGTGGGACGTCTGATTATTTCTTCTGCTGTGTGGATCCAGATGAAGTCGTCTGTCTCTACTGAGAAGATTTGGACACAATTAGGCTCTATTTTGATTCATATATTCTAACTTATTTTTGATTCATTATTGACTATTTTAGATTATGTGTAAGGGGGATATACTTATACTTATATTTTATATATCATGTTTTTTCAAGAGCAATATATACGGTTACTGTTATATGCTATATATATACCATTTCTTTAATTGTCACAATATGTGCTGAGTCATGATTGTATGTGTGTAGCTCTTGATTTATATTTACATTTATATATTATTACTTGTACATTTTTGTGAGCAATTATTATATGTGATTGTATATCGCGTGTATATGATATGCCACTCATGTGTCATTGTGCTCTACTGATTGTTTACTCATACATTATAGGATATTGCACTTTTAATGCATACATTTGTATGTTTCTGCTATGTATGCTCAATTTTGATAATATATACCCATACAGACTTTATTGGCACTGATACTGTATGTACTTTCATGTGGGTACACACTGTAGTTATTGTTAACGGTACGATCTTGGTATGAGGCATTAATATGCTCATATAGGTTTTACACTTTACATGTTTATCTTCTTGATATACACCATACAAACAGTGTTCTGCTTACATTATATTTCAGTAGCAGAACTCAAGTGCGCAAATATATATTTCCCCCTTTTTTGGTTTAGTTATAGTGACCCACTCAGTTCGGTTATTCATTTAGACACTTACATGTATGCGTTCTTTCCTATACTGCGCCCCGGGTGGAGCGCATGTGCGGTCTGTGATCCGGGGTATGTTGTTGCGTCCCAGTGTCCTTGGCAACGTCGGGTACTCTGTCCCGTACGTCCGGTCACGTGGGGCGTGACCTCAGTCCCCCGGATCCTCCTGACTGCGCATGCGCCGGCAGTACTAGTGGCGCCAGGGATAGGAGAGCGCCAGTATACAACCCTCTTCGGACTCATGTGTAACACCCCCTGACGAAGGAATTTTTCCGAAACGCGCGTCGGGGTGCGTTTCCACAGGACTTAGCGACCCAAGGTATGAATTGATGACAATATAATTTTAGATCCCCTCCGTGTATTCTGTATATCATATAGCCCCTTGGATTTCTTGCAGTATGGTAACACTCTTTCTAGCATTTTTTCTCTGACACATATATATGGTCGCTATATGCACAACACATAGCACTTTTTGGTCTTTAGGCTCATCTGAACATGTAAGCACTTCTTTGTGGCAGTAAGCGGCTAGTCACTGATTTTTACCCAGCACTGAGCACTTTCTCTGGGCATAAGATTATTTGAGCATACAAGCATTTACAGGTGCATACGCAGTATATGTATATATAGTCTTTGGCACATTGAATTTTTTTTAGTTGTTTTTCTTTTACTTTATATATTTCACGCATGTTTTAAAATAATTGTTAGGTTATTTTTAGGTTTTTTCACGCCATATATTTTTATATATTTTATTATATATATTTTTGTGAATTGCACATGCAGGCGACTTATATATTACTATGCATTTAGTTATTGGTTATGAGCACAGCACTTTAAAACATTTTTTTTTTTTTAATCTTTGAGTATAGTATTTTTTAGAGTAGGACCATTGCAACATACAAGCACTTAGGCTACGTTCACATTAGCGTTGCGCCGCCGTGCGTCGGCGACGCAACGCGCGACGCACGCTAAAACGCGCGCAAAAACGCGCGCGTTTTGCGACGCGTGCGTCGTTTTCCGACGAAAATCGGACGCACAGAAAATGCTACATGTAGCGTTTTCTTGCGTCCGACGCTAGCGTCGGAAACGACGCACGTGGCGAAAAACGCCACCAAAACGACGCACGCGTCCCCTATGTTAAACATAGGGGCGCGTCGCCGCTGCGTCGCCGCTGCGTCGCCGGCGCAACAGCGACGCACATTGGCGGAACGCCAATGTGAACGTAGCCTTATAAACAGCATATGTAGCTTCTTCGTTATAACACATTCTCTAGCTGGACATTTCTATCCTCTATATGTACTCTCTGCATAGAAATAGCCTATATGCTTTACACAGTATATTGTATGAACTATGATTAATATTTATAGTTTTATGCATATAACACATCCAAATATTTATTTTTATTCTTGGTAGGGATCTAAACAATTTTGGGTATTGCTGCTATTTGCACTATTTTTTATATGTCCTGTGGTGCGTACTGGTATTTGATTTTATATATAATATTAATGTATTGTTGCTACTTGGATTATGTAATAAAAGCAGATTTTAAGTATATATTCCTGGTGTGGTATTAATCTCTGGTGTGTCTATGATCATGGTGTTTGGGTTGTTTTACTCCTATCATTGCAGGCAGCAGCTAAAACTCATTGTCACAGCCTGCACTGATGAAATTAAGAGTATATTATATACTTGAAGCTGCATTGAACCTACAGAAAAATTACATGCACATCTGTACATAAAAATACACTGCTATGTCCTTGTATTCAAGTGCTGATGAAAAAGGCAAATTCTTTTGTTCCTATAAAACTACTAAAAAATAAGGAAAAACAATTACAAAAATGTCATTTTCTCTTTTTTGACCAATTTGGATGGTAAAACAATACTAGACTGTACTGCTGTAATGAAGAATCCTGAGCACCAAGTTGAACTGAATGTTTTATGTCCACGAAGCATTTCAATGCTGGATTAACGTCTTGTTCAAGTGAAAAAAACAATGACATCAAACAGTTGCAATTATTTTTTCACTTGAAAAAATGCTAGTCCAGTGTTGAACGTGTTGTAGTAATAAAAAGCATTCAACTCATCTTGGTTTGAAGGATTCTTCATTAGAGCAGCGCAGCCTTATATTTTTTACTATCCACAATGGTCAACTATTCTGGAGGAGATGATCTCCAGCCACGAGGCAGCAGCAGCTGATATATTCAGGTGTTCATAGGAGTTGTGCCGGCATGCAACCTGCCGAGATGAGCACCTTCATTTTTACGCCAAAAGTTATCACCCAATGGTCTTGTACACTTGCAGGTGCAAAATAATGATGAGCAACTATTCACACACCTACCATTGATGGCGCATGGGGATGTGGATGCTTAGTATTCTAGATGCACATGGATAAGGCTCGTATAAAGTGCACGTCACACAGATAAGTTTAGTGCACCATGCTGGCTATTAGTTTTGCCCATACTATTATATTAGGCTGGGGATCTGTCACGCTGGGTAGATCCGCGGCCAGTCTTTGCATTACGATCCGACATCGGATTGAATAGCACGGATGTATGAAAGAGCCCTAAGGCCTGTCCCACACGTACAGATAATTCCAGTACCGGAAAAATCGGTACCGGAATTATCCGTGTCCGTGTGTCCGTGTGCTTACGTAGCACATCAGTGTGGCACACGTGCGGCAGCCATGTGCCGCCCGTGTGCCGACTGAGGACCACACGGAGCGTGCAGGAGACAGCGCTACAGTTAAGCGCTGTCCCCTGCGTGCGGTGCTGAAGCCGGTATTCATCCCTTCGTCCCAGCAGCATTCGCTGGAAAGAAAGAATGAATAATTTTTTTTTCTTTCCCCTTAAAAATAAAGTTTTTGCGTCCCCTCCCGCCTCCAATCCCCTGTGCGTCCCCCGCGTGCCAGGAAATACTCACCGACACCCAGCTCCAGCGATGTCTCCTCTCAGCGCCGGCTGCAGCCTGTGCTGTGTGAGCGTTCACGTGGTCCCACTCATTACAGTGAGGCCGCACAGGGGATTGGAGGTGGGAGGGGACGCAAAAACTTTATTTTTAAGGGGAAAGAAAAAAAAGATTATTCATTCTTTCTTTCCAGCGGACGCTGCTGGGAAGAAGGGATGAATTTCGGCTTCAGCACCACACATGGGGGGGACAGCGCTTACAGTAGCGCTGTCTCCTGCATGGCACACGGACTGCACACGGACAGCATCCGTGTGCGGTATGTGTTTTACATGGACCCATTGACTTTAATGGGTCCGTGTGATCCGTGCGCTCCCACGAACACTGACATGTCTCTGTGTTTTCCAAATGGACACACGGTCCGTGAAAACACGCTGACATGTGCAGAGACACATTGATTTTAATGTATCTACGTGAGTCAGTGTCTCTGGTACGTGAGGAAACTGTCACCTCACGTACCGGAGCCACTGACGTGTGAAACCGGCCTAAGGATGGTTAGTGTGTGAGTAGTTATTCATCAGTATTTTGCACATGTGCTGTCTTTGCCTCTTAGGCTATGTTC
Source organism: Ranitomeya imitator (assembly GCF_032444005.1). Classification (NCBI taxonomy): domain Eukaryota; kingdom Metazoa; phylum Chordata; class Amphibia; order Anura; family Dendrobatidae; genus Ranitomeya; species Ranitomeya imitator. The sequence goes on along the minus strand of NC_091289.1, from coordinate 135,515,206 downwards.
ACACTAGGTGTTTTTTCCAGTTTTTTTTACCACACATTTCATTCAACTGGTGAAGAACGCTAAGAAAAAAGCACTGAAAGAAGTGACATGCTCTATTGAGTCAAAAAAACACGCAAAGCACAAAATACCGAGGTGTGTGCATGAGATTTCTGAAATCTCATAGACTTTGCGGACATAAAATGCAGCTGAAAATTTGCATTAATAAAAAGCTGAAAAAACCGCCTAGTTTGAACATAGCCTTATCTAGGGGACTTGCTGCATTGGTGTTAGTGTATTAGTATTGGTAAATGAGCCTCTTTTTTCCTTTGATGTTTCTTCAAATAATGATTACAACCTACATATCCCTATTCAAATGCAAACCTACTATGGCAAAACATGATGATCTCCAATATTTGATAATACTGTTTGTATCTTAGATTTATTTTGAAATAAAAAAATTCAACTGCTCAATATTAACTAAATCTTTCCTAACTCACTAACCGCAGAAATGATCTGAACTATAAGATCTTTGATTTGGCATTTTCCTTGTATCTCGTGGGTCATCCTATTCTTACGGAGGCAGCCATGATTTATTTTAAAGCTTTCTTACGGCAGCTGAGAAATGGCTCCATTAAATGTATTGATTGTTATAAATGCAAAGACAGTTGTCACCAGGGATAGACGCTCTCTCCTGCAGTAACCACTGTTTCTGCTTTTCGTCTCCTTTTAAAAATGATGGTTCAAAGAAACAGAGGTGAGCTAATTACAAGACGGTATTAAGAATCTGACTCACTGGGTGGAATATATGTGTCAAGGAAAAAAGTCTCTCCAGCATCATTATGAGTAGGGTCAGCCGTTCATTTATTTCATTTAAGTCAATATTCGCTTTTCTTATAGTGGTTATCTCAGTTACTGTTCGTTCACCGGAGATAAATCATTGATTCCTTCAGGACATGATGTAAAACCACCATAACATTAATCTCAGCAAACCATCATTTTATTCTTTTAAACATATTTGCATATATCAAACCATGGCAGGAAGAATATTTTTTATTTCTATATCTCATACGGTATTGCTATCTGATATCACGGTGGTTTTTGGCAATCATACTCTGGATATAATATGAAACCTTGAGTCAGGGTGTACAAGTAGATTTAGATATTGCTTGCTCTGTAATTAAGTCTCATTAATTATGTATTCATAATGTAAATCATTATATTACCACTATGCAAAATTTACATTTGTAGTGCTTCAGATGTCTTCCAGCATTTTACCAATGTTCCTTGAATTCCACTAACATACAGTCTTGGTAACCCCAGAGAGCTACGAGGTGACAAGGAAGCTATCCATAGGGACAAAGAATTATCCGAAATGGATCACAAACTTGGACACTCTCTATCCCCATGGCCTGGAACGTGAATATATGTGATTTTCAGTACTCTGGTTTCTGAATTTCCCTGTACTTACTATGCTAGTTATTCAACTCCTATTCCCAAAAAGTTGAGATGCTGTGTAAAACGTAAAGAATGCAATGATTTGGAAATTTCTTGCAGCCATATTTTATTCAGATGAGAACACAGCACACAGATCAGAAGGTAAACCTTAGACATTTTTCCAAATAATTTAAAAGAATTAACTCATTTAGAAAATTTATAGCAGCAGCACAGCTCAAAAAAAGTTGGGACAGGGCCATGTTTGTCACCAGTGTAGCATTACCTCTTATTTTTTCAACAGTCTGTAAATGGCTGGGAAGACAATTGCTGGAATTTTGGGAGATGGATGTTGTCCATTTTTGTCAGATGTAGGATTCTATCTGCTCAGTCCTGGGTCTTCTTTGCCCAATTTTTCATCTTATAATATAACAAATGTTTTCCATTGGTGAAAGGTCTGGACTGCAGGTGGACGGTTTGTAGGGAGGAAGACCGGGCTGCGCAATACCGGGTCCGGAACTGCTGAGGCTGTGTCCAGTGTTGCAGGGGGGAAGGAAATGGGAGTTGGACAGGACCCATGACCTGGGAAGAAGGAGCGCAGTAAGCAGGGGAAGAGAGAAAGTGTAGCGTGGGAAAAGACAGAGTTGCCGCCAGAGGAAGGAGAAGGCAGGAGCTGACTACGCTCTGCGAAGTGAGGTGAAGCGTGGAGCAGAGACCCAAGATGGGGATCAGTGAGGGCTCCCGAGTAGCAGTGAGTGCACAGAGTCAGACACCGAGCGAAGGGTGTGGGTGCACTGAGGAACGAGAACCAGGAGCAGTATCGTGGGGTATGTAGCACACACCGAGTAGAGACTTGTGCGGATCTTCACATTTCAGCTCTGCAGATTAATGGACTAAGGGCTCAATGGGCAAAACCAGTGACCGCACGTTGCCGCCAGAAGCGGGACTGTGTGTTGGGCGGGGAAGTCTGAAGACACAGTTTCAGCCTCCGCCTGCAATCCATCACACATCGGACCGCGCGCAACTAAAGGACATCAGAGTCACAATAAGTTGAATTTGATAGCAAGGCTGTTGTGTTGTATCGCAATTACACTGTTTTCACCTGCTTCCCCTCTACCTGTTACCTCCCTGCTATCCCTCTGTTATCTCCTTGTGAGGAGGTTATTGCTGTAAATTAAACCGCACTCTTGTTAACCTTGCTCTGCATCCCTGCGTTACTGCATCCTTTTACCTGCTTACAGGTTCATCACCCGCACTCTTCTCTGAAGCCATGCTGTTGTGATGGATGCAGTTTACAGTTTAGCATTGTCTTGCTGAAATATACAAGGCCTATCCTGAAATAAAGACAGTTAGGATGGGAGTTCATGTTGTTCTAAAACCTCTGTGTAATGTTCAACATTGATAGGGGGCTTTCAAGATGTGTAAGCTACCCATGCCATACACACGGATTCAACCACATGCCATCAAAGAGTTTGGCTTTCGAACTGTGTGTTGATAGCAAGCTAGATGGTCCTTCTCTTCTTGAGTCTGCAGGTCATGATAGCCATGGTTTCCATGAAGAATTTCACATTTTGATCCATCTCACCATAGAACAGTTTTCTATTTTTCCTCACTCAATTTTAAATGAGTTTTTGCCCAGAGAAGACAGCAGCGTTTCTGGATTGTATTTCTTTTTGGCTTTTTCTTTGCATGATAGAACTTTAACCCTTTCATAACTGGATGTCTTTACGTTTTTATGTTTTCGTTTTTTGCTCCCCTTATTCCCAGAGCCATAACTTTTTTATTTTACTGTCAATATGGCCATTTGAGGAGTTGTACTTTTGAACAGCACTATTGTTTTTAACATATAGTCTACTCAAAAATTTGAAAAAAATTCAAAGTGCGGTGAAATTGCAGAAAAAGTGCAATTCCACAATTGTTTTTTGTTTTCCTTTTTTACAGTGTTCACTAAATGCTAAATCTGACCTGCCATTATGATTCCCCAAGTCATTATGAGTTCATAGACACTAAACATGTATGTATAAGTTTTTTTTTATCTAAGTGGTAAAAAACAATCTAAAATTTGTTTTAAATAAAATTGCGCCATTTTCCAATAGCATCCTCAGTTTTCGTGATCTTAGGTTGGGTGAGGGCTTATTTTTTGCGTGCCAAGCTGCCGTTTTTAATGATACCATGATGGTGCAGATACGATCTTTAGATCGCCCGTTATTGCATTTTAATTCAAAGTTGCCATCACCAAAAAAAACATAATTCAGGCGTTTTTACTTTTTTTCTCATTATGCCGTTTAGCGATCAGGTTAATTCTTTTTTATATCGATAGATCAGTTGATTCTAAACGTGGCAATACCAAGTATGTGTATGTTTGATTTTTTTATTGTTTTATTATATTACTTTTTATATTTTTAAAAACATTATTTTTTTTAACTTTCGGCATGCTTAATGGTCTCCCTGGGAAACTAGAAGCTGCCATAACCCGATCGGCTCTGCTACATACAGGCGATGATCAGATCGCCTGTAAGTAGCAGAATTGCTCACTTGCTATGAGCGCCGACCACTGGGCGGCGCTCATAGCAGTCAGCAGTGACAACACAGAGGTCTGCTGGAGACCTCTGGTTGTCATGCCAACCAATCGGTGACCCGCGGTGATGTTACACAGGCGGGGTTTCCAGCGCGCTTGCCAGAAGCGCAGGTTAAATGCCCCTGTCACAGTTTGACAGTGTCATTTAACAAGTTAACAGCCATGGGAGGATCGCGATCGCTGTTAGTGGCACATGTTAGCTGTTCAAAACAGCTGACATATGGCAGAAAAGATGTGTGCTCACCGCCAGAGCCCACATCAAAGGAGTGTGTCTAACATTGGCGTATTATTACGCCCTATGTCAGAGAGGGTTAACTTGCATTTGTGGATTGCACAGCAAACTGTGCTCACATGCAATGGTTTTTGGATGTATTCCCGAGACCATGCAGTGAGTGATTTGCACTACCAAGTTATGGCTCTTTTAAATGCATTGCTACCTGAGGGCCTGTAGATAATCAATGTTGTTGCAATTTTATGTTGATGACCATTTTTCTGAAATTGTTCCACAATTGTTTAGCACAGTTGTCCAGATTGGTGGACCTCTGACTATCTTTGCGTTTGAGAGACTCTGCCTCTCTGACACGCTCTTTTTATACACAGTCATATGACCTATTTGAATATTACCCCCCAGCTGTTATTCATTAGTACTACTCACTTTTCCACATTGTAGTTAACCCTGTCCCAACAGAAAGGCACTAAATAGTCTTGTCTGTCTGTCTCTATGATCCCTAACTGGATCTGCTAACTATATTTTCTCTGAAATGCTTCATGCAGGCAAGGTCTGATTCATGCTGCCTGTGGTTTGGTCAGCATGAATCCTGTGACAGGTTCACTTTAGCTCTCACTTTTTTCACCAGACCATTTTGCTCAGCAAGCTCAGATTGAGAAAAACAAATATAACATAGTAGCATAGTTATTAAGGTTGAAGGAAGACTTTAAGTCCATCTAGTTCAACCCATAGCCTAACCTAACATGCCCATACATGTTGATCCAGAGGAAGGCAAAAAAAACCCATGTGGCAAATAGTAAGCTCCACATTGGGGAAAAAATTCCTTCCCAACTCCACATACGGCAATCAGACTAGTTCCCTGGATCAACGCCATATCAAGGAATCTAGTATATATACCCTGCAACATTATACTTTTCAAGAAAGGTATCCAATCCCCTCTTAAATTTAAGTAATGAATCACTCATTACAACATTATACGGCAGAGATTTCCATAGTCTCACTGCTCTTGCAATAAAGAACCCGCGTCTGTTATTATGCCTAAACCTTTTTTCCTCCAAACGCAGAGGATGCCCCCTTGTCCCTGTCTCTGGTCTATGATTAAAAAGATCATCAGAAAGGTCTTTGTACTGTCCCCTCATATATTTATACATTAAAATAAGATCACCCCTTAGTCTTCGTTTTTCCAAACTAAATAGCCCCAAGTGTAATAACCTATCTTGGTATTGCAGACCGCCCAGTCCTCTAATAACCTTGGTCGCTCTTCTCTGCACCCGCTCCAGTTCAGCTATGTCTTTTTTAAACACCGGAGACCAGAACTGTGCACAGTATTCTAAGTGTGGTCGAACTAGTGACTTGTATAGAGGTAAAATTATGTTCTCCTCATGTGCATCTATGCCTCTTTTAATGCATCCCGTTATTTTATTTGCCTTTGTAGCAGCTGCCTGAGACTGGCCACTAAATGTGAGTTTGTCATCCACCCATACTCCCAGGTCTTTTTCATTGACGGTTTTGCCCAGAGTTTTAGAATTAAGCACATAGTTAAACATCTTACTACTTCTACCCAAGTGCATGACCTTACATTTATCCCCATTAAAGCTCATTTGCCATTTATCAGCCCAAGCTTCTAGATTACATACATCATCCTGTAATATAAAATTGTCCTCCTCTGTATTGATTACCCTGCAGTTTAGTGTCACCTGCAAATATTGAAATTCTACTCTGAATGCCCCCTACAAGGTCATTAATAAATATGTTAAAAAGAAGAGGGCCCAATACTGACCCTTGTGGTTCCCCACTGCTAACTGCGACCCAGTCCGAGTGTGCTCCATTAATAACCACCTTTGGTTTCCTATCCCTGAGACAGCTCTTAACCCACTTACAAGTATTTTCCCCTATCCCCATTATTCTCATTTTATGTATCAACCTTTTGTGTGGCACAGTATCAAAAGCTTTTGAAAAGTCCATATACACTACGTACACTGGGTTCCCTTCGTCCGGTCCCTAGTAAACCCGTGCTGATACCGGGTCATGAGGTTATTCCTCTTCAGACACTCCAGTAAAGCATCCCTTAGAATGCCCTCCAGGATTTTATCCACAGTAGATGTTAAGCTTACTGTCCTATAATTACCGAGTCCAGTTTTTGTCCCCTTTTTGAATATTGGCACCACATTTGCTATGCGCCAGTCCTGTGGTACAGACCCTGTTATTATGGAGTCTTTAAAGATTAAAAATAATGGTCTATCAATGACTGTACCTAATTCCTGCAGTACTCGGGGGTGTATCCCATCCGGGCCCGGAGATTTGTCAATTTTAGTGATTTTTAGACGCCGACGTACTTCCTGCTGGGTTAAGCAGGTGACATTTAATGGGGAATTTTTATCACTAGTCATTTTGTCTGCCATGGGATTTTCTTGTGTAAATACTGATTAAAAAAAGTCATTTAGCATATTGGCATCCTCATCCACCATTTCACCCAGACTATTTTTAAGGGGGCCAACACTATCATTTTTTAGTTTCTTACTATTTACGTAGTTAAAGAATATTTTGGGATTATTTTTACTCTCTCTGGCAATGAGTCTCTCTGTCTCAATCTTTGCTGCCTTGATTTGCTTTTTCCAGAATTTATCTAATTTTCTGTATTTATTTAATGCCTCATCACTACCTACTTCCTTTAATACTCTAAATGCTTTGTTTTTGTCCCTTATTGCGCCCATTACAGCTCTATTTAGCCATATTGGTTTCCTCCTATTTCTAGTATGTTTATTCCCATACGGTGTATACTGTGCACAGGTCTTCGTGTATTTTTATGTCTCAGGATATCGTCCCAGTTAATTGCACCAAGATCATCTCTTATCCGTTGGAAATTTGCCCTCCTGAAGTTTAGTGTCCTTGTAACCCCTCTACTGCACATCTTATTAAAGGATACATGAAAACTTATTATTTTTTGATCACTATTCCCTAAGTGACCCCCAACCCTTATATTTGATATGCGGTCTGGCCTGTTGGTTAATATTAGGTCTAGCAGTGCCCCCCTTCTTGTTGGGTCCTGAGTCAATTGTGAAAAACATATTTTTCAAAAGCCGATTACCTTTGCTGGAACTGCAGGTTTCTGTTCCCCATTCTATTTCAGGGTAGTTGAAGTCCCCCATAATAATTACTTCCCCTTGAGTCGCAGCTTCTTCTATTTGCTTTGCGATGATATTCTCCATTGCTTCCATTTTTCTTGGAGATTTATAACAAACCCCTATCAGTAATTTATTATTTTTTCCCCCTCTTCTTATCTCCACCCTAACTCTACCTTTTCATTAGATTCACCTATATTATCACGCTGGATGAGTTTTAAGGACGATTTTACATATAGACACACCCCTCCCCGTCGCCTATCCATTCGGTCATTTCTGAACAGACTATAGCCCTGCAACTTAACAGCCCAGTCATGGCTCTCATCCAGCCATGTTTCAGATATCCCCACTATGTCATAATTATGCTCCAACAACATTAATTCTAATTCGTCCATTTTGTTGGCAAGGCTTCTGGCATTAGTATACATGCACTTGATGTTCCTCTCTGTACCTCTATTCTTTCTTAAATTATTATCTGTTCTAACCCCACCCCCCATGCCACCGCCACCCCCAACTTCCTTACTTGTGCCCAGGTCTCTATCTGCACTATCTTCCCCTCCTAAAAAATGAATACCCTCCCCCCAATCCCTAGTTTAAACACTACTCCAACCTTCTAGCCATTTTCTCCCCCAACACAGCTGCACCCTCCCCATTGAGGTGCAGCCCGTCCCTAGCGTAGAGCCTGTAGCCAACTGAGAAGTTGGCCCAGTTCTGCAGGAACCCAAACCCCTCCTTCCTACACCAATTCTTGAGCCACTTATTAACCTCCCTAATCTTCCGTTGCCTTTCTGGCGTGGCTTGTGGTACAAGCAGTATTTTGGAAAATACTACATTGGAGGTCCTTGCTTTCAGCTTGCATCCTAATTCCCTGAAATTGATTTTAAGGACCTTCCACCTACCTCTAACTTTGTCATTTGTGCCAATGTGCACCATGACCGCTGGGTCCTTACCAGCCCCTCCCAGTAACCTGTCCACCCGATCAGCAATGTGTCGGACTCGAGCGCCAGGTAAGCAGCACACTGTTCGACGATCCCTGTCTTTGTGACAGATTGTCCTATCTGTTCCCCTAATAATTGAGTCCCCCGCTACCAGCACCTGTCTGGCCAGCCCTGCTCTCCTATTTCCCTCCTTACTGGAGCAGTCACTCCTCCGACTTTCAGAGGACATGCCTGGCTGCAGCAGTGCTACCCCTGTACTGGCACCCCCCTCATCTGCCAACTTAGCAAACTTATTGGGGTGTGCCAGATCAGGACTAGCCTCCCTGGCACTCTTCCCTCTACCCGGCATTCTAACTGTCACCCAGCTTGCTGCTTCACTGTCCTGCAGCTCCATCCTACCATCCCCACCTCATCTATCCCATTGAGCGTCTGCTCAGTGAGCAGAAGACTCCTTTCCATATTGTCAATGGATCTCAGTGTTGCCAGCTGCACATTTAGATCCAGAATCTGGGCTTCCAAATGCACAACGTGCTCACATCTCGCACAGCAGTATGTACCCTTGACCGGCTGATCAAGGACTGCATACATGTGGCAAGATGTGCACTGGATGGCATTAACAATAGTGGAGCACATTTCCTAATGGGGATTGCACCAGACAGAACCGTTAAATAAAAAAAACAAAAAAACAAATGCAAAGTATCAATAAAATACAGACAGCAGTTCAGTAATTCCTCCCTTGGAAACTCCCTGACTCCAAAGTCACTGAATCACAAGTCACACTTACCGCCGTTCACACTTACGCTTAGGTAACACTCAGCTCGTTCACACTCGCTAAGCTGAAGATTTAAAGAATTTTTTTTTCTTTTCCCCCTCAGCATCAATCCACCTTGCTGTTCAATGCACTTCCAAAAAGGACTTGAGCCCCAAACAGCTGCCCCTTATAAACCCCTAATTATAAGCCCCCACCCTAAGTTAACCCCTTGTGAATATAGCTACTATCAATTCAGCAATTCACACCAATTCACACAGGTATTTGTTAAAGGCTTTCCAAATACCTCTTCACTGAATCACAAGTCACACTTACCGCCATTCACACTTACGCTCAGGTCACACTGAGCTCGTTCACACTCGAGCTGAAGATTTAAAGATTTTTTTTTCGTTTTCCCCTCAGCAGCAATCCACTTTGCTGTTCAATGCACTTACAAAAAAGATGATTTGCTTTCTTATAAGTTTGAAAGTGCTGCAAAGCTTCTTAAGTTTTCCTAACTTCTACCTGCAATTCTTTCCCAACTTTACTTTTTTGGTACTTTAGTAGTGCCTCTTACTGCTCTGACACATTAAGGGGCCACTAGTCACTTTTGGCTTGGAGCAATAGCTCTTCCTTTTGAACATCTCAAGTAGTGCCATATTTTTCTGCTTATATTCTCTCTTACCCCGATGTCCTCAAGCCCTAAATTGTATTCCTCTGTATTAGGCAGGGTTCAAGCTGTCATACAAAAACTCTGACCAGTCATGTTTTCAAATTTTGGATGTCGCTGTCTCTCTGTGCTCGACACATATTTGATGACTGCAGGAGCTGACTGCCATTTACGTGTCTGGTCCTTAAATCAAACCAAAATAGTGCAATTTTTTCCAAGTAGACAATGTGGAAAATTGGCACATTGACTATAATGGGTGTGCTTGCTCTCCATTTGAGGTCTTTGGTGAAAGTGGACAGCACATGTCTGTATAATACGTTCATCTAAATGATGTCCTCTGCTTTATCTCAAAAGCCATCTAATGCAAGATCCTGCACAATCTTCTTTATGAGAACAGAACTGTTCCATTGGAAAATCGTAAACAGCTGACGGTGAACCTTCAAGTATCCAAAGATTGAATCCATAGCCTGATTGATGGTCTTAATGTACAGTATTTTAGCTTAAATGCTTTCTAGAAGTTCTCCTAATGGTTTGTCTTTCACGTAACCTACTTAACACCACAGGGATCTACCCTAGGCACATTTCTTCATGTTGTTTGGCTACCCAGGCAAATTATGCACAATTAAATTTTCTTCCTACCATAAGAAGACTTTGACTGATGTTTCTTTGGCTTCAGACAAGACTGTGCTGGTCTTTCTGTTTCTTAGAACATAGGTACAGCAGACTGACAGGACAATGTCATTTGCAAGGAATGTACCTCAGTTCCACCTGCACAGAAGTAATTTGCCTCAATCTGGGTTAAAAGAAAATCTGCAGGTCAAGCACAGTCAGAGTCAAATTAATAATTCTTTAGGAAACTGAGTGTAGTTTTGGAAGTGCAATGAAAAGCAAGGTGGATTGCTGCTGAGGGGAAAGAGAAAAAAAATATTCTTTAAATCTTCAGCTTAGCGGGTGTGAGCGAGCTGAGTGTGACCGGAGCGTAAGTGTGAACGGCGGTAAGTGTGACTTGTGATTCAGTGACTTTGGACTCAGGAAGTTTCCAAGGGAGGAATTACTGAATTGCTGTCTGTGTTTTATTGATACTTTGTATTTATTTTTTATTTAACGTTTCTCTCTGGTGCAGTCCCCATCAGGAAATGTGCTCCACTATTGCTAATGCCATCCAGTGCACATCTTGCCACATGTATGCAGTCCTTGAGCAGCCGGTCAAGGGTGCATACTGCTGTGCCAGATGTGAGCACATTGTGCATTTGGAAACCCAGATTCTGAATCTAAATGTGCAGCTGGCAACACTGAGATCCATTGACAATATGGAAAGGAGTCTTCTGCTCACTGAGCAGACGCTCAATGGGATAGATGAGGCGGGGGATGGTAGGATGGAGCTGCAGGACGGTGAAGTAGCAAGCTGGGTGACAGTTAGAAGGCCGGGTAGAGGGAAGAGTGCCAGGGAGGCTAGTCCTGATCTGGCACACCCCAATAAGTTTGCTAAGTTGGCAGATGAGGGGGGTGCCAGTACAGGGGTAGCACTGCTGCAGCCAGGCATGTCCTCTGAAAGCCGGAGGAGTGACTGCTCCAGTAAGGAGGGAAATAGGAGAGCAGGGCTGGCCAGACAGGTGCTGGTAGTGGGCAACTCAATTATTAGGGGAACAGATAGGGCAATCTGTCACAAAGACAGGGATCGTCGAACAGTGTGCTGCCTACCTGGTGCTCGAGTCCGACACATCACTGATCGGGTGGACAGATTACTGGGAGGGGCTGGTGAGGACCCAGCGGTCATGGTGTACATTGGAACAAATGACAAAGTTAGAGGTAGGTGGAAGGTCCTTAAAAACGATTTCCGGGAATTAGGCTGCAAGCTGAAAGCAAGAAACTCCAACGTGGTATTTTCCAAAATACTGCCTGTACCACGTGCCACGCCAGAGAGGCAACGGGAGATTAGGGAGGTTAATAAGTGGCTCAAGAATTGGTGTAGAAAAGAGGGGTTTGGGTTCCTGCAGAACTGGGCCGACTTCTCAGTTGGCTACAGGTTCTACACTAGGGACAGGCTGCAAATCAAAGGGGAAGGTGCAGCTGTGCTGGGGGATAAAATGGCTAAAAAGTTGGATGAGTGTTTAAACTAGGAAATGGGGAGGAGGGTATTAATTTTATAGGGGGGAAGATAGTGCAGATAGAGACCTGGGCACAAATAAGGAAGTTGGGGGTGGCGGTGGCATGGGGGGTGGGGTTAGATCAATTAATAATTTAAAAAAGAATAGAGGTGCAGATAGATACATAAAATGTATGTATGCTAGTACCAGAAGCCTTGCCAACAAAATGGACAAATTAGAATTAATGGTGTTGAAGCATAATTATGACATGGTGGGGATATCTGAAACATGGCTGGATGAGAGCCATGACTGGGCTGTTAACTTGCAGGGTTATAATCTGTTCAGAAATGACTGAACGGATAAGCGAGGGGGAGGGTGTCATGATCCCAATGGCAGGGGATCACTAAAGGACAAGCACAGATACAAACAAGCTCTAGGGCGATGGAACCTGAGCTGACCGCGACCCTGAACCTAACACAAATAAAAGTAGCCGGGGAACGTGCCTACGATGATCCTAGACGTCTCGCTCCAGCCGAAGATCTAACTTCCCCTATTAGAAGAAACACAGACCTCTCTTGCCTCCAGAGAAATACCCCACAGAAATAGCAGCCCCCCACATATAATGACGGTGAAATGAGAGGAAAGCACATACGCAGTATGAAAACAGTTTCAGCAAAATGAGGCCCGCTAAAGCTAGATAGCAGAGGATACAAAAGTGAAGTGCGCGGTCAGCGAAAAACCCTTCAAGAATCCATCCTGAAATTACTTGAAATCATGTGCCAACTCATGGTACATGAGGAGCAATTTCAGCCCACTAGAGCAACCAGCAGCAAAGAATCACATATCTGCAGGCTGGACTAAAAAACCAAATAAAGCAAAACACCAAAACAGGAAAATCCAAACTTAGCTTGACCAGAAGGTTCTAGGAGCAGGGAGCAGAGGTAACAAGACACACTGGATACATTGATAACCGGCGAGGAAATGCCAGCAAAGCCAGGTTAAATAGGAAACTCCCATATCCTGATGGAACAGGTGGAACCCAGAGACCCAGGAAAGACAAGTCACCCAGTACCATCAGTAACCACCAGAGGGAGCCCAAAAACAGAACTCACAACAGTACCCCCCCCCTTGAGGAGGGGTCACCGAACCCTCACGAGAACCACCAGGGCGACCAGGATGAGCCCTATGAAAAGCGCGAACCAAATCATCAGCATGAACATCCGAGGCAACCACCCAAGAATTATCCTCCTGACCATAACCCTTCCACTTGACCAAATACTGGAGTTTCCGTCTGGAAACACGAGAATCCAAGATCTTCTCCACAACATACTCCAATTCTCCCTCCACCAGCACTGGAGCAGGAGGCGCAAGCGAAGGAACAACAGGTACCTCATACTTCCGCAACAACGACCGATGGAACACATTATGAATAGCAAACGATGCCGGGAGATCCAAACGAAACGACACAGGGTTAAGAATTTCCAAGATCCTATAGGGACCGATGAACCGAGGCTTGAACTTAGGAGAAGAGACCTTCATAGGAACAAAACGAGAAGACAACCACACCAAGTCCCCAACAAGAAGTCGAGGACCCACGCGGCGACGGCGATTAGCAAACTGCTGAGCCTTCTCCTGGGACAACTTCAAATTGTCCACCACATGACTCCAAATCCGATACAACCTATCCACCACCATGTCCACTCCAGGACAATCAGAAGGTTCCACCTGACCAGAGGAAAAACGAGGATGAAACCCCGAATTACAAAAGAAAGGAGAAACCAAGGTAGCAGAACTAGCCCGATTATTAAGGGCAAACTCGGCCAGCGGCAAAAAGGTAACCCAGTCATCCTGATCAGCAGAAACAAAACACCTTAAATAAGTTTCCAAGGTCTGATTAGTTCGTTCAGTCTGGCCATTCGTCTGAGGATGGAATGCAGACGAAAAGGACAAATCAATGCCCATCTTAGCACAGAACGTCCGCCAAAATCTAGACACAAACTGGGATCCCCTGTCAGAAACGATGTTCTCAGGAATCCCATGCAAACGAATCACATTCTGAAAAAACAGAGGGACCAACTCAGAGGAGGAAGGTAACTTAGGCAAGGGTACCAGATGAACCATTTTAGAAAAGCGATCACACACAACCCAGATGACGGCCATTTTTTGAGAGACAGGGAGATCCGAAATAAAGTCCATGGAAATGTGCGTCCAAGGCCTCTTCGGGATAGGCAAAGGTGACAACAATCCACTGGCCCGAGAACAGCAAGGCTTAGCCAGAGCACAAACCTCACAAGACTGCACAAAAGAACGCACATCCCTCGACAAGGAAGGCCACCAAAAAGACCTGGCCACCAAGTCTCTAGTACCAAATATTCCAGGATGACCTGCCAACGCAGAAGAATCGACCTCGGAGATGACTCTACTGGTCCAATTATCCGGAACAAACAGTCTCTCAGGCGGACAACGATCAGGTTTACCCGCCTGAAACTCCTGCAAAGCACGTCGCAAGTCTGGGGAGACAGCAGACAAAATCACCCCATCCCTAAGGATACCAGAGGGCTCAGAATTTCCAAGGGAGTCAGGCACAAAACTCCTAGAAAGAGCATCCGCCTTCACATTCTTTGAACCTGGCAGGTATGAAACCACAAAATTGAAACGAGAGAAAAACAGTGACCAACGAGCCTGTCTAGGATTCAGACGCCTGGCAGACTCAAGGTAAATCAAATTTTTGTGATCAGTCAAGACCACCACACGATGTCTAGCACCCTCTAGCCAATGACGCCACTCCTCAAATGCCCACTTCATGGCCAAAAGTTCCCGATTACCAACATCATAATTCCGCTCAGCCGGCGAAAACTTTCTAGAAAAAAACGTGCATGGCTTCATCACTGAGCCATCGGAGCTTCTCTGTGACAAAACCGCCCCCGCTCCAATCTCGGAAGCATCAACCTCAACCTGAAAAGGGAGCGAAACATCTGGCTGACGCAACACAGGAGCAGAAGAAAACCGGCGCTTAAGTTCCTGAAAGGCCTCCACAGCCGCAGGAGACCAATTAGCAACATCAGCACCCTTCTTAGTCAAATCCGTCAAAGGCTTAACAACACTAGAAAAATTAGTTATAAAACGACGATAGAAATTAGCAAAGCCCAAGAACTTCTGTAGACTCTTAAGAGATGTAGGCTGCGTCCAGTCACAAATAGCCTGAACCTTGACGGGATCCATCTCAATAGCAGAAGGGGAAAAAATATACCCCAAGAAAGAAATCTTCTGGACTCCAAAGAGACACTTTGAGCCTTTTACAAACAAGGAATTGGCCCGCAGGACCTGAAACACCTTCCTGACCTGCTGAACATGAGACTCCCAGTCATCAGAAAAAAACAAAATATCATCCAAATACACAATCATAAATTTATCCAGATATTCACGGAAAATATCGTGCATAAAGGACTGGAAGACTGAAGAGCATTAGAAAGTCCGAAAGGCATTACCAAATACTCAAAATGGCCCTCAGGCATATTAAATGCGGTTTTCCACTCATCACCTTGCTTTATTCGTATAAGATTATACGCACCCCGAAGATCAATCTTAGTGAACCATTTAGCCCCCTTAATGCGAGCAAACAAATCAGTCAACAATGGCAAAGGATACTGATATTTTACGGTAATCTTATTCAAAAGACGATAATCTATACAAGGCCTCAAGGAACCATCTTTTTTGGCCACGAAAAAAAAACCTGCTCCCAAAGGGGACAAAGATGGACGGATATGTCCCTTTTCCAAGGACTCCTTAACATAATCCCGCATAGCAGTATGCTCTGGCACTGACAGATTGAACAAACGACCTTTAGGAAATTTACTGCCTGGAATTAAATCTATAGCACAATCGCAATCCCTGTGAGGAGGAAGCGAACTGAGCTTAGGCTCCTCAAAAACATCCCGATAGTCAGACAAAAACACAGGAATCTCAGAAGGAGTAGATGAAGCAATAGAAATCGGAGGTGCATCATCATGAACCCCCTGACAACCCCAGCTTAACACAGACATCGATTTCCAGTCAAGGACTGGATTATGAGTTTGTAACCATGGCAGACCAAGCACTAGGACATCATGCAAATTATACAGTACCAGGAAGCGAATCACCTCCTGATGAACAGGAGTCATACGCATGGTCACTTGTGTCCAGTACTGAGGTTTATTCATAGCCAAAGGTGTAGAGTCAATTCCCTTCAAAGGAATAGGGACTTCCAGAGGCTCCAGACTAAACCCACAGCGATTGGCAAATGACCAATCCATAAGACTCAGGGCAGCGCCTGAATCCACATAGGCATCGACGGAAATGGATGATAATGAACAAATCAGAGTCACAGACAGAATGAACTTAGACTGTAAAGTACTAATGGCAACAGACTTATCAACCTTTTTTGTGCGTTTAGAGCATGCTGATATAACATGAGCTGAATCACCACAATAAAAGCACAACCTTTTTTTTCGCCTATAATTTTGCCGTTCACTTCTGGACTGAATTCTATCACATTGCATTATCTCAGGTGACGGTTCAGACGACACCGCCAAATGATGCACAGGTTTACGCTCCCGTAAACGCCGATCAATCTGAATAGCCATAGTCATAGACTCATTCAGACCAGTAGGCGCAGGGAACCCCACCATAACATCTTTAATGGCCTCAGAAAGGCCATCTCTGAACTTTGCAGCCAGGGCGCACTCATTCCACTGAGTAAGCACCGACCACTTCCGAAATTTTTGACAATAAATTTCTGCTTCATCTTGCCCCTGAGAGATGGCCAACAAAGCTTTTTCAGCCTGAATCTCTTGGTTAGGTTCCTCATAGAGCAAACCCAATGCCAGAAAAAACGCATCCGCATTAAGCAACGCAGGGTCCCCTGGTGCCAATGCAAATGCCCAATCCTGAGGGTCACCCCGCAGGAAAGATATAATAATCTTGACTTGCTGAGCAGGGTCTCCAGAGGAGCGAGATTTCAAAGAAAGAAACAACTTGCAATTGTTCCTAAAATTCAGAAAACGAGATCTATCTCCAGAAAAAAACTCTGGGACAGGAATTCTAGGTTCAGACATAGGAGCATGTACAACAAAATCCTGTATATTTTGAACCTTAGCGGCAAGATTATTCAGGCTGGAAGCCAAACTCTGGACGTCCATGATAAACAGCTGGGATCAGAGCCATTCAAAGATTAAGAGGAGGAGGAAGTAGCCAGGCTGCAATAAGGCTAGGCAGCAAACTCTGAGGGAAAGTGAAAAAAAAAAAAAAAAAAAAACTTCCTCAGACTACTTATCCTCCTACTTCAGCCAATACAATTAACACTTTGTGGGCCGGTTATACTGTCATGATCCCAATGGCAGGGGATCACTAAAGGACAAGCACAGATACAAACAAGCTCTAGGGCGATGGAACCTGAGCTGACCGCGACCCTGAACCTAACACACAAATAAAAGTAGCCGGGGAACGTGCCTACGATGATCCTAGACGTCTCGCTCCAGCCGAAGATCTAACTTCCCCTATTAGAAGAAACACAGACCTCTCTTGCCTCCAGAGAAATACCCCACAGAAATAGCAGCCCCCCACATATAATGACGGTGAAATGAGAGGAAAGCACATACGCAGTATGAAAACAGTTTCAGCAAAATGAGGCCCGCTAAAGCTAGATAGCAGAGGATACAAAAGTGATACAAAAATCCATCCTGAAATTACTTGAACTCATGTGCCAACTCATGGTACATGAGGAGCAATTTCAGCCCACTAGAGCAACCAGCAGCAAAGAATCACATATCTGCAGGCTGGACTAAAAAACCAAATAAAGCAAAACACCAAAACAGGAAAATCCAAACTTAGCTTGACCAGAAGGTTCTAGGAGCAGGGAGCAGAGGTAACAAGACACACTGGATACATTGATAACCGGCGAGGAAATGCCAGCAAAGCCAGGTTAAATAGGAAACTCCCATATCCTGATGGAACAGGTGGAACCCAGAGACCCAGGAAAGACAAGTCACCCAGTACCATCAGTAACCACCAGAGGGAGCCCAAAAACAGAACTCACAACAGGAGGGGTGTGTCTATATGTAAAATCATCCTTAAAACCCATCCTGCGTGATAATATAGGTGAATCTAAAGAAAATGTAGAGTTCCTGTGGGCGGAGATAAGGGGAGGGGGAAGAAATAATAAATTATTGATAGGGGTTTGTTATAAGTCTCCAAAAATAATGTAAGCAACGGAGAATATCCTCATAAAGCAAATAGATGAAGCTGCGACTCAAGGAGAAGTCATTATTATGGGGGACTTCAACTACCCTGAAATAGATTGGGGAACAGAAACCTGCAGTTCCAGCAAAGGTAATCGGTTTTTGACAACTATGTTTTTCACAACTGGTTTAGGACCCAACAAGAAGGGGGGCACTGCTAAACCTAATATTAACCAACAGGCCAGACCGCATATCAAATATAAGGATTGGGGGTCACTTGGGGAATAGTGATCACAAAATAATAAGTTTTCATGTATTCTTTAATAAGATGTGTAGTAGAGGGGTTACAAGGACACTAAACTTCAGGAGGGCAAATTTCCAACGGATGAGAGAGGATCTTTGTGCAATTAACTGGGACGATATCCTGAGACATAAAAATACACAAAGAAAATGGGAGACATTTATTAGCATCATGGATAGGACCTGTGCACAGTATATACCGTATGGGAATAAACACACTAGAAATAGGAGGAAACCAATATGGCTAAATAGACCTGTAAGGGGCGCAATAAGTGACAAAAAGAAAGCATTTAGAGAATTAAAGGAAGTAGGTAGCGATGAGGCATTAAATAAATACAGAAAATTAAATAAATTCTGTAAAAAGCAAATCAAGGCAGCAAAGATTGAGACAGAGAGACTTATTGCCAGAGAGTAAAAATAATCCCAAAATATTCTTTAACTACGTAAATAGTAAGAAACTAAATAATAATAGTGTTGGTCCCCTTAAAAATAGTCTGGGTGAAATGGTGGATGAGGATGAGGAAAAAGCCAATATGCTAAATGACTTTTTTTCACCAGTATTTACACAAGAAAATTCCGTGGCAGATAATATGATCAGTGATAACAAAAATTCCCCATTAGGTGTCACTTGCTTAACCCAGCAGGAAGTACGTCGGCGTTTAAAAATCACTAAAATTGACAAATCTCCAGGCCCAGATGGGATACACCCCTGAGTACTGCAGGAAATAAGTACAGTCATTGATAGACCATTATTTTTAATCTTTAAAGATTCCACAATAACAGGGTCTGTACCACAGGACTGGCGTATAGCAAATGTGGTGCCAATATTCAAAAAGGGGACAAAAACTGAAATCGGAAATTATAGTCCTGTAAGCTTAACCTCTACTGTGGGTAAAATCCTGGAGGGCATTCTAAGGGATGCTATACTGGAGTATCTGAAGAGGAATAACCTCAGTCATGACCCAATACCAAGATGGGTTTACTAGGGACCGTTCCTGTCAGACTAATTTGATCAGTTTCTTTGAAGAGGTAAGTTCCGGACTGGATCAAGGGAACCCAGTGAACGTAGTGTATGTGGACTTTTCAAAAGCTTTTGATACGGTGCCACACAAAAGGTTGATACATAAAATGAGAATAATGGGGATAGTGGAAAATATGTGTAAGTGGGTTAAGAGCTGGCTCAGAGATAGGAAACAAAGGGCGGTTATTAATGGAGCACACTCGGACAGGGTCGCGGTTAGCAGTGGGGTACCACAGGGGTCAGTATTGGGCCCTCTTCTTTTTAACATTTATTACTTATCTTGTAGGGGGCATTCAGAGTAGAATTTCAATATTTGCAGATGACACTAAACTCTGCAGGGTAATCAATACAGAGGAGGACAATTTTATATTACAGGATGATTTATGTAAACCAGAAGCTTGGGCTGATAAATGGTAAATGAGCTTTAATGGGGATAAATGTAAGGTCATGCACTTGGGTAGAAGTAATACGATGTATAATTATGTGCTTAATTCTAAAACTCTGGGCAAAACCGTCAATGAAAAAGACCTGGGTGTATGGGTGGATGACAAACTCATATTCAGTGGCCAGTGTCAGGCAGCTGCTACAAAGGCAAATAAAATAATGGGATGCATTAAAAGAGGCATAGATGCTCATGAGGAGAACATAATATTACCTCTATACAAGTCACTTGTTCGACCACACTTAGAATACTGTGCACAGTTCTGGTCTCCGGTGTATAAGAAAGACATAGCTGAATGGGAGCAGGTGCAGAGAAGAGCGACCAAGGTTATTAGAGGACTGGGGGGTCTGCAATACCAAGATAGGTTATTACACTTGGGGCTGTTTAGTTTGGAAAAATGAAGGCTAAGAGGTGATCTTATGTTAATGTGTAAATATGAGGGGACAGTACAGAGACCTTTCTGATGATCTTTTTAATCATAGACCAGAGACAGGGACAAGGGGGCATCCTCTGCGTCTGGAGGAAAGAAGGTTTAGGCATAATAACAGACGCGGGTTCTTTACTGTAAGATCAGTGAGACTATGGAACTCTCTGCCGTATGATGTTGTAATGAGTGATTCATTACTTAATAAGAGGGGACTGGATGCCTTTCTTGAAAAGTATAATGTTGCAGGGTATATATACACTAGATTCCTTGTTAGGGTGTTGATCCAGGGAACAAGTCTGATTGCCGTATGTGGAGTCGGGAAGAAATTTTTTTCCCCAAAGTGGAGCTTACTCTTTACCACATGGGTTTTTTTTTGCCTTCCTCTGGATCAACACGTTAGGGCATGTTAGGTTAGGCTATGGGTTGAACTAGATGGACTTATAGTCTTCCTTCAACCTTAATAACTATGTTACCATGTTACTAGTTGTCAACCAAGAATATCAAGGTAGGACTGCCTTTATACAAGCTTTCAAGTTGATCCCTTTTGTAGAGGTGCACTGTTCCTTGTAGCGCTTAATGGGAATCTGAGTGATGAATGATCTACATCCCTCCATACTGTTTATGTGGTTATTTTTCTGTCTGAAAGATAATTTTATCCACACTTTTAACTATGCAATCTGTTGCTCCATTACTAAAAAATCCCAATTTTAATAGATATGCAAATTATGTTTAAAGGAGTATTCTCATGTTGTATCTTGAGCAGCTCACAACTCTGCAATCTCCTTACTACTTGGCTTCTGGTAGGATGAGCACTCCGCCTTGAGTGACAATTCTGATGAGTAGTAGAATGGTAGCATTAGTAGAACTATAAGGGTATGTGCACACGTCCGGATTTTTAGCGTTTTTTTTGCGGAATTTCACAATAAAAACGCTATAAATCCAGTAAAAAAACGCTAACATTATGCATCCTATCTTTTAGAATGCATTCCGCATTTTTTGTGCATATGTTAGCGTTTTTTTCCGCAAATAAAACGCATTCCGCAAAAAGAACGGACGTGCTCATTCTTTTTGCGGATTTTTTGCAGATTCCATATCAAAAAGGACATTCATGAAAAAAAAAAAAACGTAAAAATTCCGCAAAAAATCCGCGCAAAATCCGCGCAAAAAACGCGCAAATTCCGCGAGAAATCCGCGCGAAAAAAGATGCGGATTTCTGGCAGAATTCTCAGGATTTTGTCAGGAAAAAAACCTGACGTGTGCACGTACCCTTAAGCTCAGCACAAGTTATGCAGTAACACATTCAGCTATCAGTGATTTGTCCTGAAGTGTACATTGCAATCAGTGTATTTTCATAAAGAGATAACACTGCTTTTGAAAAAGCACTCAGTTAAATACAGTGTGGGGCATGATGCTAGGATCTGGGGGATTATCAAGACTGATAAGAGCAACTTGATCAGGAGCTGAATTGGAGAAGGGGTAGGCGAGCAGATATCTGCAGTATAGAAGTCAATGGACTTAAGAGAGGTGGCTGGGATTATGGGAGTTACCTCTTCTGCTGGAATGTAATTTCTGCACACAGTCAGCCAGGCTCTGGAAACAAGCTGCAGAATATGCCAGACAAATGCTCTCACAGCAAAACAATGACAACACATAGAAAAACTAAGTTAATTGCAAACTTTCTTATTGTCCAATTAAAGCAATGTAATAACTTGAGAATACCACTTTAAGTGCTCAACAGGTTGCATAGTTAGGGTTAAGGATGACATTATCTTTTAGATAAAAAACATAACCATATAAATAGTTCTGGGGATTGACAGGAATTGTTCTGACTGATTCTCTTTGGAAGGCCATGCACAGTCTTTGCACTAGCCATTCTGCTTAGTAATTTTTATGCAAACCTTGGCCTTCGCTCTTACCCTGTATACAGGGATATGGACTTACACCGGGTCCCCTGCAGTAATTTTTGGGGAGTGGCTGCTGTTTGTAGTGAAGTATTCCTGTACACCACATTCTTAAACCCCTGTTCTCTTCCATATTGCCAGCAGATCCAACAAAAAGTATGCAAAGCAAAGGTTATATTCCTAAAAAAGATTTCTTTATTGATCACGACATATAAAGTTAAAACTGTGATGTTTGGACCACGAACAGCCTTCATCAAACCGTAGATTGTAAAATAAACTTTTCCAAACTTTATATGTTGTTAATGCGGCACTCCATGAGTCCGGTTGCCACAATGACATTGCCTTCCTCACGGGGGGGGGGGGGGGGGTTTGATGTGATGTGGTGCCTGGAGGTAAGGAGGGATCCCCTTAGCAGGTAATGCTTCCTAACAACACCTTCCTGACTCTAGACTAGAAGGGGGAGCTCTAAACCCGGTTGGAGGGGAACTTCCCTATAAGTTCTGGTCTGGAGGCGGGGTTAGTGAGTTGTGTGTGAGACAGTGAAGGGAGAGGAAGCATGTGAGGAGAGACTAGTGGAGCTGTGACAGAGCTCTTCCCAGGTATGTATTTCTGAGGGAGTGCAGGGTGCAGGCGCCGGATTCTGGGGCCGTAACTGACGTTGATGGGAGGGGGGTAAGTATTACAATGAAGACAGAAGGCACAGATTTCTTTTAGCACCACATGCTCCGAGCGTAGCCTGGAAGAAATCATTAGCATAAAGACAGAATGTAATATTTCTCAGCATCAAGACCATTAATATGAGACATACAGGTAGGACTAGTGTAATATTTCTATTACCTGTATGCCCATATTAATAGATCATATATATCCCAGGGTGTGACAGATTCCCTTTAAGGTAGAAGAGATTCTACCATAATTTAACCTAGACCTGTCACATTGAGACAGAGTACTAGGGGTTTTAAAAAGGAAAGCGTCACACTCTTGGCTGCCTTCGGCTACGTTCACATTAGCATTACGCTAATGTGCGTCGCTGTTGCGTCGGCGACGCAGCGGCGACGCGCCCCTATGTTTAACATAGGGGACGCGTGCGTTTTTTTGTTTGCGTTTTTCGACATGTGCGTCGTTTTCGACGCTAGCGTCGGACGCACGAAAATGCAACAAGTTGCATTTTTCATGCGTCCGATTTTCGTCAAAAAACGACGCACGCGTCGCAAAACGCAGCGTTTTTGCGGGCGTTTTTGGTGCGTCGCGCGTTGCGTCGCCGTTGCGTCGCCGACGCACCGACGCGCAACACTAATGTGAACGTAGCTAATTACCCAGCTCTCTATAGAAACACAGATTGACCAATAAGTGGGACAACAAGTCTATACTAAAGTTGGCTATATTAAAGTTAAATCTGAAACATCAGACAGCAACATCTACTGTGAAGATAAGGCACTACCTGGCGAAAGAAGCAGTAGGAGCGCATTTAGACCCGGATGTGACACCTTTCATGTCCTCAGATACATCAATACTGTGAATTATTGTCTCCAGCAGCCTTAAAATCTCTGCCTTACAAGCAGCTTCCACAACTCTCTGTAACAACGACTGGTTTTGAACAGGTTGAGATTAATCAGATCCATGACCCCAATTGTGCTTCGTTTAAACTCTACTACTTAATTGACTGGGAAGGTTGAAGTCCAAAGTAGAGTTCACAGGTTCCAGAAAGATACTGGTCTAATTGGGGCCTTCTGTAAACATCCCAATGCTTTATACAAAGGCCATACTCAGAGGGGCCCTAAGAGTTACACCAACTGTACATATCTTTCCCCTCTGAAGAGCTGCTCCTCCGCACCATACTTAAATTATATTTCTTCTATTCTCCATGGTGCAGATAGTCAAACAATAAAATAAAATGCAACATAAAGTGAATTATATTATGATTATCACATTACTTTTCTATCTATATTTCTTTAGTTAAAAAAAAAAATAGTCCAGATGCTGGCTTTCAAACGTGAGTAGTAAAATGTCCAATTTTAAGATTTATCAAACGCCATGAATACGAGACAGGATATTATCAGAACAAATGAACACTTTCAGGAGCTAAGCTTCTCTTGATGCTCCTGCAAACTGCATAACAGCATCATCTAATGGAGTAGTAAATTTGGTGAACTTTTTCTTTCAAGTACATTATGCACAGAGTCTGTAATAGAAATGTCTACTGGGTTATTGGAAGGATGTAGATCTATTAAGCCCTGCTATCTCCTAAATTTAGTGCAAGCGTTTAACCCTGCTCTTCTTCCTGGCACCTCTAAATTACATCTAAACCAGCTTTCTGAGCCCTTGTGAAACAGGCAGGCAACACAGCGTCATTTTATTGCTTAGTTGAGTGCATAATAAATCAGCCACAGGGGGATTCTGATTAGCATGGTACAAAATACAGAGAGATTGGTGTGAGGATCGGCGAATTAAACCGGCTCTTTCGTAGAACTGCTTGAATTAACTTGTTCAAACCCCCATCATCTCTATATCAAGGCCATTATGGCAGCTTTAGAGGGATTTTAATTTGCCGTTGTGATAGTTCAAGGTGATTTTGAGTGTTAACAAGGTAATATTCAAGGTGATTTTGCGAGTTAACAAGGTAATATTCTTTGCCTCTCTATATGATCTTGCATTACTATATTAGCTTGAGTCACAGTTTTAACAACTTGGCTCAGATAAGAGTATTGTGAACGCCTTGTACTAATGGTCTACGGGGTATCATTAATGGAATTTTCTCATACGTCTCGTTAAGAAGAAATAAGGATACAAAGTGGAGATAGAGGATATATGAGCAAATCACATGGATCGAACCTGTAATCTCAACGCTCTTATTTCCAAAAGTACGGAGAGATGTCAATCATTGGGAATCTCTAGCAAAGCCATAAATATTAAAAAAAAAGACGCGATATAAATCAATGATTATTTTCTTCTAATATTGTGATCTATATCAATTGAGATCTTTAAAGGTTGTAAAAGAACTTGGTGTGCTTTGCTGAGTGCTATTATATATTTTGTCCAGCAATTGGTTGGTGCCTCCAGTCTAAGGCTCTTGTATGGTTGACACTTCTGCTTCATTTGATGCCCTTAGATGTGACTAAAACGCACACAGAGTTCGCTCACTGACTTTTAATATGGGCTCGAAATCCTTTTTAATTCTCTGCCGTTCCCCCCCAAAAAATCTGTTCCCTTGTATGAATGCCAATACAGTATGTTTGCAGCACATTCGTTACATCATTGCACAAAGCTATTGTATGTATAAAATGTAGCCACCCTATCATTAAAGAAAATCTATCACCCATAGAATGAAAATGCAACTACGTAAGCGTTAATAAAATGAACTTACATTTTTTTTAATAAAATTAAATTTTAGTGAGATAAGTTCACTTTTAATCTATATTTTAAATGAGGGCACTTCAGTGCACCTTGGTTTGGGTCATGGCTTGCCGCACTGTTACATCCTACAATTTGCACATTTGCATTTTTAAATAGATATCTTGAACCTGTAAACTTTTAGATAGTGTCAGAAATGGTCTTTCTACCAATTTTCTAGGAATGCATGTGTATTAAGGTGGACATAGCCTTTGTATCATGTGACTCCCACCCTGTGTCCTTGTTGGTGACAGCTTCTATGTGGAGGCAGGGAGTGTGCCGGGGTTTG
The DNA here is from genome assembly GCF_032444005.1 of Ranitomeya imitator. Lineage (NCBI taxonomy): Eukaryota > Metazoa > Chordata > Amphibia > Anura > Dendrobatidae > Ranitomeya > Ranitomeya imitator. The sequence goes on along the minus strand of NC_091289.1, from coordinate 135,489,439 downwards.
ATCTTTTGTATTGTAACAATAATGACTTTACTAAATAGTCTTCTGTAAATTATATTAATTGGGAGTCTAAAATGGCTCCAAAAGCCAATATCAAAATTGCAAAAATTTCAATCTTGTAAATGTAAATTGAGATATGATTTTTTTTTCAAGAATACATGTAACATAAAAAAAATTAAATAGTAGATGATTATACATTCCCTTTAACATGTCTACAGCTTCTAAAGTTGAAACCTTTTGTGTTATGCAGGAGTAACGTCCACGTTGTTTACTGTGTATCGTCATAGAATTTTAAAGAAAGTTTGAATGTGAAGACAATTTCTATTGTAATGTGCCCTTTACATGGTAAACAACCATCAGATTTGGAGACAGAGAAAAGATTAAATGCAGGGGATTATTTGCTGTAGTGTATAATATATAGTTTTCTGTTCCACATTCCACATTGTTAAACTAACAAATACTAGTCGGCTGTTACACAGAACATAGGTATTTAGATGCAGCCAAGGAGAATGATTTTTTTCTCACAATATTCTGCCAATTGTGCTGTCACTTAAAGGTGAAAGCTGACATATTACTCTAGAATGTGTTCACCTTGATTCATTCTGTAGAGCCATTTAGACATCTCAGATCACCTCTTTGGTGTTCAGTGCAATTTGCCTTATTTATTAGGTGATTTAGTTTTATTACAGTCTCATTAGTGCAACTTCCTACCTACTTGTATTCCCATCTATTTCTGCCCTTCAATCCAGGAAAAAAGGGTGGAGATAGAAGGAAAATAAGTAAGGGCTCATGCAGACATCCATGGATCTCAGACCTATCTTGGACCACATTGCACCCACCGGCCGTGGGGTCCTGCGAACCAAGCGTAACAACATCATAGAAATATATGAAGCTCTGGCTGGGAGACTAAGAGCCAGTGTGTGCATTCTATACCAATTTGCATGGACATCTGAATGAACCCATACTGCATTGAACTGCTCGGACATGCCAAGGTTGCACCTCGCTAGTGATGAGCGAATTTATTCGGAAATCGATCGCCAAACATAAATTCGGAAGGAATATGGCACATTCAGATTTGTGATCGGAAACACAAGAAACATTTTATAAAGTCGGAAAAAATTTGGTAACATTCGGTAAACAGTGCAGGAAAATATTTGCGTTGCCACAAGAGTATTTTCAGCACTTTAGCAACGATAATGGTGGTGTATCATGAATGTTTGGCACGTGTTTGATGAGGGGAGGGGGTTTGCAGAGTTCAAAGGTGCGGCGTTCTGGTAAACAGTATTTTTTTTCCTAACTTTATGTGTGCACATTGCGGCTAGCCAATCAGGGTGCAGGAAACATCCATAATGTCCTTACACAATGGCTTGTGTCATTGATGTGCTGAAATCACACGTCCCTCTCCTTATAAAGAGAGGACATCTTGTTTTAGTGCCATTTTGACACTATAACAGCGCAGAGGCTGCTCCTTACGCTGGCACTGTTAGCAGCGAGATTTTAGCTAGTTAGCTAGACGTTTTTCATCAGTCAGATAGTTTAGCTAGCTACTGTCCTGTGTGGCTGTGAAATTGACCTTCCAGCATTTTTTTTGCCATTACTGAAGTCCACAAACAAAGCCAGCTGGGCGCATGTCCTACAAGTGTGTTGTCCACTGCTTCTATTGTGCTACATGCACATGCATTAGTTCTAATTTTTTTTTCACTGGCTATATGTGAGAAAGCCTGTTGTACCCAATTTTGTCATTTTGTTGGGTTGCAATTAAGCTGTCTGCAGATCTCACGCATATAACCAACATTTTTTTTCTGTTGCTAAACATCAAACAGTAGAGGACCTGACTTTCAAATTGTTTGTTGCATCTAGTGTGTTATAGAGGCCTGATGCACAGGCCCCCAAAATCTTCCTCTGTCACTAATGTCATACAGTAGGGGACATCTCACTTTCAAATTGTTAGTGTGTTATAGAGGCCTGATCCAGAGGCTACCAAAAATTTTTTCTGCTTCTAACATCATACAGCAGGGGACATGTCACTTTAAAATTGTTTGCAGAATTTAGTGTGTTATAGAGGCCTGTTCCAGAGGCCACTAAAATATTCTTCTGTTACTAACATCATACAGTAGGGGACATCTCACTTTCAAATTGTTTGTAGCATATAGTCTTTGTCATACAGGCCTCATCCACTCTTAAACAATTCTTTATTCTGTGACTATCACGATTCAGCACGCCATATTTCACCTCGTAATTTACTGCCGCTGAAATTTAGCTGTTTGCAGAGCTGTTTCAGAGATAAAAATCTATTTGTTATGCTAATACTGTGCTCCTACCACACTATCTGAGCAACATGACTGGGAAAAAGCAAGGCCATGATGGAAGGGAAATTAGGCTTGGTGTTCAAGGTGTACATGGGGTGAGTGGTAATGTTTGTGAAAGTCCTAGTGAACAGAAAACTGGCAACTTCTGTTATTGGACGGGCTACTCCACTACATTTCTTTGGCAGATATACAGTGGTATGCCTTGGTGATGAAACCCAGAAAAAGCATGTGGTCGAGTGGATGGCAAGTGCAGCTTCAAAAGGCCTCTCCTCCTCTTCCTCCACCTCAACATCACACCCAGTACAGTCCACAGAGATGGCACCCAAATTTATCTTGCTTCCCCTCATGTCCCAACTCTCCCACCGTACAACTGTCAGCTGTACAAAATATCTGACATGTCGCGACTTTGATGTCGGCTCAGCGCCGGAGCCCGCATCAAAGCAGGGGACCCGACATGCGCCATACTAGTACGGGGCATGTCGGGAAGGGGTTAAATGAGTTTTCCCACAAAGTAAATTTAAATTAATAGATCTTGGATTAAAAATAAATTCCACAATTGTGTGTGTTAAAAAAATGTTCCTGTGTTGAGATAATTTTATAAATGTGCTCCTGCTGTGTCCTGTGTAGGTCTGACCGTGCAGGGACATGGTCTGATCATACCACAGATCCTAGGCAGGGGAAGAAGCAAAAGAGTATACAGACAGGACAGCATGGAATCACAGGTTATTATTTTTTTGAGGCAAATCATTTCCCTGCCATCTATACGACGCCTCTCCATTACTAATTCTACAGTTATATTGTACATAAACACTGCCAGTATAAAATCCTATATTTGAAATAAAAAAAAAACTGTTTTACTTTTATATTTAAAAATAACAAACTCAGTTATACTCACCTAACTCCCTTTCCTTTGAAGCCATTGTCTCCTGTAAAAAAAATAAAAAAACAACCATATTCCTCACCTGTCTGACGTTCTGTTCCACACCATAATCCATGTCTGCAATAAACAGTTTTCATCCTGGATGGTGCCAAGATGCGACCGTTTAGGCTGAAAGCCACTGGAGAATGAGCTGCTGTGAGCGCAGCCTCAGTGACTAGCAGTGACATTATTGAGTTTACCGCAGATCACTGAAGCTGTATTCCCAGCCAGGACAATAAACTGCGGTGACCTCAGTGAGATCTTTCCTAGCACCATTATAAAAAGGCTCACGGTGCAGCACTGAGCTCAGTGAGTTCACCAAAGTTCACGGTCAGACTTTTTCACATGGTGCTATCACTGATCTCACTGAGGTTACTGCATTTTATTGTTCCAGCTGGGAACTTCACCTCAGTGAGCTGTGGTAACCTCAATAACGTCATCGCTGGTCACTGAGACTGTGCTTGCAGCAGCTCATTCTCCAGTGGTTTTCAGCCTGGACAGTTGAATCTTGGCACAGTCCAGGTTGAAAACTATCGCTGACATGGATTATGGTGCAGGACAGAACATCAGACAGGTGTGGGATATGGTTGTTTTTATTTTCTGTTTTTTTTTACAGGAGACAATGATGTCAATAGAATGGGTGTTAGGCGAGTATAACTGTGTTTGTTATTTTTAATTAAAAATCAAGTGTGTTTTTTTAATTCAAATAAAGGACTTTATTCTTGCTGTGTATTTATTTACAATATAATCATAGGATTACTAATTTATAGGCATCTTATAGATGCCTCTCCATTACTAAGCTGCGTGCTTGATGTCTCTGAACAATACAAAGGCGAAATCAACCCCACAAATATTAACCCCACTTGCCACCACCACAGGGCAAGTGGGAGGAGCCATGCAAAGTGCCCGAATTGGCGCATCTAATAGATGCGCCTTTTCTGGGGCAGCTGTGGGCTCCTATGTTTATCCTGGGTGGGGAAATATTCATGGCCCCTTACCAGCCAGAGAATACCAGCCCCCCAGCTATCAGCTTCAAGTTGGCTGGTTGATAATTTAATGAAAAACTGTGTGGGGACCTGTTATGACCTGGTGGTCAGGACAATAATGGACCTGGTGGTTAAGAGCACACGGAATGACCTGATAGTTACTGATAATAAAGGACGAGCTCTGGGACGTGGGAACTCTGCTAACCGCAATCCCTAATCCTGTCAAATACACTAGAAATAGCCGTGGATTGCACCTAACGCTCCCTATGCAACTCGGCACAGTCTAACAAACTATCTAGCCCTGAAGATAGGAAAATAAAGCCTACCTTGCCTCAGAGAAATTCCCCAAAGGAAAAGGCAGCCCCCCACATATAATGACTGTGAGTAAGATGAAAATACAAACACAGAGATAAAATAGATGAAAGGTTACTTTGCAGTCAGCACAAAAACCTACAAAAAGACCACGCAGAGGGCGCAAAAAAGACCCTCCGCACCGACTCACGGTGCGGAGGCGCTCCCTCTGCGTCCCAGAGCTTCCAGCAAGCAAGACAACAAAAAATAGCAAGCTGGACAGAAAAATAGCAAACCAAAGAAATACAAGCTGGAACTTAGCTTCTGCAGGGAAGACAGGTCACAAGAACGATCCAGGAGTGAACTAGACCAATACTGGAACATTGACAGGTGGCCAAGAGCAAAGATCTAAGTGGAGTTAAATAGAGCAGCCCACTAACGAATTAACGTCGTCACCTGTGGAAGGAAACTCAGAAACACCCACCAGAGGAAGTCCATGGACAGAACCAGCCGAAGTACCATTCATGACCACAGGAGGGAGCCCGACAACAGAATTCACAACAGGGACCCTTCTATTCTTGAAAACTAGCCTGGCTAAAGCTGACATCTAAGAGTTGAAGCCCACAGCTATCAGTTTTACCTGGCTGGTTATTAAAAATACAGAGGAATCCATATCATTTTTTTAAACCTATTCATAGCGCTGGCGCCGGATGATGAATACTCCTATCAGCCGCCATCTGCTCTCGCTGTTGTCAGCGACAGCAGGCATAGGCTGATTGGAGCAGTATTCCTATCAGCCCAACGCCTATGACTGAAGGTCAACTTTTTACCTCCAGTCACAACTGTGGGTTCATGCTGTCATCTGACAGCGAGGGAGCCATAGCACTCTGACCGACAGTAATGATTTTACCGCTGATCAGAGGCCATGTCTGCCGTGCTGTCATGCAAATAACAGCTTGACAAACACTGAATGTTAGGGCCCCCCATTCATGTGAATGGGATTCAGGTACTGTTCTGGTATATGAACCAAACTTTATTAACTGTTCTGCCAGACCTGAACAACCAGAGGTTCGCTCATAACTATCTATAACCGCGGTATGCCCTTGGATGCGGTATAGTTAAAATAACACTTTGCAGAAAAAATTGATAGGCATCTTTATGGTTTTAAAACTACAGTTGGCTTTCTTTAACCCTAGTGAAAGGTTCAGTTTACTGCTATAGCCCTCTATATAAATACCATCCCCAAAACAGATTGGCTTATTGACACCTCTCACACTTATGGACATGGACTACTTTCCCTATTTGTCCCCCCAAATATGGCCCCAGATGTTTTGATGAGTGTTCTTTTATCAAACTGAGGAGTAGGTAACAATAATAATGCACTATAATTGCCTATTCATGACGGAGACTGTAAAGCACTGTAATCCCTCTTCAATTAGTATGAAAGTGCTTATTTCACTTTGCTCCTCCCTTCTAATTATATTTTAGTAATTTATCCATAGCTGCTATTGGTAGTGAGCGTTGACATCTGCCTAAGGTGCAACGGGTCGAATTCTAATTCTTACACATTTATTTTCTTAATTAAGCGACCTCCTCATTAACCTGCCATAGTTTACTCTTCCAGTTATGCAAATATTTTAATCATTGTGAATATGACATATTTATGTCGCATGTGTGACATTTGCTACGGGTTTGTGTCACTTTACTTTAATTTTGAAATTTTAGAGGTTACTGTGATATTCCCAGCAGTTGCCCTTTATTTCTTGGCATACAAACAAACAATTTTACGAATCCTCCTGATTTTTACTTATCTTTCAATGTCTTGTGCACATTAATTCAACTTTAATTGTATTTCATTAGCTGTAGTTCTGGTGATATACCATGTAGATAGATAGACATATAATTTAATCAGCATTTTAACAAGTGTTGATTACTGGGTAGAAAGTAAGGTGTTATGCAGACACATGCGCAAAGTTTTCTATAAATAAAAGTGTAGAATACCGACTCTCACATATAGAACTAATTGCAGGAAGATCTCTGTATATGTTACACAGAAGTATAATATCTATTATTCTTAACATCTATCATTTATAACTATCCATCTACAGCTTTTCAACAACTTCATAGTGATACTTATGTATTACTCATGTTCTGTCAATCTATTAACGGTAATAATCTACTAATATTACCTATGTAAACACCTAATAATTCATAAGTAGTGATGGGTAAACCCCTGGATATTTGGGTCTGGCCGAACGTTTAAAAACGTTCGTCTCTGGTACCAGAATGGTACCCAAACCTGAAATCGATCCCCATTCAGATCAATGAGGGACCCAAACATCCGTTGTTTGCCACGCTGTCATCTGCTTAACAGGGCAAAAACCAGTGCATCTGATCAACTGTAAGATCATTACTGCCGGACAGAGAGCTGTGATTCCCATGCTATCAGATGATAGTCTGAGACAGCAGCTGTAACCGTCAGTAAAAAGTTTACCACTGATCATAGACTCATCAGCTGATGTGAGTAATGCTCCCTTCAGCCTATGCCTGCTGTCGCTGATAACACCTCTATAAATAAATAAATAATGAAAAAAAATTATGTGGGGTCTGTTCTATCTTTGAAACCAGAGGTGACAGCTGTGGGCTGCAACACTCAGCTGTCAGCTTTATAATGGCTGGTTATCAAGAATAGAAGGGTCCTCATGCCATTTTTTAAATTTTTTAAATTTTTGATAACCAGCCAAGCTAATGCAGACAGATGTGGGCTGGTATTCTCAGGCTGCTAAGGAGCTACGGATATTGCCCCATCCAAGCCTAAAAATAGCAGCCTGCAGCTGCTTCAGGAAAGGCCCAGCAGTTAGATGCCCTAATTTTGGTGCTTTCCCCAGCGCTTCCCACTTGCCCTGTGAAGGTGGCAAGTGGGGTAATATTTTTGGGGTTACTGTCACTTTTGTATTTGTCAGGTGACATCTATCCCATGCATTAGTAATGGAGAGGCATCTATAAGATAGTCATATTGTAAAACCTTTTATTTTGAAAAAAAATCCACAAATTTATTTAAAAATAAGAAACAGTTGTATTTACCTGATGCCCATTCCATTGAAGCCATTGTCACCTGTAAAAATACAGAAAAATAATAAACAACCATATTTCTCACCTGTCCGAAGTGAGCCTCATTGACAAGCGGTGATGTCATCGAGGTTACCGAAAGTCACTAAGGATGCGTTCCCACTGGAACTTCAGTGTGAGTCAGGACAATGAACTGTGGTGACCTCAATGAAAGCAGCACAGGCAGGATTTTGCTATCTAATCTGACAGCAGCAGGCTGCGGGGCGCAGATAGCCTGATTCTAGTTATGTGTCACTTACTGGACTGTTTAGTGCAGCTTTGATAGAATCCCTGTTTTCTCTGTTGTAGATGTAGCAGTGGTCAGAATGCTGAACTGTGCATAACCTCTCCCACATCACTGATTGGCAGCTTCCTGTGTACACTTTCAGCAAGCTGCCAATCAGTGGTAGTAGTGGGGTACACAGATTAGTCAGACTAATGTGCACATGAGACCTACTGCTCTAGTGATAATATCTTCTTGATAAAACACTTAATTTATTCAAACTACATCACACAATCTAGCGAGTGATACATTTATGGAATCAGGCTTTCTTGCCAAATATTTTGCTGTGCGCAGATAAAAGGCTCATACTCATCTGCAAGGAAGATGGACGAACAATAAAAAATTGGATTGAACTCTGACCAATGTTAATCTATGAGTCTCTGCTCAACTGCAATTTTTTCTTTTCTCCTCTCAGATTCAGATGAGAAAAAAATTGCAGCATGCTACGATTGTCCTCTTATCTCGGACGAGATTCCCCAATGCAAGTCAATAGGTGTGGTAAAAAATGCACAGCACTCGGACCATGCAAGTACTGTCCGATCCGATTTTTACACACCCATGTCCAATGAAAAGCTGGCAATTCATCTGCTGTGTACAGTAAATTCACAGTGTGTCCTGACAAAATGGAATAATATATATACAGATGTCAGTCACATATACAATTAGTGCAGTACTTGTGCAGCTTACTGTGCATTTTTTTTACTTACAAAATTATTTTCTGAAAAAAATGGAGTAGGGGAAGATGTTTATAGCCTGGGAAGGGGGTAATACCCAAGGAGCTTCCCAGACTAGTACTATCAACTCACAGCTGTGTACTTAGCCTTTATTGATTATTAAAATGGGGAACCCCCCCAAAAATGACATAGTGTTCCCCTATCATTAATAACCAGCAAAGGCTAAGCAGACAGCTGTGGGCTGATATAATAGTCTAGGAAAGGTCCATGGATATAGGTCCCCTCCCAGACTAAAAACATCAGCTCTCAACCGCCTCAGAAAAGGTGCATCCATAAGTTGCACCAATTCTTGCACTTGGCCTTGCTCTTCCCACTTACTCTACTGCGATGCCAAGAGGGGTGATAGTTGGGGGGATTGATGTCATCTTTGTGTTGTCAGGTGACATCAAACCTGGAGGTAAGTAATGGAGAGATGTCTATATTATTGATTAGGTGCCCCCAAGAAGAGGTGGACACAGTCAGATTACTTAAAATTTAAGAATTGGATTGGATTAAGAAATTAAATACATTAAAACCATTTTCCTTAAATGTGGATTATAATCTCAACATTACATTATAGAATATTGTGGCGTGCTCTATGTTGTTTTCATGTTTTCTTCTTTCTTATCCTTTGATGTGTATTTAATTAGGTATATATTTATTGCTTTTTTTCTTTTTCTTTTTACAGATCATACGACGGCTGCTGACTACATTTAGACACCTGACTCTACCAATTTATATCATAATTATTGAAAAAAAATATAAAAAAAACGTTTTATGAAATATGTTACAGTACTCTGCGCATTTTCTATATTCAATATCTTTATTCATAATTTTTGGATATTTTTCTTTTCGGATCATTATGTACATGCATGACCTATGGGATGTATATTGGCGCTTGCATGGTCTTCTTGTCCAATGTGAGTGAAGGCTGAGTATTGTGCTTCTTATGGGGTTCATATCTCCCATCGCTCCCAGGTTACATGGGTTACCTACTCCAGCTAATGGGGGGTGTTCCCATAACCATTGGACTACGTAGCCTAATACCCCTCCACAGGGCTATAAGCCTGTTAATATATGTACATAGATCCGCTGAATCTTAATTGAAAACTGTATTTGATTGTATATTTAAATACTTCGATCGATTGTGGAAATTTACGCCAGTTCCCACTTTCAAAATAGTTCTTAATACCTTCACTCTCTTCTGAGTATGCATGCCAAAGCAACAGAGGATGTTGTCATCTGCGCTTTCCGGCGCCTGCGCAGATGAACAGCTTTTTTCACCAAAATCGCATCGGTTGCTTAAGTGAACAACTGCGCATGAGCAGAAGTATTCGCAGATCCCATCTATTCTTACAGCACTTCCTGGAAACAGGAACACATGGGCTACTTGCACAGTGAACAAGTCTGTATGATCATGTTCACACACCACCAAGAAACCTGAAGACACAAAAGAGAATAGTAAAACCAAAAACACTCAGTTTGAAAAAATGTTGCAGTAATCCGCAAGTGCTAGTAAAAGATGTAAAAAACAGGGTATTTGGTTGATACGTTTTTTGCAAAAAATGTATACTAAGCTGCTCTACCAATCTTCACGGTATACCCTTATCAGAGCAGTCCTAACTAATGTATGCAATCCCTATCTGATGTATTTAAAAACCTGATCATCTGTATATAACCTGTGTGAACAGGGTTCAGAGAGGAAAAATCCATGTGTGCATACAGGGTAGAACAGCTTTTGTGCAGATAGCCCAAGAGGAGTGGTGGAACTCCCCAGTCTTGTAGACACAAGAGAACAATTATGGAAACAGGAACACATGGGCTACTTGCACAGTGAACAAGTCTGTATGATCATGTTCACACACCACCAAGAAACCTGAAGACACAAAAGAGAATAGTAAAACCAAAAACACTCAGTTTGAAAAAATGTTGCAGTAATCCGCAAGTGCTAGTAAAAGATGTAAAAAACAGGGTATTTGGTTGATACGTTTTTTGCAAAAAATGTATACTAAGCTGCTCTACCAATCTTCACGGTATACCCTTATCAGAGCAGTCCTAACTAATGTATGCAATCCCTATCTGATGTATTTAAAAACCTGATCATCTGTATATAACCTGTGTGAACAGGGTTCAGAGAGGAAAAATCCATGTGTGCATACAGGGTAGAACAGCTTTTGTGCAGATAGCCCAAGAGGAGTGATGGAACTCCCCAGTCTTGTAGACACAAGAGAACAATTATGGAAACAGGAACACATGGGCTACTTGCACAGTGAACAAGTCTGTATGATCATGTTCACACACCACCAAGAAACCTGAAGACACAAAAGAGAATAGTAAAACCAAAAACACTCAGTTTGAAAAAATGTTGCAGTAATCCGCAAGTGCTAGTAAAAGATGTAAAAAACAGGGTATTTGGTTGATACGTTTTTTGCAAAAAATGTATACTAAGCTGCTCTACCAATCTTCACGGTATACCCTTATCAGAGCAGTCCTAACTAATGTATGCAATACCTATCTGATGTATTTAAAAACCTGATCATCTGTATATAACCTGTGTGAACAGGGTTCAGAGAGGAAAAATCCATGTGTGCATACAGGGTAGAACAGCTTTTGTGCAGATAGCCCAAAACTCCTCTTGGGCTATCTGCACAAAAGCTGTTCTACCCTGTATGCACACATGGATTTTTCCTCTCTGAACCCTGTTCACACAGGTTATATACAGATGATCAGGTTTTTAAATACATCAGATAGGGATTGCATACATTAGTTAGGACTGCTCTGATAAGGGTATACCGTGAAGATTGGTAGAGCAGCTTAGTATACATTTTTTGCAAAAAACGTATCAACCAAATACCCTGTTTTTTACATCTTTTACTAGCACTTGCGGATTACTGCAACATTTTTTCAAACTGAGTGTTTTTGGTTTTACTATTCTCTTTTGTGTTTACAGCACTTCCTGTTATGTGCACTTTGCTAATGAGAACGCCGATTGTTGGCGCTATCTTTGAATATGAATGGGGTGAGTCATATTTTCTGTCAACTATACACAGCTGTCATTGATCACCAATTATGTTATCGATCTATATATACGATTGTATGAATGTATGTTTTGAACATCACATTAATTATGGACTATTACACTATGTCTTTATATCATGTAAAATAATGTGGTATATGTTAAATTGTTGTAATTGCTGCTATGTACCTAGGTAGTTTGGTTGCCTTAACCCCTTAATCCCATTTAACATACTATCCCATAAAGACGACCTGGGACTTAATTCTCAGGGACAGGATAGTACGTCATAGCGATCGTCCGCGCTCACGGGGGAAGTGCGGCCGATCCCGGCTGAGTGTCAGCTGACTATCGCAGCTGACATCCGGCACTATGTGCCAGGAGCGGTCACAGACCGCCCCCGGCACATTAACCTCTGGCACATTGCGATCAAACATGATCGCAGTGTTCCGGGGGCATAGGGAAGCATCGCGCAGGGAGGGGGCTTCCTGCGGGCTTCTCTGAGACCCTCAGTACAAGGCGATGTGCTCACCTTGAACCGAGCATCCCCTCCCTGCAGGCCCCGGATCCAAAATGGCCACGGGGCTGCATCCGGGTCCTGCAGGGAAGTGGCTTACAAGCGCCTGCTCAGGGCAGGCGCCGGGAAGCCTCCCTGCTGTGCTGTGTGATCGCTGATCTGACACAGTGCACAGCAAAGTGTCAGATCAGCAATCTGTCACTTTACTGTGATGTCCCCCATTGGGGCAAAGTAAAAAAGGAAAAAAAATTTTTACATGTGTTTAAAAAAAAAATTCCTGAATAAATTATATATATTGTTCCAATAAATACATTTCTTTATCTAAATAAAAAAACAATAAAAGTACATATATTTAGTATCGCCGCGTTCATGACGACCCGACCTATAAAACTGTCCCACTAGTTAACCCCTTCAGTGAACACCGTAAAAAAACGAGGCAAAAAACAACGCTTTATTATCATACCGCCAAACAAAAAGTGGAATAGCACGCGATCAAAAAGACAGATATAAATAACCATGGTACCGTTGAAAACGTCATCTTGTCCTGCAAAAAATGAGCCAATACAGCATCATCAGCAAAAAAATAAAAAAGTTATAGTCCTCAGAATAAAGCAATGCAAAAATAATTATTTTTTCTATAAAATAGTTTTTATCGTATAAAAGCGCCAAAACATAAAAAAAGATATAAATGAGGTATCGCTGCAATCATACTGACCCGAAGAATAAAACTGATTTATCCATTTTACCAAACGCAGAACGGTATAAACACCCCCCCCCCCCCCCCAAAGAAATTCATGAATAGCTGGTTTTTGGTCATTCTGCCTCACAAAAATCGGAATAAAAAGCGATCAAAAAAATGTCACGTGCCCGAAAATGTTACCAATAAAAACGTCAACTCGTCCCGCATAAAACAAGACCTCACATGACTCTGTGGACCAAAATATGGAAAAATTATAGCTCTCAAAATGTGGTAATGCAAAAAAATATTTTTTGCAATAAAAAGCGTCTTTTAGTGTGTGACGGCTGCCAGTCATAAAAATCCGCTAAAGAACCCGCTATAAAAGTAAATCAACCCCCCTTCATCACGCCCTTAGTTAGGGAAAAATATAAAAATTAAAAAAGTATTTATTTCCATTTTCCCATTAGGGTTAGGGCTAGGGTTAGGGCTAGGGTTAGGGTTAGGGCTAGGGTTAGGGTTCGGGCTGGGGTTAGGGCTAGGGTTAGGGTTAAGGCTAAGGTTGGGGCTAGGGTTATGGCTAGGGTTAGGGTAAGTGCTAGGGTTAGGGCTAGGGATATGGCTAGGGTTAGGGTTAGGGCTAAGGTTAGGGCTAGGGTTAGGGCTATGGTTAGGGTTAGGGTTAGGGCTAGGGTTAGGGCTAGGGTTAGGGTTAGGGCTAGGGTTGGGGCTAGGGTTACGGTTTGGATTACATTTACAGTTGGGATTAGGGTTAGGGGTGTGTCAGGGTTAGGGATATGGTTAGGTTTATGGTTGGGATTAGGGTTAGGGGTGTGTTGGAGTTATGAAAAATAATTTTTTATTTTCACGGCTCTGCGTTATAAACTGTAGTGAAACACTTGGGGGTTCAAAGTTTAGGTTCAAAGAGGGTCTAGTTTCTAATATTGGGTCATTTGTGGGGGGTTTCTACAGTTTAGGTACATCAGGGGCTCTGCAAATGCGACGTGACACCTGCAGACCAATCCATCTAAGTCTGCATTCCAAATGGCGCTCCTTCCCTTCCAAGCTCTGCCATTCGCCCAAACGGTGGTTCCCCCACATATGGGGTATCAGCGTACTCAGGACAAATTGCACAACAACTTTTGGGGTCCAATTTCTCCTGTTACCCTTGGAAAAATACAAAACTGGGGGCTAAAAAATAATTTTTGTGGAAAAAAAAAGAGTTTATATTTTCACGGCTCTGCGTCTTAAACTGTAGTGAAACATTTGGGGGTTCAAAGCTCTCACAACACATCTAGATAAGTTCCTTAGGGGGTCTGCTTTCAAAAATGGTGTCACTTGTGGGGGGTTTCAATGTTTAGGCACATCAGGGGATCTCTAAATGCAACAAGGCGTCCCATCTCAATTCCAGCCAATTTTGCATTGAAAAGTCAAACGGCGCTCCCTCCCTTCTGAGCTCTGCCATGAACCCAAACAGTGGTTGACCCCCACATATGGGGTATCAGCGTACTCAGGACAAATTGCACAACAACTTTTGGGGTACAATTTCTTCTGGTACCCTTGGGAAAATAAAAAATTGCTGGCAAAAATTTCATATTTGTGAAAAAATATTATTTTTTATTTTTACGGCTCTACATTATAAACTTCTGTGAAGCACTTGGTGGGTTAAAGTGCTCAACACACATCTAGATAAGTTCCTTAGTGGGTCTACTTTCCAAAATGGTGTCATTTGAGGGGGGTTTCAATGTTTAGGCACATTAGTGGCTCTCCAAACGCAACATGGCATCCCATCTCAATTCCAACCAATTTTGCATTGAAAAATCAAATGGTGCTCCTTCCCTTCCGAGCTCTGCCATGCACCCAAACAGTGGTTTACCCCCCCAAATGAGGTATTGGGGTACTCAGGACAAATTGTACAACAACTTTTGGGGTCCATTTATTTCTGTTACCCTTGGTAAAATAAAACAAATTGGAGCTGAATTACATTTTTTGTAAAAAAAATTAAATGTTCATTTTTTTAAACATTCCAAAAATTCCTGTGAAGCACTAAAAGGGTTAATAAACTTCTTGAATGTGGTTTTTAGCACCTTGAGGGGTGCAGTTTTTAGAATGGTGTCACACTTGGTTATTTTCTATCATATAGACTCCTCAAAATGACTTCAAATGTGATGTAGTCCCTAAAAAAAAATGGTGTTCTAAAAATGAGAAATTGCTGGTCAACTTTTAACCCTTATAACTTATTTCCAAAATTGTGCTGATGTAAAGTAGACATGTGGGAAATGTTACTTATTAAGTATTTTGTGTGACATATCTCTGTGATTTACGGGCATAAAAATTCAACGTTGGAAAATTGCGAAATGTTCAAAATTTTCGCCAAATTTCCGTTTTCTTCACAAATAAACGCAGGTAACATCAAATAAATTTATCATGAAGTACAATATGTCTTCAGAAAACAATGCTAGAATCACCGGGATCCGTTGGAGCTTTCCAGAGTTATAACCTCATAAAGGGACAGTGGTCAGAATTGTAAAAATTGGCCTGGTCATTAACGTGCAAACCACCCTCGGGGCTTAAGGGGTTAAATATCATGCACTTGCACTTTTGTATTGCTAGAGAAAGGTCCACATCTCTGGACAGAAATGTCACCATATGGGCAATTAAATCGCACGTGATTGTCATCAAGGTTGGGTATGTACAGTACCTGGGAGGCTTTTGAATCCTACTATTTTTGGTGCTTCTATCTATCTATCTATCTATCTATCTATCTATCTATCTATCTATCTATCTATCTATCTATCTATCTATCTATCTAATATGCAGTCAGATCTCCAAAAGATTTATCAGCAAAGGTTCAGCCACCTGTTAGTAGAATCGTTGCCATTTTACCCATTGGCAAATGTCTCTATTTCTCTATCTCAGAATGAATTTGAAAGAGAAATACTTACTATTTAAGCAACTTACATGAACAATATATCATGTTTTAAGAGAAATATTACAAAGCTATAAAAAAGATTAGCAGGAATAGATCCCCTGACCTTGGTGTAATACACTTTAATTTTTTTAATTAAAAATAATGATTTCTAGAATGCTATTAATGATACTAAAGCCTTTACAGAACTTGCCAACAATAAAAGTATTTGCACCAGGAATCTTTGCCAAATAATGTAGGGGGTGTAGCCATTGTAAAATGCGAACAGTCCACAGATACAGATATTTCAACAAGATGCCTCAATTGCTCATAAGATTGTACTTTGTCAAGTGGCCAATAACACGAGAATCATGTATGCTGAACTGCTGAATATCATCATATGAAGCTAAAAGATGAACAAAAACCTTTTATAATCTCTGATCAGTGGTGTGGAATGCAAAACTAAACGGACTTGCGCTAGTCCCATTTTTTTATGATACTTGACCCAATTTCTCACCAGCCTGAAATACGCAACCTGGGTCTAATTAAATAATGAAATAATCTTCATGAATCCAATCATACCATAACCACAAAGGACCTGCAGATTTACAGGCTGTAAGTCATATGTCATTTCTTAGGGAGGCAAACCGTAGCTTGATCACAGAGCCTCACAATAAAAGCTTTCCCCAAGTCAGACTTATCTTTGTAGACTACACGGTATATAAAACGCAAGTGACAATTGGACTAAAATAGCCTGAAAATGGAGAAATAACAATGTTAGTACTTTTTTATAGTGATGAGCTAATGTGCTCGGTGATACTCCGATATCACTAGAGTATCTGGGAGATCGGACGTGCTCGCTAATCGTCAAGCTTTGGCTGGTGGTTAGATGTAATACTTGAATCCCCGTCCCGCATGTTTGGCATCTTTAACAAAGCCAATAAACATGTGGGGATTGCCTGACAGTCACTGTAATGAAATAGCAATCTCGGTTATGTCATTACTGTGATTGGCTGGCTGCATCACCTCAGCAGAGGTTATAAAAAGACCAGTGTGGCCACGCTCGGGTTACTGACGCCATTGCACAGCTCAGGGACAGTTCTGATTGGAGGGAGATAGTTGCTGTCCAGGCTTGTGTGTGCACAGTTTTAAGAATTGAGCCCTGTATTGATGACATTTTGCTGAACCATAACACTTAAAGTCCTTCTAAGGGGTAATATTGTGCTTTGCTGATTGTATGCAATACATTTTGCATTTAGCCTAGGAACAGCTGCTGGAGCAGGGAGTGTGGCTGGCTGAATAAAGCCTCTAGGCAGGGCTTGGGGCTTTGCAGTCTGTTGCTAAATATATACAGTCATGGCCAAAAGTATTGACACCCCTGCAATTCTGTCAGATAATACTCATTTTCTTCCTGAAAATGATTGCAAACACAAATTATTTGGTATTATTATCATCATTTAATTTGTCCTAAATGAAAAAATACAAAAAGAATTGTCCTAAAGCCAAATTGGATATGATTCCACACCAAACATAAAAAAGGGGTGGACAAAAGTATTGGCACTGTTCGAAAAATCATGTGATGCTTCTCTAATTTGTGTAATTAACAGCACCTGTAACTTACCTGTGGCACCTAACAGGTGTTGGCAATAACTAAATCACTCTTGCAGCCAGTTGACATGGATTAAAGTTGACTCAACCTCTGTTCTGTGTCCTTGTGTGTACCACATTGAGCATGGAGAAAAGAAAGAAGACCACAGAACTGTCTGAGGACTTGAGAAACCAAATTGTGAGGAAGCATGAGCAATCTCAAGGCTACAAGTCCATCTCCAAAGAACTGAATGTTCCTGTGTCTACTGTGCGCAGTGTCATCAAGAAGTTTAAAGCCCATGGCACTGTGGCTATCCTCCCTAGATGTGGACAGAAAAGAAAAATTGACAAGAGATTTCAACGCAAGATTGTGCGGATGTTGGATAAAGAGCCTCGACTAACATCCAAACAAGTTCAAGCTGCCCTGCAGTCCGAGGGTACAACAGTGTCAACCCGTACTATCCATCGGTGTCTGAATGAAAAGGGACTGTATGGTAGGAGACCCAGGAAGACCCCACTTCTTACCCCGAAACATAAAAAAGCCAGGCTGGAATTTGCCAAAACTTACCTGAAAAAGCCTAAAACGTTTTGGAAGAATGTTCTCTGGTCAGATGAGACAAAAGTAGAGCTTTTTGGGCAAAGGCATCAACATAGAGTTTACAGGAGAAAAAAAGAGGCATTCAAAGAAAAGAACACGGTCCCTACAGTCAAACATGGTGGAGGTTCCCTGATGTTTTGGGGTTGCTTTGCTGCCTCTGGCACTGGACTGCTTGACCGTGTGCATGGCATTATGAAGTCTGAAGACTACCAACAAATTTTGCAGCATAATGCAGGGCCCAGTGTGAGAAAGCTGGGTCTCCCTCAGAGGTCATGGGTCTTCCAGCAGGACAATGACCCAAAAGACACTTCAAAAAGCACTAGAAAATAGTTTGAGAGAAAGCACTGGAGACTTCTAAGGTGGCCTGCAATGAATCCAGACCTGAATCCCATAGAAATGGCAGTTCGGAGAAGGCACCCTTCAAATATCAGGGACCTGGAGCAGTTTGCCAAAGAAGAATGGTCTAAAATTCCAGCAGACTTTGTAAGAAACTCATTGATGGTTGCTTGAAGCGGTTGGTCACAGTTATTTTGGCTAAAGGTTGTGCAACCAAGTATTAGGCTGAGGGTGCCAATACTTTTGTCTGGCCCATTTTTGGAGTTTTGTGTGAAATGATCAATGTTTTGCTTTTTGCTTCATTCTCTTTTGTGTTTTTTTTCAGTTAAGACAAATAAAATGAAGATAATAGTTCCAAATAATTTGTGTTTGCAATCATTTTCAGGAAGAAACTGAGTATTATCTGACAGAATTGCAGGGGTGTCAATACTTTTGGCCATGACTGTAGCTGTTGCAGGTGACCACATTTTTTTTGTTGCAAAAATTGACTATTGTTATCCATACAGATTTTCACCTGCTTTGTGTGAAATTATAGTGGTTTGAAATGTAAATAAAATACTTGGCCTGTTACAGGTGACCACATTTTTTTTTCTTAGTAAAATGTTTTACTTCCAATTAATCAAGGAAACTTGGTTTCCAGAGACCTAACAATTAGAAAATGTATAAGGCGTGAGGTAAGAGATGGGAAAGTGGAATTCCTGATGATGGTTAACGTAGATGGCGAGGTAGTGCGGTTGCTGGAGCACAAGCATTATACTATATGGAGTATTTTATATTTTTAGTAACAAGTAAATTTAATTTAATTTACGTAAATTTAAGTAAATTTTTAGGTCTTCTGCTGAGGGTGTCCTACATCTACTATTAGGCTATGTGCACACGTTCAGGATTTCTCATAGAAAATTCCTGAGAAAAACTGGACATTTTCTGCAAGAAATCCGCAAGAAATCTGCATGCGGTTTTGCCGCGTTTTTGCCGCGGTTTTGATGCGTTTTTGCCGCGGTTTTTTCCGGACACTTCCCAATGCATTTTTTAGTGGGAAATCCACAAGAAAACTGCAAAAATAATGAACATGCTGCGGTTTTTACCGCGATGCGTTTTTTTTGAGAAAAAAAACGCATCATGTACACAAAGCATGCGGAATTTATTCTAAATGATGGGATGCTTATTGTATGCAGTTTTTTTTGCGGTTTTATAGCGTTTTTATCAGGAAAAACTGCAAAAATCCACGAAAAAACCGCAACGTGTGCACAGAGCCTTAGAGTGCAGCACCGTAGTTGCAATCAGGCTTACTTCGAAGTCTCGCCCCCTCCATAAACAAAACCCTAGCTTCCATGGGAGCTGTGGTATACTGTTTGACTCCACTCCTCCCACTCTATTACTAGTCCAATAGAAATGGATGGAGCGGGATCACACATTACACCACTGCTCCACTAAGACTAAGAGCTTTATAGCTTGAAACATGTAGACCTGTGTAATTTTATCTATTTCACCCCCTCCCGTGTCTGCCTTCACTTCTTCCCCACCTTTTGGTATGTTTTTAATTTTTTCTAACTAAAAGTCATGCTTTAACTCTACATAATTAAGTGAATGCTGGAACCCTGTTGTTTTTTCTATGTTGAGGTTGGCTTGATGGAGGGAAGCATCCTAGTTGTGAAGACTTAAAGGGGCGTAAAGGAAGGGATACTGTAACACTATTGCCAGCGCCCCTGATTGTTTCCTTTCCCTCTCCATATGGAGACGATGGCATATTCACTGCTTCAGCCTCGCTGCCTTGTCCTCATCTGCTGGCATGTCTCCTGCTGCACTTCCTGGTGGCATGCCTAGTGTGTGTGCGCGAGTTCTCCCCGGTTCTTCTGGTCCATTTCTATCTGGTCTGCTAAAACCAGTCTACAAATCAACCCAGTCTGAAGGTAGTCCGAACCCGTGTCAGTAACCATTCTGTAGAGGAGCCAGAACTTACTAGTCTGAATGGAGCCCTAGTGTCACAATGTGACATGACCCAATGGGGGGTTGGTCGGTCAGCGGATGGCACAACACACACAATGGGATGGAAATGGGGAGAGGAAGGCCCTACTGATAGGAAAATGGGGCATGGTCATCACCTGAGCTCAAACCCGAGCCTGTCCCTGCACTCCCCTAATGCCCTAAGTGGTCCTTCTCCCCCACAGCTGTCAGGAACCTCATCCCTCGCTGTCGCCTATTACTGCCCTGGCTATTGCACTGGCCGACAAGGGGCGCTAGCCTCACCACTGCAGATAATACCACACAGGGGACAGTGACAAACACGAAAGGGAAGAGGTAGAAGCCCAACTTAGCTTCAACTTCCTCTACAGCAGAATAAAGGCACCAGGATCAGGAGCTCACAAAACCAGCTGATACACCACAGAAGCCAATGATCTTCTTCCTCCAGGCTTGGTCACTGTAGATTGCTCTATCACCAACAGTCAGCTGATGCATCAGTTGACCATTTAAAGGATGGTGGGAGTGGTCACACCCACATCAGCTTACCTAGCCACACTGCAGTTACAGCTCTTTGTCAGCAGGGGGAGAGACTGATTAACCCCCGCTGGTCCTGAAAGAAAAAAGCTATATTTAAAACAGAGTGAAAACAGAGCTGCCAGGAATCCAAACATGGATCGTGACACCTAGTCCATAATCAGTGTCTGCAAACCTCAGCAGCTGCAGTACTGGGATCTGTGTAGGAGTGGTACTTGGCAGCTACCTGAAGCCCAGTCTGTCTCCACCATCAGGAGCTCCAGTGAACATCTTGTAGCAGCTTGGCTATGCTCCTTTCTAGGCAGGCCCGCTCCTGTGGCACAGTGGGTCCACAAATCCACTTTGCTCTACCTTTGGGCGTAAAAGAAATAAATAAGTTGATTAAAGCTGAGGGTAAAAATAATTTTGCAATATTTGGTTAAAAGCATACCCATAACTCTGGAAAGTTTGCCACATTACATATTGTGTATACAGAATATCCATGATTGCAAAAATTACTCACCATTCACAACTCACATTCTTGTGACTACATTTACATGGAGACTGGGTGATATATATCAATTCCCACTGTAATGAAAACTCTACCTAATCAATATATTAGAATCACAACAACAAACTGGTACAAAAGACCAAAAAACTGAGTTTAATCCAAACAATAATATTTTTTATTGTATAATACAAAAATGGATACAAAAATCTAAAATGACTGGACGTCAAGTCAAAGAGACCGGGTACACCCTGGCACAATACATAGTAACATAGTAATATAGTTATTAAGGTTGAAGGAAGACTTTAAGTCCATCTAGTTCAACCCATAGCCTAATCTAACATGCCCTAACATGTTGATCCAGAGGAAGGCAAAAAAAACCCATGTGGCAAATAATAAGCTTCACTTTGGGGAAAAAAATTCCTTCTCGACTCCACATAAGGCAATCAGACTAGTTCCCTGGATCAACTCCCTATCAAGGAATCTAGTATATATGCCCTGCAACATTATACTTTTCAAGAAACGCATCCAGTCCCCTCTTAAATTTAAGTAATGAATCGCTCATTACAACATCATACGGCAGAGAGTTCCATAGTCTCACTGCTCTTACAGTAAAGAATCCGCGTCTGTTATTATGCCTAAACCTTCTTTCCTCCAGACGTAGAGGATGCCCCCTTGTCCCTGTCTCAGGTCTATGATTAAAAAGATCATCAGAAAGGTCTTTGTACTGTCCCCTCATATATTTATATATTAAAATAAGATCACCCCTTAGTCTTCATTTTTCCAAACTAAATAGCCCCAAGTGTAATAACCTGTCTTGGTATTGCAGATCCCCCAGTCCTCTAATAACCTTGGTCGCTCTTCTCTGCACCCGCTCTAGTTCAGCTATGTCTTTCTTATACACCGGAGTCGAGAACTGTGCACAGTATTCTAAGTGTGGTCGAACTAGTGACTTGTATAGAGGTAAAATTATGTTCTCCTCATGTGCATCTATGCTTCTTTTAATGCATCCCATTATTTTATTTGCCTTTTTAGCAGCTGCCTGACACTGGCCACTGATCATGAGTTTGTAATCCACCCACACACCCAGGTCTTTTTCATTGATGGTTTTGCCCAGAGTTTTAGAATTAAGCACATAGTTATACATCTTATTACTTCTACCCAAGTGCATGACCTTACATTTATCCCCATTAAAGCTCATTTGCCATTTATCAACCCAAGCTTCTAGTTTACCCGCGGATTTTTCAAAAATGGTGCGGAAATATCTCACACGAATCCGCAACGTTGGCACATAGCCTTAGGGTTAGGGTTGGGTTGGAATTAGGGTTGTGGTTAGGGTTAGGGGTGTGTTGGGGTTAGGGTTGTGGTTAGGGGTGTGTTGGGGTTAGGGTTGTGATTAGGGTTATGGCTACAGTTGGGATAAGGGTTAGGGGTGTGTTGGCGTCAGAATTGAGGGGTTTCCACTGTTTAGGCACATCAGGGGGTCTCCAAACGCAACATGGCACCACCATTGATTCCAGCCAATCTTGTATTCAAAAAGTCAAATGGTGCTCCCTCACTTCCGAGCCCCGACGTGTGCCCAAACAGTGGTTTACCCCCACATATGGGGTACCAGCATACTCAGGACAAACTGCGCAACAATTACTGGGGTCCAGTTTCTCCTGTTACCCTTGAGAAAATAAAAAATTGCTTGCTAAAACATCATTTTTGAGGAAAGAAAAATGATTTTTTATTTTCACGGCTCTGCGTTGTAAATGTCTGTGAAGCACTTGGGGGTTCAAAGTGCTCACCACATATCTAGATAAGTTCCTTGGGGGGTCTAGTTTCCAAAATGGGGTCACTTGTGGGGGGTTTCTACTGTTTAGGCACACCAGGGGCTCTGCAAACGCAACGTGACGTCCGCAGACCATTCCATCAAAGTCTGCATTTCAAAACGTCACTACTTCACTTCCGAGCCCCAGCATGTGCCTAAACAGTGGTTTACCCCCACATATGGAGTATCAGCGTACTCAGGAGAAACTGGACAACAACTTTTGGGGAAATTTATCAACCCAAGCTTCTAGTTTACATAAATCATCCTGTAATATAAAATTGTCCTCCTCTGTATTGATTACCCTGCAGAGTTTAGTGTCAGCTACAAATATTGAAATTCCGCTCTGAATGCCCCCCACAAGGTCATTAACCCCTTCCCGACCTGTGACACAGCGTATGCGTCATGAAAGTCGGTGACAATCCGACCTGTGACGCATATGCCTTGTCACAGAATGATCGCGTCCCTGCAGATCGGGTGAAAGGGTTAACTCCCATTTCACCCGATCTGCAGGGACAGGGGGAGTGGTAGTTAAGCCCAGGGGGGGTGGCTTCACCCCCCCCCGTGGCTACGATCGCTCTGATTGGCTGTTGAAAGTGAAACTGCCAATCAGAGCGATTTGTAATATTTCACCTAAAAAACTGGTGAAATATTACAATCCAGCCATGGCAGATGCTGCAATATCATCGGCCATGGCTGGAAACACTTATGTGCACCCACCCCACCGATCGCCCCCCAGCCCTCCGATCTTTGCTCCGCTCCCCTCTGTCCTGTGCTCCGCTCCCCCGTCCTCCTGTCCGCTCCCCCCGTGCTCCAATCACACCCCCCGTGCTCCAATCAAACCCCCCCGCACTCCGATCCTCCCCCGCACAGCGATCCCCCCGTGCTCCGATCCACCCCCCCGCACAACGATCCCCCACCCCGTGCTCTAATCCACCCCCCGTGTTTCGATCCACCCCCCATGCTCCGATCCACCCCCCCATGCTCCGACGCCCCCCCATGCCCTGATCTTCCCCCCCTTATACTTACCGAGCCTCCTGGGGTCCGTCTGTCTTCTCTCCTGGGCGCCGCCATCTTCCAAGATGGCGGGCGCATGTGCAGTGCACCCGCCGAATCTGCCGGCCGGCAGATTCGTTCCAGAGTGAATTTTGATCACTGAGATATAACCTATCTCAGTGATCAAAATAAAAAAATAGTAAATGACCCCCCCCCTTTGTCACCCCCATAGGTAGGGACAATAAAAAAAATAAAGAATTTTTTTTTTCCACTAAGGTTGGGGTAAGAACTAGGGTTTGGGTTAGGGGTAGGGTTAGGGGTAGGGTTAGAGGTAGGGTTAGGGGTAGGGGTAGGGTTAGGGTTAGGGGTAGGGTTAGGGGTAGGGTTAGGGTTCGGGATGTGCACACGTATTCTGGTCCTCTGCGGATTTTTCCGCAGAGGATTTGATAAATCCGCAGTGCTAAACCGCTGTGGATTTACCGCGGTTTTTCTGCGCATTTCACTGCGGTTTTACAACTGCGATTTTCTATTGGAGCAGTTGTAAAACCGCTGCGGAATCCGCAGAAAGAAGTGACATGCTGCGAAATGTAAACCGCTGCGTTTCCGTGCAGTTTTTCTGCAGCATGTGTACAGCGATTTTTGTTTCCCATAGGTTTACATTGAACTGTAAACTCATGGGAAACTGCTGCGGATCCGCAGCGTTTTCCGCAGCGTGTGCACATACCTTTAGAATTAGGCTATGTGCACATGGTGCGGATTTGGCTGCGGATCTGCAGCAGTGTTCCATCAGGTTTACAGTACCATGTAAACATATGGAAAACCAAATCCGCTGTGCCCATGGTGCGGAAAATACCACGCGGAAACGCTGCGTTGTATTTTCCGCAGCATGTCAATTCTTTGTGCGGATTCTGCAGCGTTTTACACCTGTTCCTCAATAGGAATCCACAGGTGAAATCCGCACAAAAAACACTGGCAATCCGCGGTAAATCCGCAGGTAAAACGCAGTGCCTTTTACCCGCGGATTTTTAAAAAATGGTGCGGAAATATCTCACACGAATCCGCAACGTTGGCACATAGCCTTAGGGTTAGGGTTGGGTTGGAATTAGGGTTGTGGTTAGGATTAGGGGTGTGTTGGGGTTAGGGTTGTGGTTAGGGGTGTGTTGGGGTTAGGGTTGTGATTAGGGTTATGGCTACAGTTGGGATAAGGGTTAGGGGTGTGTTGGCATCAGAATTGAGGGGTTTCCACTGTTTAGGCACATCAGGGGGTCTCCAAACGCAACATGGCACCACCATTGATTCCAGCCAATCTTGTATTCAAAAAGTCAAATGGTGCTCCCTCACTTCCGAGCCCCGACGTGTGCCCAAACAGTGGTTTACCCCCACATATGGGGTACCAGCATACTCAGGACAAACTGCGCAACAATTACTGGGGTCCAGTTTCTCCTGTTACCCTTGAGAAAATAAAAAATTGCTTGCTAAAACATCATTTTTGAGGAAAGAAAAATGATTTTTTATTTTCACGGCTCTGCGTTGTAAACGTCTGTGAAGCACTTGGGGGTTCAAAGTGCTCACCACATATCTAGATAAGTTCCTTGGGGGGTCTAGTTTCCAAAATGGGGTCACTTGTGGGGGGTTTCTACTGTTTAGGCACACCAGGGGCTCTGCAAACGCAACGTGACGTCCGCAGACCATTCCATCAAAGTCTGCATTTCAAAACGTCACTACTTCACTTCCGAGCCCCAGCATGTGCCTAAACAGTGGTTTACCCCCACATATGGAGTATCAGCGTACTCAGGAGAAACTGGACAACAACTTTTGGGGTCAAATTTCTCCTGTTACCCTTGGGAAAATAAAAAATTGCGGGCTAAAAAATCATTTTTGAGAAAATAATTTTTTATTTTTTATTTTCATGGCTCTGCGTTATAAACTTCTGTGAAGCACTTGAGGGTTCAAAGTGCTCACCACACATCTAGATTAGCTCCTTTGGGGGTCTAGTTTCCAAAATGGGGTCATTTGTGGGGGATCTCCAATGTTTAAGCACACAGGGGCTCTCCAAACGCGACATGGTGTCCGCTAATGATTGGAGCTAATTTTCCATTTAAAAAGCCAAATGGCGTGCCTTCCCTTCTGAGCCCTGCCGTGCGCCCAAACAGTGGTTTACCCCCACATATGGGGTATCTGCGTACTCAGGACAAACTGGACAACAACATTTGTGGTCCAATTTCTCCTATTACCATTGGCAAAATAGGAAATTCCAGGCTAAAAAATCATTTTTGAGAAAAGGAAAATTATTTTTTATTTTCATGGCTCTGCATTATAAACTTCTGTGAAGCACCTGGGGGTTTAAAGTGCTCAGTATGCATCTAGATAAGTTCCTTGGGGGGTCTAGTTTCCAAAATGGGGTCACTTGTGGGGGAGCTCCAATGCATAGGCACACAGGGGCTCTCCAAACGCGACATGGTGTCCGCTAACAATTGGAGCTAATTTTCCATTCAAAAAGTCAAATGGCACGCCTTCCCTTCCGAGCCCTGCCGTGTGCCCAAACAGTGGTTTACCCCCACATATGAGGTATCGGCGTACTCGGGAGAAATTGCTCAACAAATTTTAGGATCCATTTTATCCTATTGCCCATGTAAAAATGAAAAAATTGAGGCGAAAAGAAATTTTTTGTGAAAAAAAGTACTTTTTCATTTTTACGGATCAATTTGTGAAACACCTGAGGGTTTAAAGTGCTCACTAGGCATCTAGATAAGTTCCTTGGGGGGTCCAGTTTCCAAAATGGGGTCACTTGTGGGGGAGCTCCAATGTTTAGGCACACAGGGTCTCTCCAAACGCGACATGGTGTCCGCTAACGATGGAGATAATTTTTCATTCAAAAAGTCAAATGGCGCTCCTTCCCTTCCGAGCTTTACCATGTGCCCAAACAGTGGTTTACCCCGACATGTGAGGTATCGGTGTACTCAGGAGAAATTGCCCAACAAATTTTAGGATCCATTTTATCCTGTTGTCCATGTGAAAATGAAAAAATTGAGGCTAAAAGAATTTTTTTGTGAAAAAAAAGTACTTTTTCATTTTTACGGATCAATATGTGAAGCTCCTGGGGGTTTAAAGGGCTCACTTTGCATCTAGATAAGTTCCTTGGGGCGTCTAGTTTCCAAAATGGGGTCACTTGTGGGGGAGCTCCAATTTTTAGGCACACGGGGGCTCTCCAAATGTGACATGGTGTCCGCTAAAGAGTGCAGCCAATTTTTCATTCAAAAAGTCAAATGGCGCTCCTTCCCTTCCAAGGCCTGCCGTGCGCCCAAACAGTGGTTTACCCCCACATATGAGGTATCAGCGTACTCAGGACAAATTGGACAACAACTTTCGTTGTTCAGTTTCTCCTTTTACCATTGGGAAAATAAAAAAATTGTTGCTGAAAAATCATTTTTGTGACTAAAATGTTAAATGTTCATTTTTTCCTTCCATGTTGCTTCTGCTGCTGTGAAGCACCTGAAGGGTTAATAAACTTCTTGAATGTGGTTTTGTGCACCTTGAGGGGTGCAGTTTTTAGAATGGTGTCACTTTTGGGTATTCTCAGCCATATAGACCCCTCAAACTGACTTCAAATGTGAGGTGGTCCCTAAAAAAAATGGTTTTGTAAATTTCGTTGTAAAAATGAGAAATCGCTGGTCAAATTTTAACCCTTATAACTTCCTAGCAAAAAAAAATTTTGTTTCCAAAATTGTGCTGATGTAAAGTAGACGTGTGGGAAATGTTATTTATTAACTATTTTGTGTCACATAACTCTCTGGTTTAACAGAATAAAAATTCAAAATGTGAAAATTGCGAAATTTTCAAAATTTTCGCCAAATTTCCGTTTTTATCACAAATAAACACAGAATTTATTGACCTAAATTTACCACTAACATGAAGCCCAATATGTCACGAAAAAAACAGTCTCAGAACCGCTAGGATCCATTGAAGCCTTCCTGAGTTATTACCTCATAAAGGGACACTGGTCAGAATTGCAAAAAACGGCAAGGTCTTTAAGGTCAAAATAGGCTGGGTCATGAAGGGGTTAATAAATATGTTAAAAAGAAGAGGGCCCAATACTGACCCCTGTGGTACCCCACTGCTAACCGCTACCCAGTCCGAGTGTGCTCCATTAATAACAACCCTTTGTTTCCTATCCCTGAGCCAGCTCTTAACCCACTTACACATATTTTCCCCTATCCCCATTATTCTCATTTTATGTATCAACCTTTTGTGTGGCAACGTATCAAAAGCTTTTGAAAAGTCCATATACACTATGTCCACTGGGACGTGTCCCACTGCCGCTTGTGTGAAGGTCCCGATGGTTGCCATTGAGATGGCTCATGCGCCGTTTACACGGGAAAAACATCCGCTTTGTTGTAATCTATGTGCCGGCCATGAACATGTGAGTTTGGAGGACACATGATAGGTTTTGCTGTCCTTTTATTGGTTGGGGTGTGTTTAAAAAGCAGGTACCCCCTCCCTAACACACGCCTCCTGAGGAAGTCTTAATGAAATGTGCGTTGGGGTGGCAGGGACTGAGTTCCTCCGGCACAGCAGCCTGCTCTATTGGTAAGACATGTGGTATCCTTCTTAAAACCTTTTGTTATGTTACACAGCGGCTGAATATTTAACTTATTATGGGCATTAGAACTTTTCTCATAATATTATATTGTTAGTTTATTTTCCGCTGGCTTTAGAGATTTCTCTACTCATATTTTACTATTATTGGAAAGGCATCTTACCCGGTTGTTTTACTGTGGTTGGGTGTTGGTTTTTTGTCGGATATATGCCTTCTTTACATTTTTTAGGCTGTAATTGTGACAGGGTGTACCCAGTCTCTTTGACTTGGTGTCCTGTCGTTTTAGATTTGTGTATCCATTTTTGTATTATACAATAAAAAATATTATTGCTTGGATTATACTCAGTTTTTTGGTCTTTTGTACCAGTTTGTTGTTGTGATTCTAATGATTTAGAGTCATATGTCCTTTATGTCATTTTTGGGATTTTGAATGTTAATGACTAATTAATATATTGTAGAAATATGTAATCATTTTACTATTTATGTTTTCAGTGTTACTTGTTTGCAGCTTTGCAGCAAATTTATTCCAGTGGCTGAAATTGTTCGCATACCTTAATTAAAGCAATGAACATTCAGATACGCAAGACACACATGGCATATTATAAACTGCATTAAGGAAATGCAGCTGACACGAATTAAGGTAAAAAATAGTTTCTAAAACACTCCATCTTATAATTCCGTACAAATACATACAAAATGAGA
This sequence comes from Ranitomeya imitator, assembly GCF_032444005.1. Lineage (NCBI taxonomy): Eukaryota > Metazoa > Chordata > Amphibia > Anura > Dendrobatidae > Ranitomeya > Ranitomeya imitator. Next base: position 135,460,110 of record NC_091289.1, on the reverse strand, counting down.
GTGTTTAGTATTTATACATATCATTATTACAATTACCTTACTAGTAACACAATTTAATCTTTATGTTCCTGCATCTTATATAAAATTTAAGCTGTTCATTTTGGTGCATGTCTGATAATTTTACACCAAAATGTCATTTTGATATGACTATTTAAAGTACATATACTATCTCCAAATGTTAAATATTCCAATACTGCTGAAGTTGCCAAGCCAAAAGTTGGGTGGTCCCAAATCTTTTGCCTTTTTAAATGCAGTCCAGTTAACCTAAGAAAGGCCACTTGAAACATCTGCCATGCCAGCATCAGCAGGGGCATTACAACTACCAGCCTGTCCACCATCAGCATGCTCAGGCACATGACAGAAAAGCACCTGACTAGCTTGGTCAAACGCTAGGGTCCAGAAACAATGTCTGCGAGTAAAAACACTGCCTATTCCCCTGTTCTATGAGCACACTAATCCCCTATATATGATGCAGGCAACGATGCCTCCCACCCTGCCTGTACCTGTCATTACACACTTGCCACCACCATCAGCGACCAAGTCCACAACCTTGTCCCAGTGCAGCGTTCAGTTGTCCGTACCCCTGTTCTTGGAATGCAAGTGTAAATATGCAGCCACCCACCAACAGGCTACAATACTAAATGGCTGCATTTCCAGACTACTTGCCTTTGGAAATGTTGCCATTTTGGCTTTTGGAAATGGAAGATTTCGGAAACCTCATGGCAACGGCAATCCCTTGGTACTCGGTCCCCAGCAGCTATTTTTTCTCCAGCTTTTGCCGCCCCAACTTACACAAGTACATTGCCCACATCTGCAGTGCCTTGACTAATGCTTTTACTGGGAAGGTCTACTTAACCACGGACACATGGACAAGTGCTTGTGATCAGGGGCACTATATTTCCCTGACAGCATACTGAGTGAGCATTGTGAAACCCGAGATCCAGTCGGACCCAGGGACTAAACACGTGTTACACCGAAGATTGTGGGCACAAGTTAAATTAGGGTTTCCCCCACCTTCTACAGCAGTTCCTGCATCTCCTCCTTACTTTCCATCTCAGAAACTTGAAAATCATTCGCAAGCTGGAAGCACTGCAGTACTGCCTCGGCCAAGCCGCAACAGGCTCTGTTTAAGCTAATCTGCTTCGTGACAAACCGCACACCACTGCAGAGTTGTTGAAAGGTCTAACAGACCAGACTGATCTGTGGCTGTCACTCCTGAACCTACAACCAGGCATGGTCGTGTGTGGCAATGGCCATAACCTGATGGCGGCTCTGAAGCTTGGCAACTGTAAGGGGTTGTAACATAGGTAACACTTTTTCCCCAAATCCTTTAAGTATACTTGATGTGTACATTTAATGTTGCTGTTATTGTAAATAATATGTATTATTATTACAGTATTATTATTATTATAGTGCCATTTATTCCATAGCGCTTTACATGTGAGGAGGGGCATACATAATAAAAACAAGTACAATAATCTTATTCAATACAAGTCATGACTGGTACATAAGGAGAGTGGACCCTGCCCGCGAGGGCTCACAATCTACAAGGGATGGGTGAGAATACAGTAGGCGAGGGGAGAGCTGATCAAGCAGCGGTTTGGTCTATCGGTGGTTACTGCAAGTTGTAGGCTTGTCGGAAGAGGTAGGTCTTCAGTATCTTTTTGAAGGTTTCCACGGTAGGTGAGAGTCTGATGTGTTGGGGTAGAGAGTTCCAGAGTATGGGGGATGCACAGGAGAAATCTTGTATGCGATTGTGGGAAGAGGAGTTAAGAGGGGCGTATAGAAGAAGATCTTTTGAGGATCGGCGGTTGTGTGCAGGTAAGTGCCTGGATACGAGGTCACAGATGTATGGAGGAGACATGTTGTGGATGGCTTTGTATGTCCTTGAACTGGAATCGTTGGGTAACGGTGAGCCAGTGCAGGGATTGACAGGGGGGACAGGTGAGTTAGTTGGGCACCAGAGTTTAGAATAGATTGGAGCAGTGTGAGAGTGTTAGAGGGGAAGCCACAGAGCAGGAGGTTGCAGTAGTCAAGGCGGGAGATGATTAGGGCATGGACTAGGGTTTTTGCAGATTCTTGGTTCAGGACTGTACGGATCCAGAAAATATTTTTGAGTTGGAGTCGGCAGGAAGTGGAAAGGGCTTGGATATGTGGTTTGAAGGAGTGATCAGTGTCAAGGATTACCCCGAGGCAGTGAGCTTGTGGGACTGGGGAGAGTGGACAGCCATTTACTTTAATGGATAGGTCTCCTCGGGGAGTCAAGTGAGATGGGGGAAAGAGGATGGATTCTATTTTGTCCATATTAACTTTTAGAAATCTAGTGGAGAAGAAGGATGAAATGACAGACAGACATTGTGGGATTCTGGTTAGTAGGGTGGTTATATTTGGTCCAGAGATGTAGATCTGTGTGTCGTCGGCATAGAGATGATACTGAAAACTATGGGCCTCTATGAGCTGTCCAAGGCCAAATGTATAGATAAAGAAGAGCAGAGGCCCTAGGACTGAACCTTGCAGGACTCCCACAGATAGGGTGCGAGGTGAGGAGGTGGTGTGCGACTGGGAGACACTGAATGTCCGGTCTGTTAGGTATGACGAAATCCAAGATAGAGACAAGTCAGTGATGCCAAGAAATGAGAGGGTCTGTAATAGTAGGGAATGGTCTACTATGTCAAAAGCTGAAGACAGTTCTAGGAGGAGGAGGACAGAGTAGTGCGCTTGGCTTTGGCAGTTAATAGGTAATTGGTGACTTTAGTTAGGGCAGTTTCAGTAAGTGATGTGGCTGGAAGTGGATTGAAAGCGGTCAAAGAGGGAGCAGGAAGAGAGGTAGGAGGACAGTTCAGGATGGACGTGTTGTTCCAGTAGTTTTGAGGCATATGGGAGAAGTGACATGGGGTGATAGCAAAATGCAGAGGATGAGTCAAGAGAGGGCTTTTTGAGGATAGGTGTGATTGAGGAAGGTATAAAGTTTGAGGAGAAAACACCAGTTGTTAGTGATAGGTTAAAGAGATGGGTTATGGTTGGAATGAAGACTGTGGTGAGGTTTGGGATGAAGTGGGATGGGATCGGGTCAAGTGCACAGGTGGTGAAATGTGATCTTGAGAGTAGAGTGGAGAGTCGATCTTCTGTAATGGTGGAGAAGTTGGACTTGGAGAAGGAGGGCTGGGCAGTTAGGAGGAAGGGCTCTGGAGGTTGTCGACCAAAACTGTCTCTGTTATTATCAATCTTTTGCTTGAAAAATGATGCAATGTATGTTATAGTTAGGGAAAGTGTATTACCCCGGGTCGGCCACTAGATGGGGCACAATGTAAGAGGGGAGCATTTCTTTAGATGGGCCACTAAATTGGGGAATTGTAGTAAATAGTTAAACATAGTAGGGGCACGGTGGGATAAGTTGTAGGATACTTCCTGTTAGCAAGTAGTTGGGGCCGGGAGCCCGTGAAGCTCACGTTGGCTGGCTAGCCCAGGGCATCACCGTGCCACGCAATGTTCAAGGAGAGTGAGACCCAGCCTATTGCAACCTGTGTCCGGTTCTCATCAGAGGAAACAACAGCAGCAGAGCTAGCAGATGCAGTATTACTGGGACTGTACTTGCTAAGGAGGAGGCTAAGCAGTACGGGCAGGTCGCTCATCATGTGGCAGATTTTTGCCTGGGCAGCGGTCCTTAGATCCGGGGTGAAGTGGCTGAGGACACCCCCACATGAGGCCAGGAATCTGGACAGAGAGGACGCTGAGGGACCGAAGAGTATGGTCTGTCCCAGAAGCGAGCTTAGTGAAAGGGAAGGAAGGAAAGGGACAGAGAGACTGTCACCTGTTGTGAAGCCTATTGATGATACCGGAAATGCCCTGGATGTGCTGAGTAAAGCTTTTGATGTTGAAATTAAACCAGACTGTATCTCTGTTATTGTAAAGACATGCAGTACCCAGGTATGCAGAGGAAGAGACATTACTATATGTAGAGAGGGGGCCAGGGTGTGATCCAGGGATTGCTCCCGACCATGACTACCTCCCTGGCCCCATCTCACACAACCTTGCACACGTATCATCCCTGGTCCATGTGCTCAACTTAATGGTTCAGTATTTTCTCAAAACTTACCAAGATCTGCCTGAGCTATTTGTGAAAGTACGCTGCATGTGTGCACATTTCCGCATGTCAGCTACAGCTGCTACCACCCTGGCAGTGCTGCAGCAGTGTTTGCAACTTCCAGCTCACCGACTGGTGTGCGATATCACCACGCATTGGAACTTAACTTTATATGTTGGCAAGGCTTTGTGAGCATCAGAGGACAGTAGTTGCAGACCAATTGCAACATGCCCATCAGTATTCTAGTCAGCCTCCGCACTGAGCTGATAAGTGGACATGAATATTTGACATCTGTATGGTTCTCCAAAACTTTGAGGACTCGACCAAAATGGTGAACGGCGATGATGCCATAATCAGTGTCATCATCCCACTTCTCTTTTGAAACACTCTTTGCTCACAATTAAAGAAGAGGCTTTGCAGGCGGAGCAAGTTCAGATGGAGAAAGAACTATACATGGTGATGCTACACAGCCCAGCCTCATCCAATTTTCTCAATGCGGGTTGGAGGTCATAATGAGAAGGAGGAGGAGGAACAGGAGCTGGTTGCCTGCACTACAGACAGTACTATCCGCCCCAGCTTCATCCAGTTTGTTCAGCATGGATGGCCTGAGGACGAGGAGGAGGATGAGAATGAGGAGGTCAAGATGGACTGTTGTTTGCGTTCCGCCAGAGTTTGTTGCCACCACGTACAAGAAAAAATCTTTTCAGGGCCATTTCCATATTCTGCACTTATCTGTAATTCGTCTTCTGAACCACTTCTGAACTCTCCAGTGCTTTGTTTCCATCCATTTCTGGGATCTTCTTGGAAAGTATGTTTGGGGTAATTGTCTGGCTGGAAGACCCATGACCTAGGATTCAAACCCAACTTTCTGACACTGGACACTACATTGTGATCCTAAATTCTTTGGGAATTTTCACGTTTCATGAATCCATTGCATACAGTCAAGGCACACAGTGAGAAAGGATGCAAGACAACCCCAAAATATATTTGAACCTCCACCATATTTGATTGTAACTTCTGTGTTTTTTGATTTGTAGGCCTCATTCCTTTTACAGTAACCAGCAGAATGATGTGCTTTACCAAACAGCTATATCTTGGTCTTATCTGTCTCCAAGACGCCTGCTGGCCCTCTATAGATTGTGAGGGCTGGCTGCTGGCGCTCTAACAATAGTGAGGGCCGACTGCTTGCCCACTAACAATAGTAAGGGCCGCCTGATGACCCTCTACAAATAGTGAGGGTTGCCTAAAAAGAATTGTGACTTTCAGAGTCCCTCCTTCATAAATTAAACAGGATGTGTCTGATCATGTCTCACACACCACATGGCCAGGTAAGATAGTAAATGTTAAAATTACATTTCCTGGTGAATGTTTTTTTTCACCATTGAAAGCAATGCAAACATGCTAAAAACGCAGCAAAAACACTACGTGCGAACATAGCTCAAGGTGTGGTGGATAGGGTTGAGCGACCTTGACCTTTTTAGAGTCGAGCCGTGTTTCGCGAAACCCGACTATCTTAAAAGTTGAGTCGAGTGGAATCGGCCGATTATCGCGAAAAGTCGGGGATCGACCGAAACACGAAACCCAATGCAAGTCAATGGGGGAGCATAGTCGGCAGTGAGTCGAGGCCAGGAAAACACCTACACTGCCCATTTTAATGGCAAAAACATCCATTCTTGTTACAGAAGCTTGTCAATCGTAATTTAGCTTATAATAATTGGAAGGCATTTGAAATTGGGCGTCATTTGGCTAAAGTTGTGGGGGGTAGGGCTGGTTCAAGTAATTAGTGGGCCCAGTAAATCTGGACCACGTCACGGCACTGGAGCAGGGAGAGGTAAGTATTTCAACTTTGCAAGTGCTGTGATCCTGAGCAAGCATGGGGGGCCCACTCGTTGGCATTGGCACTGGCACAGGGCCCCTCAAAGTACAGCGGTGTGTTTGCACGGCGGGGGCGCCTCCCACCGGCAGCAACACTTTTGCGTACTATGAGGGGCCCTGTGCCAGTGACGTCGCCAGCAACGAGTATTCCTCCCCCCACCTGATGAAGGAACCTGCACCTTCATCTGCACCTTCCTCTTTGTCCCCGTGTAAGGTAGTATGGTATGCGGGAAGGGGGACCTGACTTTCAGCAGGGTCACAATCTTGCAGTGTAGCGTGCACGGGGAATGTTGCGTTATGGGTCAATGTACCAGCAGACTCATCTATCACTGGCTGGGCAATGGGCAGGATGAGGAGGAAACACAGATATAGGCCCAAAGAATAAAGTGGGCTAAATGCAGTTCAAAATTGGTAACAGGACTAACCAGGGGGCATTGTTTTGTTCAGTGGAGGACAACTGGAATGAGAGGCTGACACAGAGAGTAGGCCCAAATCTGTAAGTAGTCTAAATGCAGTTCAAAATTGGCAAGAGTAGTAAACAGGCGGCACAGCTTTGTTCACTGTAGGAGAACAGCAAGGAGCGGCAGACACAGATAGAAGGCCCCAACCCAACTAGTAGGCCCACTGCAGTTTTAAAATTCCGATAGGCTGAAAACCAGATAATTGTAGGTCATTTTTTGTAAAGAGGACAGCTGTATTGAGTGGCGCAGCCAGACACTACAAGTAGGCCTTAAACCACAAAGTTGGCTCGACGCTGGTTTAAAAAAGGTTACATGGGTACACGTTCTGCATTGTCGTGCTCAGTGGAGGACAATTGGAAGGAGGGACCACAGAAAGACTTTGCAATTACAAAATAGGCTCTATGCAGCTTCGATTATGTGGCAACCTGGAGAACACCTTGGAGTGGAACACACCGTCTCTACGAACCAGACCCAACTTGTAGGCCTAATGTAGTGTTGTCTCAACAACTACTTAAGACGAGCATGAAGATTGAAGCAATGGAGAGGAAACCTGGAGAACACCTTGGAGCGGAAGACACCGTCTCTACACCCCATACCCAATTTGTAGGCCTAATGCAGTGTAGTTTTCAACAACTACTAAACGAGAGTCGGAAGACCCAAGCAATGGAGAGGAAACCTGGGGAACACCTTGGAGTGTAACACACCATCTCTCTACACCCCATACCCAATTTGTAGGCCTAATGCAGTGTAGTTTTCAACAACTACTAAACGAGAGTAGGAAGATCGAAGCAATGTGGACGAAACCTGGGGAACACCTTGGAGTGTAACACACCGTCTCTCTACACCCCATACCCAATTTGTAGGCCTAATGCAGGGTAGTTTTCAACAACTACTAAACGAGAGTAGGAAGATCGAAGCAATGTGGACGAAACCTGGGGAACACCTTGGAGTGTAACACACCGTCTCTCTACACCCCATACCCAATTTGTAGGCCTAATGCAGTGTAGTTTTCAACAACTACTAAACGAGAGTCGGAAGATCGAAGCAATGGAGAGGAAGCCTGGGGCACACCTTGGAGCGGCAGACACCGTTAGTAGGCCCTACCAAAGTAGTAGCCCCAATGCAGTTTTAAAATTCCTAGAGGCTGAAAACAAGACTATTGACGCTCTGCTTTTATCAAAGGAGGACAGCTGTATTGAGTGGCGCAGACAGACACAGGTAGTAGGCCTTAAACCAAAAATGTGGCTCACTGCAGTTTAAAAAAGGTTACAGGGGTACACAGGCAGCATTGCTCTGGTCAGTGGAGGACAATTTCAATAGTGGACCGCAGACAGACTTTGTACGCCTACTATTAAAAAAAGGATGCTCTATGCAATTAAAAATAGGTTCCAGGGGTCCACGGTGGACCGCAGACAGACTTTGTACGCCTACTATAAAAAAAGGATGCTCTATGCAATTAAAAATAGGTTCCAGGGGTCCACGGGCAGCAGTGGTGTGGTCAGTGGACGAGTATTGGAAGGAGGGACCGCAGACAGGCGTAGTAGGCCTAACATAACAAAATTAGGTTGTAGGCACTTTAAAATTGGTTCCAGGGGTACACGTGCAGCAGTGGTGTGGTCAGCGGAGGACAATTTGAATTAAGGACTGCAGACAGACTTTGTAGGCTGTCCCCTGTGGACCATGCATCCAACACATTAACCCAGTGCGCAGTAATGGACACATAACTTTTTGTGGACATGCCTACTGGTCCATGCGTCTCTTGTCAGGTGCACCTTTCTACTGTTTGATTGCCTGAGTGCTATGACAATGCAGACTTTTTCATGCCGGTGGAGGGCTGGGATGGCTTTTCTCGCAAAAGAAATGTCGACTGTGTAGCTTTAACCGTGGTACAGCGTAGTTCATCTGGGCATTCTAAATATAAAACAAAGAAAAAAAGGAGGCTCCATGCACTTTCAGCTGGGTTCCAGGGGTACACGGCCAGCATTGGTCTGGTCAGTGGAGAACTATTGGAAGGAGGGACCGCAGACAGGCTTCAAAGGCCTAACATAATAAATTAGGGCTGTAGGCACTTTAAAATTGGTTCCAGGGGAACACGGGCAGCAGTAGACAGGTCAGTGGAGGCCTAGTGGAAGGAGGGACCGCAGACAGGCTTCGAAGGCCTAACATAATAAATTTGGGCTGTAGGCACTTTAACATTGGTTCCAGGGGTACACGGCCAGCATTGGTCTGGTCAGTGGAGGCCTAGTGGAAGGAGGGACCGCAGACAGGCTTCAAAGGCCTAACATAATAAATTAGGGCTGTAGGCACTTTAAAATTGGTTCCAGGGGAACACGGGCAGCAGTAGACAGGTCAGTGGAGGCCTAGTGGAAGGAGGGACCGCAGACAGGCTTCGAAGGCCTAACATAATAAATTTGGGCTGTAGGCACTTTAACATTGGTTCCAGGGGTACACGGCCAGCATTGGTCTGGTCAGTGGAGGCCTAGTGGAAGGAGGGACCGCAGACAGGCTTCGAAGGCCTAACATAATAAATTAGGGCTGTAGGCACTTTAACATTGGTTCCAGGGGTACACGGGCAGCAGTAGACTGGTCAGTGGAGGCCTAGTGGAAGGAGGGACCGCAGACAGGCTTCGAAGGCCTAACATAATTAATTAGGGCTGTAGGCACTTTAACATTAGTTCCAGGGGTACACGGCCAGCATTGGTCTGGTCAGTGGAGGCCTAGTGGAAGGAGGGACCGCAGACAGGCTTCGAAGGCCTAACATAAAAAATTAGGGCTGTAGGCACTTTAACATTGGTTCCAGGGGTACACGGGCAGCAGTAGACAGGTCAGTGGAGGCCTAGTGGAAGGAGGGACCGCAGACAGGCTTCGAAGGCCTAACATAATAAATTTGGGCTGTAGGCACTTTAACATTGGTTCCAGGGGAACACGGGCAGCAGTAGACAGGTCAGTGGAGGCCTAGTGGAAGGAGGGACCGCAGACAGGCTTCGAAGGCCTAACATAATAAATTAGGGCTGTAGGCACTTTAACATTGGTTCCAGGGGTACACGGGCAGCAGTAGACTGGTCAGTGGAGGCCTAGTGGAAGGAGGGACCGCAGACAGGCTTCGAAGGCCTAACATAATTAATTAGGGCTGTAGGCACTTTAACATTGGTTCCAGGGGTACACGGCCAGCATTGGTCTGGTCAGTGGATGCCTAGTGGAAGGAGGGACCGCAGACAGGCTTCGAAGGCCTAGCATAATAAATTAGGGCTGTAGGCACTTTAACATTGGTTCCAGGGGTACACGGGCAGCAGTAGACTGGTCAGTGGAGGCCTAGTGGAAGGAGGGACCGCAGACAGGCTTCGAAGGCCTAACATAATAAATTAGGGCTGTAGGCACTTTAACATTGGTTCCAGGGGTACATGGGCAGCAGTAGACTGGTCAGTGGAGGCCTAGTGGAAGGAGGGACTGCAGACAGGCTTCGAAGGCCTAACATAATAAATTAGGGCTGTAGGCACTTTAACATTGGTTCCAGGGGTACACGGCCAGCATTGGTCTGGTCAGTGGAGGCCTAGTGGAAGGAGGGACCGCAGACAGGCTTCGAAGGCCTAACATAATAAATTAGGGCTGTAGGCACTTTAACATTGGTTCCAGGGGTACACGGGCAGCAGTAGACAGGTCAGTGGAGGCCTAGTGGAAGGAAGGACCGCAGACAGGCTTCGAAGGCCTAACATAATAATATTGGGCTGTAGGCACTTTGAATTCTCTTGCAGGGGTACACAGGCAGTGAGCACCATTGGTGTTGTCAGCGGCGGCCGATTGTAATGAGTGTCTGCCAGTTAGTAGTCCCAAAAAATCAATACATTTTAATGTCTCGCATTACAACAAAAAGAAAAAACAAAAGGGTGCAATCATTAGGTTCAGGGTTGGGCTCCTCTGCGTAGTTTCAGACCTAGTAATTTGGCACAAAGTATTTACTTGGGTAAATATAGGACACTGCCCCTGACTATGTTAAGTACCATCATACATGTCAATACAATGGTATTCTCAGTGGCAGTAATTTATGGATGTCAGCGCATAGACTAAACATAGGTGTAACTGTGAGAGATAATTGTGCACGTGGTAGAGCAATGTTTGAGCTGGGGTTGGGTGAACTCTCTTGTGGCCGGCGGTACATGCCCAGAGCCCCTCATGTTACAACAGTGTGTCTGACGTTGGGTGCGCACCACCACCGCCAGAGACACTTTATTGTACTATGAGGGACCCAGTGGCAGTGCCGTAGACCAAAAGCGGGCACACCCACCTCTTCAGACAAACAGCACTCTCACGGGTGCTTGCGCCAAGTGGCGATACCACGGCCCCGTGTGGGTAGTTAGGCCATTTAGGGAGGTGTAAACATGTCGTATGCTGGACAATCAGCTGCTGCAAATTACGAGATTGGTAAAGTCATTCAGAGTAGTCCACAGGCAATACCTTTTCATAGGAAAGCTAGGTGTCGGCCGGGCAAGGTGGGGCAAAAGAATTCGAAATCCAGTTGTGGTTCATTTTAATGAAGGTTAGATCATCAACATTTTGGGTGGCCAGACGAGTCCTTTTTTCGGTTAATATTTAACCTGCAGCACTGAATACTCTTTCTGATAGGACACTAGCTGCCGGGCAAGCAAGCTCCTGCAATGCATATTCTGCCAATTCTGGCCAGGTGTCTAATTTGGATGCCCAGTAATCAAATGGGAATGACGGTTGAGGTAGAACATCGATAAGGGATGAAAAATAGTTAGTAACCATACTGGACAGATGTTGTCTCCTGTCACTTTGAATTGATGCAGCAGTACCTGTCCTGTCTGCGGTCATAGCAAAATCACTCCACAACCTGGTCAGAAAACCCCTCTGTCCAACGCCACTTCGGATTTCTGCACCTCTAACACTTCTGTTCTGCTGCCCCCGGCTGCTCGTGTGAGAACGATCACGGGCGCTGTGTGCTGGGAATGCCTGAGGCAAACGGTCAACAAGAGTTGATTGTTTGGTTGCTAATATTAGTTCCAAGTTGTCATGTGGCATAATATTTTGCAATTTGCCTTTATAGCGAGGATCAAGGAGGCAGGCCAACCAGTAATCATCATCGTTCATCATTTTAGTAATGCGTGTGTCCCTTTTGAGGATAAGTAAGGCATAATCTGCCATGTGGGCCAAAGTTCCAGTTGTCAAATCTGCGGTTGTGCTTGATTGAGGGGCAGTTTCAGGCAAATCTACGTCACTTGTGTCCCTCAAAAAACCAGAATCCGGCCTTGCCACGCCACCAATTTCCAGTGGCCCCAGAAAAGCTTCCTCATTAAAAATATACTCATCCCCATCATCCTCCTCGTCCTCCTCCTCTTCGCCCGCTACCTCATCCTGTACACTGCCCTGACCAGACAATGGCTGACTGTCATCAAGGCTTTCCTCTTCCTCTGCTGCAGACGCCTGATTTTTTATGTGCGTCAAACTTTGCATCAGCAGACGCATTAGGGGGATCCTCATGCTTATTATGGCATTGTCTGCACTAACCAGCCATGTGCATTCCTCAAAACACTGAAGGACTTGACACATGTCTTGTATCTTCGACCACTGCACACCTGACAACTCCATGTCTGCCATCCTACTGCCTGCCCGTGTATGTGTATCCTCCCACAAAAACATAACAGCCCGCCTCTGTTCGCACAGTCTCTGAAGCATGTGCAGTGTTGAGTTCCACCTTGTTGCAACGTCTATGATTAGGCGATGCTGGGGAAGGTTCAAAGACCGCTGATAGGTCTGCATACGGCTGGAGTGTACGGGCGAACGGCGGATATGTGAGCAAAGTCCGCGCACTTTGAGGAGCAGGTCGGATAACCCCGGATAAGTTTTCAGGGAGCACTGCACCACCAGGTTTAAGGTGTGAGCCAGGCAAGGAATGTGTTTCAGTTGGGAAAGGGAGATGGCAGCCATGAAATTCCTTCCGTTATCACTCACTACCTTGCTTGCCTCAAGATCTACTGTGCCCAGCCACGACTGCGTTTCTTTCTGCAAGAACTCGGACAGAACTTCCGCGGTGTGTCTGTTGTCGCCCAAACACTTCATAACCAATACAGCCTGCTGACGCTTGCCAGTAGCTACCCCATAATGGGACAACTGGTGTGCAACATTGGCAGCTGCGGATGGAGTGGTTGGGCGACTGCGATCTGTGGACGAGCTCTCCCTTCTGCAGGAGGACGAGGAGGAGGAGGAGGGGGTGCGAACGCCTACAGCCAACTGTTTCCTAGACCGTGGGCTAGGCAGAACTGTCCCGAAATTGATGTCCCCTGTGGACCCTGCATCCACCACATTCACCCAGTGTGCCGTGATGGACACGTAACGTCCCTGGCCATGCCTACTGGTCCATGCATCTGTTGTCAGGTGCACCTTTGTACTCACAGATTGCCTGAGTGCATGGACGATGCGCTCTTTAACATGCTGGTGGAGGGCTGGGATGGCTTTTCTCGAAAAGAAGTGTCGACTGGGTAGCTCGTAGCGTGGTACAGCGTAGTCCATCAGGGCTTTGAAAAGCTTCACTTTCAACTAACCGGTAGGGCATCATCTCTAACGAGATTAGTCTAGCTATGTGGGCGTTCAAACCCTGTGTACGCAGATGCGAGGATAAGTACTTCCTTTTTCTAACCAGAGTCTCATGTAGGGTGAGCTGGACTGGAGAGCTGGAGATCGTGGAACTAGCGGGTGTGCCGGTGGACATGGCAGACTGAGAGACGGTTGGAGACGATATTGTTTCCGCCTGTGCCCTAGATGCAGTGTTTCCTACTACGAAACTGGTGATTCCCTGACCCTGACTGCTTTGGCCTGGCAAAGAAACCTGCACAGATACTGCAGGTGGTGCGGAAAATGGTGGCCTTACAGTGACGGCAGGGATGTAGCGTTGGTGACTAGCTTCATTGGCCGAGGGTGCTACAACCTTAAGGGACGTTTGGTAGTTAGTCCAGGCTTGCAAATGCATGGTGGTTAAATGTCTATGCATGCAACTTGTATTGAGACTTTTCAGATTCTGACCTCTGCTTAACCCTGCTGTTCTGTTGGTCAAAAATGACCGACCTTGAACTTCAATATTCTTTAAAATATTCAAGATGCGGCTCTGAAACCCGTGGCCGACCGACCCATCCTCATTTAAGTCAATCAACCACAAGTTTCAGAACCGCATCTTGAACACCCCAAAAAATACCAAAGTTCAAAATAGGTCTCCCCAGACCGAACAGAACAGCAGGGTTAAGGTAGTTGAACATTTTTGACAGATGACTTTGTGCGGATCAATTGGATGTTGTTTAAAAAAATGCCAGACTGCACTCTTTCGAGCCTCGGATCCCTTTTCAGGCATTGCAGACTGAGCTTTAACCGGATGGCCACGCTGTCCTCCAACAGTTTTTGGCTTTGCCACACGTTTTGTCCCATCTACGGACCCGGCAGATGGAACCTGTTGCGATGTTGATGCCTGCTGCGGCCCCTCCTCCTCCGCTTCAGAACTACTGCCGCCTGCACCCTGTTCCCCCAATGGCTGCCAATCGGAGTCAACAACTGGGTCATCTATAACCTCCTCTTCTAGCTCGTGCGCAACTTCGTCTGTGTCACCGTGTAAGTCGGTGGTAGAGCGTTCGAGACGGGGCAACATAGTCTCATCAGGGTCTGATTCTGGATCAGTACCCTGCGAGGGCAATGTTGTGGTCTGAGTCAAAGGACCAGCATAGTAGTCTGGCTGTGGCTGTGCATCTGTGCACTCCATGTCAGATTCAACTTGTAATGGGCATGGCCTGTTAACTGCTTCACTTTCTAAGCCAGGGACGGTATGTGTAAAGAGCTCCATGGAGTAACCCGTTGTGTCGCCTGCTGCATCCTTCTCTGTTGTTGTTTTTGCTGAAGAGGACAAGGAAGCGACTTGTCCCTGACCGTGAACATCCACTAACGACGCGCTGCTTTTACATTTACCAGTTTCAAAAGAGGAGGCAAAAGAGCTAGAGGCTGAGTCAGCAAGGTAAGCCAAAACTTGCTCTTGCTGCTCCGGCTTTAAAAGCGGTTTTCCTACTCCCAGAAAAGGGAGCGTTCGAGGCCTTCTGTAGCCAGACGACGAACCTGGCTCCACAGCTCCAGACTTCGGTGCAATATTTTTTTTACCACGACCACCTGATGCTCCACTACCACTACCATCATTACCAGCTGACAATGAACGCCCACGGCCACGACCTCTTCCACCAGATTTCCTCATTGTTTTAAAAGCGTAACCAAAGTAACGGTATTTGTTGCTGTCAAACAACTTACACGGTGAGCTATAACTTCAGTATGATTTAGATATCCCTTTACAGGTGGGTGAGACCGCAAGGAAAATCAGGCACAATGTTACACTCTCTGTTTTCGGTGGCACCAAATGAGAGAGATGCCACACACGCAGGACTATAAAGGCACAGATGATTGGCCTCGGGGAGACCAAAACATCCAACACCGCGGAGACACCATCACGTGTTTCTCAACGCAGTGATTCCAGAACACTGCCCCCATCCCTTATGGGAAATATGCAGATGCATGTAAAGAAGCTGCGGAGACACCATCACGTGTTTCTCGACGCAAGCAGTGAATAGCCAGGCCTTTCCCCGGGAAGGAACAACCACGGGAAGGGCAGCATCCTATGAAGGAAAGCCACCTAAGCCAAGCATGGTATCCATCCACAGACAGCTGTTTCGGGGTTTTAGCCCCTCATCAGTGTGGAGTAGGAATCTGGCTATTAGGAGCAGTGCCTAGTAAAAAGGCTATAAAGGCACAGATGATTGGCCTCGGGGAGACCAAAACATCCAACACCGCGGAGACACCATCACGTGTTTCTCAACGCAGTGATTCCAGAACACTGCCCCCATCCCTTATGGGAAATATGCAGATGCATGTAAAGAAGCTGCGGAGACACCATCACGTGTTTCTCGACGCAAGCAGTGAATAGCCAGGCCTTTCCCCGGGAAGGAACAACCACGGGAAGGGCAGCATCCTATGAAGGAAAGCCACCTATGCCAAGCATGGTATCCATCCACAGACAGCTGTTTCGGGGTTTTTGCCCCTCATCAGTGTGGAGTAGGAATCTGGCTATTAGGAACAGTGCCTAGTAAAAAGGCTATAAAGGCACAGATGATTGGCCTCGGGGAGACCAAAACATCCAACACCGCGGAGACACCATCACGTGTTTCTCAACGCAGTGATTCCAGAACACTGCCCCCATCCCTTATGGGAAATATGCAGATGCATGTAAAGAAGCTGCGGAGACACCATCACGTGTTTCTCGACGCAAGCAGTGAATAGCCAGGCCTTTCCCCGGGAAGGAATAACCACGGGAAGGGCAGCATCCTATGAAGGAAAGCCACCTATGCCAAGCATGGTATCCATCCACAGACAGCTGTTTCGGGGTTTTTGCCCCTCATCAGTGTGGAGTAGGAATCTGGCTATTAGGAGCAGTGCCTAGTAAAAAGGCTATAAAGGCACAGATGATTGGCCTCGGGGAGACCAAAACATCCAACACCGCGGAGACACCATCACGTGTTTCTCAACGCAGTGATTCCAGAACACTGCCCCCATCCCTTATGGGAAATATGCAGATGCATGTAAAGAAGCTGCGGAGACACCATCACGTGTTTCTCGACGTAAGCAGTGAATAGCCAGGCCTTTCCCCGGGAAGGAACAACCACGGGAAGGGCAGCATCCTATGAAGGAAAGCCACCTATGCCAAGCATGGTATCCATCCACAGACAGCTGTCACGCAGGACTGTCACTCAAGCAGAAATGTCAATATTGATCTCCCACTTTTTTTTTTTTTTCAGGGAGACTTTAGAAACAAAATTAAAAAAAATGATTTTTTCAGGGAGAATTTAGAAACCAAATAAAAAACAAAAAAATAGGCTTTCTATGGCCCACTATTTGAGAGAGAGAGATGGCACACCCTGGAGTCAAGACTGGCACACAAGCAGAAAGGGCAATATTAATCTCCCACTGATTTTTTTTTATTTTTTCAGGGAGAATTTAGAAACCCAATAAAAAAAAAAATAGGCTTTCTATGGCCCACTATTTGAGAGAGAGAGATGGCACACCCAGGAGTCAAGACTGGCACACAAGCAGAAAGGCCAATATTAATCTCCCACTGATTTTTTTTTTTTTTTCAGGGAGAACTTAGAAACCCAATAAAAAAAAATAGGCTTTCTATGGCCCACTATTTGAGAGAGAGAGAGATGGCACACCCAGGAGTCAGGAGTGGCACACAAGCAGAAAGGGCAATATTAATCTCCCACTGATTTTTTTTTTATTTTTTCACGGAGAATTTATAAACCCCCCCCCAAAAAAAACCCAGAAAAATAAAAAGGCTTTCTATGGCCCACTATGTGAGAGAGATGGCACACACAGGGATGGCACTCTAGCAGAAATGCCAATCTTAATCTCCCACAAAAAGAAAAGAAAAAAAACAGGGACTGTCCTACAATTACTATCTCCCTGCAGTAATCTCAGCCAGGTATGGCAGGCAGCAATAAGGAGTGGACTGATGCACAAATTAAATCAAAAGTGTGGACAAACAAACAAGATAGCTGTGCAGAAAGGAAGGAACAACAGGATTTGTGCTTTGAAAAAAGCAGTTGGTTTGCACAGCGGCGTACACACAGCAATGCAGCTATCAGGGAGCCTTATAAGGCAGCCCAATAAGCTACAGCGCTGAGGAAAAAAAAATATAGCTTCCACTGTCCTTGCAAACAAAAGGTGGTGTTGGACAGTGGAAATCGCTACAGCACAAGCGGTTTGGTGGTTAATGGACCCTGCCTAACGCTATCCCTGCTTCTGACGAAGCGGCAGCAACCTCTCCCTAGGCTCAGATCAGTAGCAGTAAGATGGCGGTCGGCGGGAACGCCTCTTTATAGCCCCTGTGACGCTGCAGACAGCAAGCCAATCACTGCAATGCCCTTCTCTAAGATGGTGGGGACCAGGACCTATGTCATCACACTGCCCACACTCTGCGTCCACCTTCATTGGCTGAGAAATGGCGCTTTTCGCGTCATTGAAACGCGACTTTGGCGCGAAAGTCGCGTACCGCATGGCCGACCCCACACAGGGGTCGGGTCAGGTTTCATGAAACCCGACTTTGCCAAAAGTCGGCGACTTTTAAAAATGAACGATCTGTTTTGCTCAACCCTAGTGGTGGAGCATTTTTTTTCTCTTATTTATTTTGCCCTATATACAAGTCATTATCCTGGAAAGAATGTTTCTTAGCACTTTGGTTTTGTATGTTTTATTGTCAGTCCATAAACGTGGCATAACACGCAGACAACATTGATCCCAGCAGCGACCTGGAATTGCTTTCAGGCTTTTTCACATGCTGTTCCCATGCTATTTCAGCTCTGTTTCCAATGATTTCAGCAATTTTTATACCCCCTCCAGACCTCTGGGGGGCCGTCGGAAAAATGCTCGAGTTTCCCATTGACTTCCATTATACTCGTTACTTGGGTCGAGCACACAAGCATTACAATTTGCTCAACTCGAGTAATGAGCACCCGAGGAGATGTTGTGTTTTCTGCAGAATTTCTGAAAGACTGACTGGCAAATACAATGACAAGACAATTAAGTTAAGTATACATCCGTAAATTTATGTTGACTACAATGAAATCTGACTTGGCTTTGTTGAGTGTAAACTAGTGCAAACGCCAATTGACTTTAGGTTATGTATGGTCATTTGAGCTTCTGTAACTAGAAATGAGCAATATTTTGAAATTCAATTTCCCCAGGCTCATCAAATTTTTCACTAAATTATATTTGAGTCTAATAATTCACCGCAAATTGACAAAAAATATGTTCATAATTAGTAGACAGCTTGGATTTTTTATTATTAAGGAAGGGGGCCATTTAATTATTTTTTCACGTTTAAGGTCTTTACTGGCAGCCAAGGAGTTGAGACTTTGATGCATTTGATGAAGCATTGTCCTGCATAAAAAGTATAATTTTCTCGAGATGTTTTCCTGTACCACCACTTGAAAAAAGAGTAATAAAAAACTGGTAGTAGGTTTGGGAGTTGATTTTGAGTCCTTTTTCAAACTGAAAAGATCCAACTAGCTCATCTTTATAATTACTATCCTATAACAGTACTCCACATCCACCTTGCTAGCATATGAGTTGGAGTGGAGGTGTATGCCTGTTACTGATCCAGCCATGGACCCATACATCTGATTTGATCAATGCTCACGCTCATCTCATCCTTATGAAAGACATGTCTTCAAATAGTTCTTGTCCAGTCCTGATGTTTCTAGATCAGTGTGTTGTTCAGTGGTCTAAGGGGGTAACGTTTCTCCTTGCGGAGAGTGACATACCGGCTCTGGCAGTGCAAAGTATGAGAACTGATTTGGCTAGGTGAGAGGCTCTGGAATGTACAATGGTATCAGGTTTCAGCCTCCTTACCTCGGTCATGTCTCTGAGCACCGAATACCTTGTACTTCTGGGCACTCCAGGGAGGTTGGAGTTCTGGAATATGACAGCACTTGAAGATAATGGCTTCCTGGTTGCTTCATGTTTGATTCTTCTGAAATGTATGGCAGTTGATGTGCATCTTTTTTCTCAACAGGTTTTTTGAGACCGTGTTGACTATTTGCCAAAAAACTTTTGATGGGTTTGTAATCCCGCCCCAATATCTTAGCAATTTTAAAGGGACACTGTCACCTGGATTTGGAGGGAACAATCTTCAGCCATGGAGGCGGGGTTTGGGGGTTTTTGATTCACCCTTTCCTTACCCGCTGGCTGCATGCTGGCTGCAATATTGAATTGAAGTTCATTCTCTGTCCTCCATAGTACACGCCTGCACAAGGCAAGATTGCACCTTGTGCAGGCATGTACTACGGAGGACAGAGAATGAACTTCAATCCATTATTGCAGCCAGCATGCAGCCAGCGGGTAAGGAAAGGGTGAATCAAAAACCCCAAAACCCCGCCTCCATGGCTGAAGATTGTTCCCTCCAAATCGAGGTGACAGTGTCCCTTTAAGAGTGCTACATCTATTGGTAAAACTGTAACAGTTTTTGACATTTTGGAGTCCGTTAAATCTTGTTGGTCCATTTTGTCTGAGAAAAAAACTGCCTAATAATTCTGCACACCTTGATAAAGGGTATTGATATCTTTAGGCGACACCCTCCTTCATTACACAAATACACATCACCCGATCAGCCTTATGCAATAAGCAATCAAATTATTCAATTTGGAGATGTAAAAACCTGCATAAAATGATGATATGGCCAAAAAATTCACTTGCCTATTAAATGTGCAACACAGTGTACTGCAAAGCCTCCAAATGCCCTGAAAAGTGTTTGACGTAGTAGGCTCTCCTTTGACTCTCAGGCTCTTTAACCCATTCACGACCTATGACATATAGGTACATCATAGGTCGTATCCCTGCACTCCATGCGGGCTCCAGCACTGAACCCGCATGTTTTACAGCACGTCTGCTGATTTCACCGGCTTGATCGACCCGGCTGTTAACATGTTAAATGCCAATGACAATTTCTGACAGCGGCATTTAAAATGCTCTCGCCGGAAGAGCGAAACAAAGCCCGCCCATTGGTGCCCATGTCACATGACCGCGGGTTCCCGATGACTTGGAATGACAACCCGGTGTCTGCAGGAGACCTCTGTCTCTGTGGTTGTAGTTTTTCAGTCGCCACAACATTGCAATAAAATGCAATAACAGGCAATCAAAAGATTCCATCTACACCAAAATGGTATTAATAAAAACGTGCTGCAAAAAATAAGCCATCGCACAGCCCCAGATTCAGAAAAATGGAGACGCTACGGAAAAAAATGGCACATTATTTTTTTTTTTTCCAAACTGAGTTTTTTCACCACTTAAATAAAACAGAACCTAGACATGTTTGGTATCTGTGAACTCGTAATGATCTGGAGAATCATAATCGCAGTTTTAGCATTTAGTAAACATAGTAAAAAAAAAAATAATCAAAAAACCATTGTGGAATTGCATATTTTTTGCAATTGCACCACACTTTGCATTTTTTTCCTTTTATCCAGTATATGATATGGTAAAACTAATAGTGTAGTTCAAAAGTACAACTCGTCCCACAAAAAGACAAGCCATATTGACCAAAAAATAAAAAAGTCATGGTTCTGGGAAGAAGGGGAGCAAAAAACGGAAAAATGGAAAACTCCAAGGTCATGAAGGAGTTAATGCAAACACCTTAGCAATGTCAAAGTGAGTTTCAATCTCAACAAGCTGCACAGGCAGACTTTTTATACTTATTAAATAAGAAAAAGTTAGAAACTTTCAATTTTTAGTGATCTGAAAGTCCATTCTATCTCTGAATATACCCAGCATAGGGACCTACTGTCAGAATGCACCTACCTAGGTCTGAGGTACAGGCCAAGCCTGTTTGGGTTGGGTCATGACGATGCATTTTAGAAGTGATTGCACTGGGGTGACTTGTTGGCGCTGATTTATTTGGAACATCACTGTCTGTCCTATTAACTTCGAAAGCTGCTTTCAGTGGCCACAATGCTAACCAGACCATGGCTAATATAAAGTTCAATTCCTGGATCATTTGCCTTCCCTGACCTAGTGAGAAAAATAACATTAGAGCCCTTTCATTCCCTATCCTGGTTAGAGGACAAATCCTGCGCAGTAGCACAGCTTGGTTTTACAAGCTGATCTGCCAGAACTTGTGTCAGCAGCACCTTGCTTTGTTGTGGCGGTCCATTGTCACAGTTCATTACATATTCATCATGTAGATGAACTTTGGAATGCTATACACTGGGCTTTTGTGCCTATTCCTATGCTGGGACCTAACCTTGTGCAGTGGCTTAAAGGGGAATGTCACACAAGTCGATGCCCATAAAATTCTCATTTTCACAAAGATAAAATAGAATAATAGTAAAAGAAGTTGTGGAAGTGATTTTTCTGAAAAGAAAAAAAAAAGTTTATCAAGGAGATGTCTCGCAGTGCAGGGACAGCAATAGCACCCTGGCAACAGCAGTAGAGTATAGCACTTTAAAACACGGTGGACAGCCAGGAGACGTGTGGCAGGCATTAGAGATGAGTGAACTTGTTAGGAAAACATTCACAATCTCAAAGTCGACATGAACAATCCACATTCGTGCGCTTATTTTGATTCCCGAGCATTTTTCTCAAAATTTGCAAAATTCAGCAAAAGTTCAGTAAATAATCTAGTTTACACTAAGGCTTTGTACACATGGCAGCTCTGATCATTGGTAATGTTACTGCTGCTGAGATAATTACTAGAGTTGAGCGACTTTTACTTTTTTCGTATCGAGTCGGGTTTCCCGAAACCCGACTTTGTCAAAAGTCGGGTCGGGTGAAATCGGCCGATTATTGCGAAAAGTCGGGGGCCGACTGAAACACGAAACCCAATGCAAGTCAATGGGGAATCAAAGTCAGCAGTGAGTGGAGGACAGGAAAACACCTACAGTGCCCATTTTAATGCCAAAAACATCAATTCTTACTACTTAAGCTTGGCAGTCTTAATTTACTTTATAATAGTAGTTAGGCATTGAAAACTGGGGGTCATTTGGCTAATGTTGTGGGGGGGTAGGGCTGGCTCAAGATTTTTGTGGGCCCAGGAAATGCGGAATACGTGACGGCGGTGGAGCAGGGAGAGGTAAGTATTTCAACTTTGCAAGTGCTGTGATCCTGAGCAAGCAGGGGGGGCCCACTCGTTGGCACTGGCACAGGGCCCCTCATAGTACGGCGGTGTGTTTGACAGCGGGTGGCGCCTCCCACTGGCAGAGACACTTTTGCGTACTATGAGGGGCACTGTGCCGGTGACATCGCCAACGAGTATGCCCCTCCACCTGATGAAGGAACCTGCACTTTCATCTGCACCTTCCTCTTTGTCCCTGTGTAAGGTGGTATAGTATGCGGGAAGGGGAACCTGACCTGACTGCAGCCCTGCTCTGTGTAACAACATGCTCATCTGCTATGAACGCTGGCAAGTGGGTGGCGCTTATAGCAGATCGGCGATGACAGCCACAGGGATCTTATGCCAACCCATCGGTACCCTGCGATGTGACAGCGGCACAGATGGGTGTGGTTTGTGACCCACTTCCAGCTCATGCATGTTAAATGCCATTGTCAGAGATTGCCAATGGCATGTAACATGCTAACAGCTGTGGGTGGAATCGAGATTCCACCCACGGCTGTTAAAGGCACATATCAGCTGTCATGTGCTGGAAAAGATGCGGGCTCAGTGCAGGAGCCACATCAAAGGGGGAGATATGACATGTGCCATATATATAGGGGGTTAAATCTATCCCAAACTTTCCTCAATAATAAACCCTAACATATATATCAAGAACCCTGCTGCAGACTTACAGTAGGAGTCTGTGCACAAGATACAGAAGGACAGGGGGATGAGAGGGGAGCACTGCGCTGACTTACCTGCAGGAGCGCAGGACCTGAAACACGAGACCACTGGGGGAGGGGCAGGAGGCAGAGCCAGATGCCAAGTAGCAGCTGTGACCGGCAAAACCGGAGAGTAGTCTGAGCGTGCCGAAGTCAAGCTAGGAGGTGGATGAAGTACTAAAGAGTGAGATGCTGAGAGTGGTCAGGACAAACGGGGCAGACAGGAGAATAGTAACAGTGCCAAGCTGAAGGTCAGAGCCAGAAACAGACAGTAAGCACGGAATCATAAAGCAATGCACAGAACGAGAACCTGGACCTGATCATACACGAGAATGGACTACACAGTATGCAAGCACACCAGGGGGTCAGACACACAGCCAAAACAGATGTATCACTGACAAGAATCCCTGGACGAAGGCAGGAAAATATAGCCCTCCGCAAACCAAAAAGAGGCCATACAAACTTAACCCTGAGAGGACAGGGAAGGAACCCTGTCCACAACCATGACAATATATTATTTAGAACTTAATTCAAACTTTGTAATGTTTTAGTTGCAAACAATCAAAAAACAAATAATTATAACCCCATAAAGTATTTCTCTTAGGTAGAGTGTAAAAAGGCAATTCTATTGTAATAATGCAAATAATTAATTTAGTAGAATTTACATTTGTCCCTCTCAGGAATGCAGATGCACACATTTTGCAGCAGGAACTCATCACTGGTCCAAACAAAGGGGTTGGATATATCGATTTACAAATGTACGAGCCGATGCATCTGGATAATTAATTACATGAGATGTAATTGCTAAGCCAGAAGTTATTGATAACAGATATCAGAGAGGTATATTTTAAAAGGAAATAGGTCATTGAGCTTATGAAGTCGAGAAGAGTTCAAAGTTCAAATAGTAATGTGAAGTGTATTCCCTTAATTCTATTTTGTTTCTTTGAGTTTTTAAGAAATACATTTTAATTCGGCATTTATGCTACATATTTTATATTCTAAACTAGACTTGTAATAAAAATAGTATTATTATAATCATAGATCATGTTTACTTCCTTCTCACAGTGGGCTGCTTTGTGAAAATCAGTGGGAATTCAGAGGTAACAATGTGACCTGGAAACATGTTTATTCAGGTCAGCACAATGATGACAATGTAAACAAGTATGGTATTTTTTTTTACTTTCTTTGTGGCTCAAAAAAATACTGCAGTTTATGAAGATTAAAAATTAGTTTGTGCTACCATTATCTGGGTCGAATACCTTTTGTTTTATTTTTCATTCGATTGAAGTGTGTGAGGATTGTGGTTGCTTTGCAAGATTAATCATAGCTTTGAACAACAATTTTCTTTTTAATATACAATGTAATGAAAAAAAGAGAAAAAATTCCAAGTAGAGCAAAAAGGTTAAAAAAAATGCAATTTTGCAATTGATTTTTTACTTTTATTTTTACAGTGTCCATTCTTTGGTAAAAATAATAACAAAATAGGATTCCCCAGGTTTGTACTATTAGCGATGTCATATTTTTATTTATATTTTGTGGTTAATAACAGTGTAAAAAAAATTGCTTCTACTGCTATTTTCTGATACACGTAACTTTCCCTCCATAGAGCTGTTTTTGCACTCTGAGCTGTTTTGATTGATACTATTTTTTACTTTCTCTATTTTTGAATGAAGAAAAGGGGGACATTTTAAACTTGTATATATTTTTATTTCCTTTATCTTTTAGGGAACCTGAGGCTCCGATAATTTTATTGGTTATACTACAATACTACAGCATTGCAGTATATCATGAAATCTCGGTTTTCCTATAAAAAAGCAGCCTATGGCTGAGCTTCACAGAAGAACTAAGATGGCAGCATCAAGGCTTTCAACAGGCCCTGGCCTCAATTGCTTTAGTAAGTGTAACCCACTGGCTGCCCGCGATGACATCATGTTACACAGCTGATTTCGGCTCCATACACCATGCAGTGACCTGTAATTGAATTGTCACAGGTTGTAAGAGATTAATGCTACTATATTGGGATACATAGGTTCAGGGTCATATTTATCCCAAGACACCGAAGGGCTGATGCCTAGGGCAACAGGTTGCAGGTGGAGGCGCTACCGTGAAAGAGGAAAAATGTTTGTTTTTTTATCCGTCCCCTCTTACCTTACCTGGGCCAAATACCAAAAAAGCTTTTTTTTGCTGCGGGAGCAGGTGGTTGAGGTTCGAGTTCTGAGCGCCAATGTTGCATGGGCAGAAGATTTCGGATCAGCTAGCTGCCCAGATGGAAGACAATAAATCCTACTGGTAAATCACCATAGGTGACATCATACCCATGTGACTCGTGTGGGAAGAGCCATTCAAGAGGTTTCTGGAAGTTAAGTGTATTCCAGGCAGCAGCTGAAGCTGAAGGAAACGAGGGCACTGCTGACAGGTAATGAGGAAATAGGGGAGCATTGGGTGCAGGCTGTGTGTGGGAGACATGGGGAACATGAGTGATGCAAGCTGTATGTGGTGTACATAGGGGATGCATGATGTATAGTAGGTACATTGGGGTGCAGGCTAGATGTTGGAGACAAAGGGGTGCAGGCTGTACGTGAGAGACGTGGTGGAACAGGCTGTAGGTGGGACAAGGCGGTGAAGGTTTCATGTAGGAGATGTGGAGGTGCAGGCTATATGTTGGAGACATTAAGGGTGCAGGCTGTACGTGGGCGACATGGTGGTACCGGCTGTAGGTGGGACAAGGCAGTGCAGATTTCATGTGGGAGATGTGGAGGCGCAGGCTGTATGTGAGAGACATGTGGGTACAGGCTATTGGTGGGACATGGGGGTGCAGGCTCTATACTGAGGACAGGGAGTGCAAGCTGTATGTGGGGTATATGGATGATACAGGCTGTATGTGGTGTACATGGGGGATGCAGACTATATGGTGTGAACATGGATGAAGCAGGCTCTATATTGGGGACATGGGAAGTGCAGGTTGTATCTGGTGTACATCGAGTGCAGGCTGTATGGGGGAGAAATGAGGACGGAGGATGTATATGAAGGACTTGAGAGTGCAGGCTGTATATAGGGGACATAAGGGAGGCAGCTGTATGTGGGGGACATGTTTGGGGATCCTGTCATGATTCCAATGGCAGGGAATCACAAAAGGACAAGCACCAATGAGCTCTAGGGTGATGGAACCTGAGCTGACCGCGACCCTAAACCTGAACACACAAATAACAATAGCCGGGGAACGTGCCTACGTTGATCCTAGACGTCTCGCACCAGCCAAAGGTCTAACTTCCCCTATTAGAAGAAACACAGACCTCTCTTGCCTCCAGAGAAATACCCCACAGAAATAGCAGCCCCCCACATATAATGACGGTGAAATGAGAGGAAGGCACATACACAGTATGAAATCAGATTCAGCAAAATGAGGCCCGCTAAAACTAGATAGCAGAGGATACAAAAGTAAACTGCGCGGTCAGCAAAAAACCCTTCAAAAAACCATCCTGTAATTACTTGAACTCATGTTAAAACTCATGGAACATGAGGAGCAATTACAGCCCGCTAGAGCAACCAGCAGCAAAGAAACAATTAAATGCAAGCTGGACAAGACAAAAATAAATCAAAACGTGGAACAAGAAAATCAAAAACTTAGCTTGTCCTGAAGATTTACTGAAGCCAGAAGCTGAGGTAACAAAACACTCTGATAACCTTGATAGCCGGCGGGGAAATGACAAGAAAGCCCGGTTAAATAGGAAACTCCCAAATCCTAATAGAACAGGTGGACACCAGAGACAGCAGAACACAAATCACCCAGTACCATCAGTAACCACCAGAGGGAGCCCAAAAACAGAACTCACAACAGTACCCCCCCCTTGAGGAGGGGTCACCGAACCCTCACGAGAACCACCAGGGCGACCAGGATGAGCCCTATGAAAAGCGCGGACCAAATCATCAGCATGAACATCAGAGGCAACCACCCAAGAATTATCCTCCTGACCATAACCCTTCCATTTGACCAAATATTGGAGTTTCCGTCTGGAAACACGAGAATCCAAGATCTTCTCCACAACATACTCCAATTCTCCCTCCACCAGCACCGGAGCAGGAGGCTCAGGCGAAGGAACAACAGGTACCTCATACCTCTGCAACAACGACCGATGGAACACATTATGAATAGCAAACGATGCCGGGAGATCCAAACGAAACGACACAGGGTTAAGAATTTCCAAGATCCTATAAGGACCGATGAACCGAGGCTTGAACTTAGGAGAAGAGACCTTCATAGGAACAAAACGAGAAGACAACCACACCAAGTCCCCAACACGAAGTCGAGGACCCACACGGCGACGGCGATTAGCAAACTGCTGAGCCTTCTCCTGGGACAACTTCAAATTGTCCACCACATGACTCCAAATCTGATGCAACCTATCCGCCACCATGTCCACTCCAGGACAATCAGAAGGCTCCACCTGACCAGAGGAAAAACGAGGATGAAACCCCGAATTACAAAAGAAAGGAGAAACCAAGGTAGCAGAACTAGCCCGATTATTAAGGGCAAACTCGGCCAGCGGCAAAAAGGTAACCCAGTCATCCTGATCAGCAGAAACAAAACACCTCAAATAAGTTTCCAAGGTCTGATTAGTTCGCTCCGTCTGGCCATTCGTCTGAGGGTGGAATGCAGACGAAAAGGACAAATCAATGCCCATCTTAGCACAGAACGTCCGCCAAAATCTAGACACAAACTGGGATCCCCTGTCAGAAACGATGTCCTCCGGAATCCCATGCAAACGAACCACGTTCTGGAAAAACAGAGGGACCAACTCAGAGGAGGAAGGCAACTTAGGCAAGGGTACAAGATGAACCATTTTAGAAAAACGGTCACACACAACCCAGATGACGGACATTTTTTGAGAGACAGGGAGATCCGAAATAAAGTCCATGGAAATGTGCGTCCAAGGCCTCTTCGGGATAGGCAAAGGTGACAACAATCCACTGGCTCGAGAACAGCAAGGCTTAGCCCGAGCACAAACCTCACAAGACTGCACAAAAGAACGCACATCCCTAGACAAGGAAGGCCACAAAAAAGACCTGGCCACCAAGTCTCTAGTACCAAATATTCCAGGATGACCTGCCAACGCAGAAGAATGGACCTCAGAGATGACTCTACTGGTCCAGCTATCCGGAACAAACAGTCTCTCAGGCGGACAACGATCAGGTTTACCCGCCTGAAACTCCTGCAAAGCACGTCGCAAGTCTGGGAAGACGGCCGACAAAATCACCCCATCCCTAAGGATACCAGTGGGCTCAGAATTTCCAGGGGAGTCAGGCACAAAACTCCTAGAAAGAGCATCCGCCTTCACATTCTTTGAACCTGGCAGGTATGAAACCACAAAACTGAAACGAGAGAAAAACAGTGACCAACGAGCCTGTCTAGGATTCAGACGCCTGGCAGACTCAAGGTAAATCAGATTTTTGTGATCAGTCAAGACCACCACACGATGTCTAGCACCCTCCAGCCAATGACGCCACTCCTCAAATGCCCACTTCATGGCCAAAAGTTCCCGATTACCCACATCATAATTCCGCTCAGCGGGCGAAAATTTTCTAGAAAAGAACGCACATGGCTTCATCACCGAGCAATCGGAGCTTCTCTGTGACAAAACCGCCCCCGCTCCAATCTCGGAAGCATCAACCTCAACCTGGAAAGGAAGCGAAACATCAGGCTGACGCAACACAGGAGCAGAAGAAAACCGGCGTTTAAGTTCCTGAAAGGCCTCCGCAGGAGACCAATCAGCAACATCAGCACCCTTCTTAGTCAAATCCGTCAAAGGCTTAACAACACTAGAAAAATTAGTTATAAAACGACGATAGAAATTAGCAAAGCCCAAGAACTTCTGCAAACTCTTAAGAGATGCAGGCTGCGTCCAGTCATAAATAGCCCGAACCTTGACGGGATCCATCTCAATAGTAGAAGGGGAAAAAATATACCCCAAGAAAGAAATCTTCTGGACTCCAAAGAGACACTTTGAGCCCTTTACAAACAAGGAATTAGCCCGCAGGACCTGAAACACCTTCCTGACCTGCTGAACATGAGACTCCCAGTCATCAGAAAAAACCAAAATATCATCCAAATACACAATCATAAATTTATCCAGATATTCACGGAAAATATCGTGCATAAAGGACTGGAAGACTGAAGGAGCATTAGAAAGTCCGAAAGGCATTACCAAATACTCAAAATGGCCCTCAGGCGTATTAAATGCGGTTTTCCACTCATCACCTTGCTTTATTCGTATAAGATTATACGCACCCCGGAGATCAATCTTAGTGAACCATTTAGCCCCCTTAATGCGAGCAAACAAATCAGTCAACAAAGGCAAAGGATACTGATATTTTACGGTAATCTTATTCAAAAGACGATAATCTATACAAGGTCTCAAGGACCCATCTTTCTTGGCCACGAAAAAAAAACCTGCTCCCAAAGGGGACGAAGATGGACGGATATGTCCCTTTTCCAAGGACTCCTTAACATAATCCCGCATAGCAGTATGCTCTGGCACTGACAGATTGAACAAACGACCTTTAGGAAATTTACTACCAGGAATTAAATCTATAGCACAATCGCAATCCCTGTGAGGAGGAAGCGAACTGAGCTTAGGCTCCTCAAAAACATCCCGATAGTCAGACAAAAA
The DNA here is from genome assembly GCF_032444005.1 of Ranitomeya imitator. NCBI lineage: Eukaryota > Metazoa > Chordata > Amphibia > Anura > Dendrobatidae > Ranitomeya > Ranitomeya imitator. The sequence continues at coordinate 135,430,624 of NC_091289.1, read as the reverse complement.
CACAGGAATCTCAGAAGGAGTAGATGAAGCGATAGAAATCGGAGGTGCATCATCATGAACCCCCTGACATCCCCAGCTTAACACAGACATTGTTTTCCAGTCAAGGACTGGATTATGAGTTTGTAACCATGGCAGACCAAGTACTAGAACATCATGTAAATTATACAACACCAGGAAGCGAATCACCTCCTGATGAACGGGAGTCATACGCATGGTCACTTGTGTCCAGTACTGAGGTTTATTCATAGCTAAAGGTGTAGAGTCAATTCCCTTCAAAGGAATAGGGACTTCCAGAGGCTCAAGACTAAACCCACATCGCTTGGCAAATGACCAATCCATAAGACTCAGGGCAGCGCCTGAATCCACATAGGCATCGACGGAAATGGATGATAATGAGCAAATCAGAGTCACAGACAGAATGAACTTAGACTGTAACGTACTAATGGCAACAGACTTATCAACCTTTTTTGTGCGTTTAGAGCATGCTGATATAACATGAGCTGAATCACCACAATAAAAGCACAACCCATTTTTCCGCCTATAGTATTGCCGTTCACTTCTAGACTGAACTCTATCACATTGCATTGTCTCAAGTGCCTGTTCAGAAGACACCGCCAAATGGTGCACAGGTTTGCGCTCCCGTAAACGCCGATCAATCTGAATAGCCATAGTCATAGACTCATTCAGACCCGTAGGCGCAGGGAACCCCACCATAACATCTTTAATGGCCTCAGAAAGGCCATCTCTGAGCTTTGCAGCCAGGGCGCACTCATTCCACTGAGTAAGCACTGACCATTTCCGAAATTTTTGACAATATATTTCTGCTTCATCTTGCCCCTGAGAGAGAGCTAATAAAGCTTTTTCAGCCTGAATCTCTTGGTTAGGTTCCTCATAGAGCAAACCCAATGCCAGAAAAAACGCATCCACATTAAGCAACGCAGGATCCCCTGGTGCCAATGCAAATGCCCAATTTTGAGGGTCACCCCGCAGGAAAGATATAATAATCTTAACCTGCTGAGCAGGGTCTCCAGAAGAGCGAGATTTCAAAGAAAGGAACAGCTTGCAATTGTTCCTAAAATTCAGAAAACTAGATCTATCTCCAGCAAAGAACTCTGGAATAGGAATTCTAGGTTCAGACATAGGAGCATGTACAACAAAATCTTGTATATTTTGAACCTTAGCAGCAAGATTATTCAAGCTGGAAGCTAAACTCTGGACGTCCATGATAAACAGCTAAGGTCAGAGCCATTCAAGGATTAAGAGGAGGAAAAAAAAAAAAAAAAAATCAGCCTGGCTGCAATTAAGGCTAGGCAGCAACCTCAGAGGAGAGAAAAAAAAAAAAAAACTTCCTCAGACTACTTTTCCTCCTACTTCAGCCCAAACATTTTGTCCGGCTATACTGTCATGATTCCAATGGCAGGGAATCACAAAAGGACAAGCACCAACGAGCTCTAGGGTGATGGAACCTGAGCTGACCGCGACCCTAAACCTGAACACACAAATAACAATAGCCGGGGAACGTGCCTACGTTGATCCTAGACGTCTCGCACCAGCCGAAGATCTAACTTCCCCTATTAGAAGAAACACAGACCTCTCTTGCCTCCAGAGAAATACCCCACAGAAATAGCAGCCCCCCACATATAATGACGGTGAAATGAGAGGAAGGCACATACACAGTATGAAATCAGATTCAGCAAAATGAGGCCCGCTAAAACTAGATAGCAGAGGATACAAAAGTAAACTGCGCGGTCAGCAAAAAACCCTTCAAAAAAACCATCCTGTAATTACTTGAACTCATGTTCCAACTCATGGAACATGAGGAGCAATTACAGCCCGCTAGAGCAACCAGCAGCAAAGAAACAATTAAATGCAAGCTGGACAAGACAAAAATAAATCAAAACGTGGAACAAGAAAATCAAAAACTTAGCTTGTCCTGAAGATTTACTGAAGCCAGAAGCTGAGGTAACAAAACACTCTGATAACCTTGATAGCCGGCGGGGAAATGACAAGAAAGCCCGGTTAAATAGGAAACTCCCAAATCCTAATAGAACAGGTGGACACCAGAGACAGCAGAACACAAATCACCCAGTACCATCAGTAACCACCAGAGGGAGCCCAAAAACAGAACTCACAACAGGATCCCGTAGCAATCCTTAATTTATCAGACTTGACAATAAATCATGTGCTGTCTGTTATAAATGCACAAAACAATTGAAAATACAGCTTCTGGTCATGGCCATGTAAAGTATGTCAGCCATACAAGTGTTTGACTAAAGCCCCCCATACACTTTAGAAAGCTGTCTGCCCAGCAATGCTTCAGCAGATAGCTACCTCACCGGACTATTCCTTAGGCAGGAGTCACATTAGACCGTAATATGGACGAGTGCTATGCGATAAAAAAATTGCATAGCACTCGGACCTATTCTAATCTCTGGGGCAGCTTCTATCATCCGTTGTTTTCTCAGCTGTATTATACGTTCAAGAGAAATCGCAGCATGCTGCGAGTCGCACACTATATCGGCCGAGAATCGGACCATCAGTGTGACTTGCGAGAAATACGCACCGGTGTCCTATAGAAAAGCCGGCATTTCAGTGCAGTGTACAGTAAAATCACACTGACAGGTTAGAATAGAGTAGATAAAATAAATGTCTACACATAGTATAGGTGTATATATACACTGCTCAAAAAAATAAAGGGAACGCTTAAACAACAGTTTCTAACTCCAAATAAATCAAACTTCTGTGAAATCAAACTGTCTACTTAGGAAGCAACACTGCTTGCCAATCAATTTCAATTAATTTTTTAAGGTGACATTAAGCCTGGTTAATAATGGAGAGGTGTCAATAAGACACCTCCCCATTATTAATCCAATAGTATGAAAGGGTTAAAAATACACACTTACATTAAGAATAAAGTATTTTAATGAAATAATTAAACACACAAGTTTAACATCTTTATTGCACTCTCAATCCAATCGAAGCCCTTGTTTGCCTGTAAAAAATTTCAAAATAAAAAAACAACAATATCCTATACCTTGCTGCTGTACAGTCAAGTCCCATGCTTCTCAAGGGGTTAAATAGTATACAACCCGAAGTGGTGCTAAATCTACCAGCCGGGCTGTAATCCATGGAGGAATGAATGAAAAGCCACCTGCGCTGCTTCCCCACCTGACCGGACATGAACTCTGTAGCGTGGTAAAGTTTCTGAATATTTTCCCACGCTGTCAAGTTCACCTCAGGCGGGGCCGACTATCGCTGACGTCACTGAGCATGCGCAGACTCCCCGCCTGACCCGCTGTGAGCTGACAACGTTTGAAAATATTCAGAAACTTTCCAATGCTACAAAGTTCATGTGCGGTCAGGCAGGGAGGGTGCGCAGGCAGCTTTTCATTCATTCCTCCGTAGTTTACAGCCCGGCCGGTAGCATTAGCACCACTCCGGGTTGTATACTATTTAACCCCTTGAGATGGATCTACAGAGTGGGTCTTGACTGTACAGCGGCCAGGTATGGGATATTGTTGCTTTTTTATTTTGGAATTTTTTTACAGGCAAACAAGGGATTTGCTTGGATTGAGAGTGCAATACATTGTTGATGTTAAAACTGTGTATTTATTTATTTCATTAAAATACGTTATTCTTAATGTGTGTGTGTATTTTTAACCGTTTCATAGTATTGGATTAATAATGGATAAGTGTCTTATTGACACCTCTCCATTATTAACCAGGCTTAATGTCACCTTACAATAGCAAGGTGACATTAACCCCTTATTACACCATATGCCAATGCTACAGGGCAATGGGGAGATAGAGGCTAAGTGCCAGAATAGGCACATCTTACAGATGCACCTTTTCTGGGGTGGCTGGGGGCAGATGTTTGTAGCCAGGGGGCCAATAACCATGGTCCCTCTCTGAACTAATAATATCTGCCCTCAGTCATTGCCTTTCCCTCTCTGGAGGAGAAAATTGTGCAGGAGCCCACGCCAGTTTTTTCCGTAAATTAATCCTTTAATTTAACACCTACCACTCCAAAGTTTTACACACACACTACTAACATTATTAGTGAGGGACATATAAAAAATTTGGAAAAGATTTAGCAAAAGTCAACAAATGAATAACCGGTTTTCTTCTATCTAGTTCTATATGAAATATAAATATATATATATATATATATATATATATATATATATATATATATATATATATATATATATATATATGTGTGTCTCACTGACACACATATATATAATATATATATGTATTATATAAATATATATATACACAGTACAGACCAAAGGTTTGGACACGCCTTCTCATTTAAAGATTTTTCTGTATTTTCATGACTATGAAAATTGTACATTCACACTGAAGGCATCAAAACTATGAATTAACACATGTGTAATTATATACTTCAAAAAGTGTGAAACAACTGAAAATATATCTTTTATTCTGGGTTCTTCAAAGTAGCCACCTTTTGATTTTATGACTGCTTTGCACACTCTTGGCATTCTCTTGATGAGCTTCAAGAGGTAGTCACCGGAAATGGTTTTCACTTCATAGGTGTGCCCTGTCAGGTTTAATAAGTGGGATTTCTTGCCTTATAAATGGGTTTGGGATCATCAGTTGTGTTGAGCAGAAGTCTGGTGGATACACAGCTGATAGTCCTACTGAATAGAATGTTAGAATTTGTATTATGGCAAGGAAAAAGCAGCTAAGTAAAGAATAACGAGTGGCCACCATTACTTAAATTTTTTTCTTTTTTGTTAAGTATATAATACCACGTGTTATTTCATAGTTTTGATGCCTTCAGCGTGAATTTACAATTTTCATAGTCATGAAAATGCAGAAAAATCTCTAAATGAGCAGGTGTGTCCAAACTTTTGGTCTGTACTGTATATATATATATATATATATTATATACACAGTATATATGTTTTCACGAATATTTGAGCCCATTAATCCATTATATGTCCATTTTGGAAGCCGGAGAGAAAATCTCGCCATACGGATGCCATGCAGATGTCACACGGATGCTTAGATGCTAAAATCGCATCCTCACACTGCACATGGATTACATATGGATCACTGTTAAGGGAACATTTTTGAGATTCTCGTCCGTGTAAAAAGGACGGATTTTTTAAACTTTGTGTGTGACGCCGGCCTTAGACAGAGTGCTGTGTTCTCTAGGCCAGAGCCATTATTATACATCTATGGTGGTGGCCTATCTCTTAGAAGACAAATGGAACAGAGGTTCGATTGTGGACATGTCAGATACTTATCTCAACAGACAGGGGCCCACATGGAGATTAGGCTAATGTGTGTACTAGGTGTATATAGGATTTATAAAAATATTACTCCCAATGTGTTTTTTATTTTACTTTGGAGAAACTTACCTGCAGTGCAATTTTGAAATCTGACACATCAATTTCTCTTGGTGTAAATATGTGTATAATTTGCGGATTTTACCCATAAAGATGAGAAAAAAAAAGCACAGATAAAAATAGATTTATGCATTTTTAGTGCATTTTCAGAGTGAAAGTGCAATAAAAATGTGTATAATTTGCATGGAAAAATATTTAGAATTGAGAGTTCTCAGTGGTTGATACCTTTTAATGGCTACCTGAAAAGATGGTAACAAATTGCAAGCTTTCGAGACTACACAGGTCTCTTCATCAGGCAAAGACTGATGAAGAGACCTGTGTAGTCTCGAAAGCTTGCAATTTGTTACCATTAGTGTTGAGCGATACCTTCTGATATTTGAAAGTATCGGTATCAGATTGTATCGGCCGATATCCGAAAAAAATCGGATATCGCCGATACCGATATCCGATACCAATACAAGTCAATGGGACGCAAATATCGGAAGGTATCCTGTAATGGTTCCCAGGGTCTGAAGGAGAGGAAACTCTCTTTCAGGCTCTGGGATCCATATTCATGTAAAAAATAAAGAATAAAAATAAAAAAATATCGATATACTCATGCTGCCGACGGCCCCTGGCTATAAGCGGTGTAACCGGCAGCCTCTGTTCCTAAGAATGCAGGGTGAAGGACCTTCGATGACATCGCAGCTTGTGATTGGTCACGTGACCGCTCATGTGACCGCTCACGCGACCAATCACAAGCCGCGACGTCATCGCAGGTCCTTCACTCGCTCATTCTTAGGAGGGGAGACTGCCGGTTACAGCGGTTTCAACCAGGTCGCGTCCGAGGGTGAGTATATCAATATTTTTTATTTTTATTCTTTATTTTACACATGAATATGGATCCCGATACCGATTCCCGATATCGCAAAAATATCGGAACTCGGTATCGGAATTCCGATACCGCAAATATCGGCCGATACCTGATACTTGCGGTATTGGAATGCTCAACACTAGTTACCATCTTTTCAGTTAGCCATTAAAAGGTATCAACCACTGAGGACTCTCAATTCTAAATATTTTTCTATCTACTGGCTAACACGGTACCAAGATATATTTCTTTCCTGTATAATTTGCATATGATTTTATAAGTGAAGTTTAATCTAATCTGAGTAACAGGAAGTTTCAGAAATAAAGTAGTTTTTTTATAGCATTACATACCAAAAGGAAACAAAAACCACAACAGAAAAAAATGAAAAAACGCAAGTAAACTAATTAAGCTAATTGGTGCAGAACTGTGTCAGAAAATCTGCAGCATCAAAAACTCCCCCCATATTCATCCTGGGAACATAGCCTTAGGCTCGGTTCACACATCCATGTGACACATTCCTGTGCTGACTGATAGTTTTTTTTTCTTGAACAGCACATAGAGTAGAATAGATGTATTCACAGATCTGTTAAAATCATGGATCTGAGAAAGAGATCTCTGAGACTTGGAGCAGATTCTTTTCTATTCGAATTTGCGGATCAAACTTAACCATTCAAGTCTACGGAGTGTGAGAGTCACTCGTAAAATACTGGAGGGGAGATATGTGTCTTTCAGGATTGTAGCCTCAGTGATATGAACCTGGAACAAAGCTCCAGCATACTAAGTGTTGAGAGGGGTTAATTGGCCATGTTAAGGGCTGGGTTTTTGCCAACAGCTGAAAACTGGGTGGGAGGCTGTTCATCTCCACCCCAGGGTGTGGTTCAAAAGGTAAATATGGAGCCTTTGGACTCATTCAGTCTTTGATGTGTCTGGAGATGAGAGCTCCAGAGCTGTGCTCCTGTTAAAGAGAACTGAACAGTTTTTTTTCCCCCTGAGCAGGCGATCCCCACAGCCACAAATACTCTAATGTATGTTATTTTGTTTTTTCCCTTGTGCTGGAAGAGCCGAGTTTATTTATTTAACTTTACACTGGTTTATGTAGTATGTTTTTAATAAACCAGTTGAAAACTTAAATGGAAAGTGTTCCTGTGTCTACCTGTGTCTTCCTCTTGAAGCAGATGAGTGAGCCGATTTACTACAGGGGATTTTTTGAGATACAGATGCAAATTTGAAGGCTTTTGATTTGCTACAATGTCTCACAGACTTGTTACTTAGAGATAAACTTGAATAAAAGCATGTGACCTTCCTATCTGTTTTAATCAGAAGAGGAAGGGAGCTGTTGCATGGGAACTGCTAGACCCACTACAGGTATTAAGGCATACCATCCATCTCCTTATGTGCCAAACACTTCTCTTACAGTGATCTTCACTACTCGAGGCCCTCCAGCAGTGCATCTTTCCTCCTCTTGGCGCTCTATTAACTGAGCGAGATCATGCTAACAATGCCTGTTTTGATAATTTCTGTGGGTGTTTGCTTTTTCCCCTTCTAAGATGCTGCCTTCTTATTATTGGGCAGCATCATAGAGGGGAGTAAGTATCCACAGACAAAAATTCTTTTACGACTAGTCCTAGATTTTAAAGTCGTAGGCTAGGTTTTGCTTTCAAAAATAGGTGTCACATTGAAAATAAATTGATCATCTCATTTTGATGCATTATGGGTAAGTAAAATTCACCACAGGGGTGAATGTGGCTTAATAGGAAACCACCATTTTACTTTTTATATAGGGTGTGACATTCTATATTGAAAAAAAATCTACATTTATTAAGTGACCTGCTATTACCTCTGCTAACCATTTCAATAACCTGCAAATTCCAAAAAGAATATCAAAAGCAGTTTAGGAATGGCTTCATTTTGTCCCATTTGTCACATTTCTGCCAGGCAAAAAAAAAAAACCTTTTGGCTGAGGCACGACTGAGTTTATCTGCTGTGCACAGAAAACGCTATTGTATTTCATTGTGCTATTACAATCTTTTATCCAATGTCTTATTTATTTTAATGAATCCCTGTAATAAATTGGCAAAGTCTCTTGTCCCATTCTTCTCTGGCAGATTCATATGTTATTATATTAAATTCTATTCTTCTGCACCTATTAGAGCCTGTATCAGCATGTTTCTGCAAATACCTGTTATTGCTAATGAAGAGGTTTAACTGCAAGAGAATGAAAAAAATACATGGAAAGTTAAAATAGAGCTCATTTGTTAAATGCCTCCGGTGGAAGGAAATTTTATGATGTGCAGATCGAACTGTGTTGCAGTGACAGAGTAAATCATTCAAATGAATGAGGTGCCATTGGAGGTGGGCTTAATCCTGATGATGGAGTAAAAATTGTACCTCTATTAATGATATAGAGCTAAATGCAGAATCTATCAGGTATGTCTGTTTTCTCCCTCTGGATATTGCTATTCATTTAGATATTTTAGTACCGTACTTTTTAAAACATTTTTAAAGATTTTTATTAACCCCTTCATGACCTTGGGATTTTTCGTTTTTCCGTGTTCGTTTTTCACTCCCCTCCTTCCCAGAGCCATAACTTTTTTATTTTTCCGTCAATTTGGCCATGTGAGGGCTTAGTTTTTGCAGGACGAGTTGTACTTTTGAATGACATCATTGGTTTTAGCATGTTATGTACTAGAAAACGGGAAAAAAATTCCAAGTGCGGTGAAATTGCAAAAAAAGTGCAGTCCCACACTTGTTTTTTGTTTGGCTTTTTTGCTAGGTTCACTAAATGCTAAAACTGACCTGTCATTATGATTCTCCAGGTCAGTACGAGTTCATAGACACTAAACATGACTAGGTTATTTTTTACCTAAGTGGTGAAAAAAAATTCCAAACTTTGCTAAAAAAAAAAAAAAATTGCGCCATTTTCCGATACTTGTAGCATCTCCATTTTTCATGATTTAAGGTCGGTTGAGGGCTTACTTTTGCCTGCCAAGATGACGTTTTTAATGATAGCATTTTTGTGCAGATACGTTCTTTTGATCACCCGTTATTGCATTTTAATGCCATGTCGCGGCGACCAAAAAAACGTAATTCTGGCGTTTCGATTTTTTTTCTCGCTTCGCTGTTTAGCGATCAGGTTAATGCTTATTTTTATTTGGTAGATCGGGCGATTCTGAACGCGGCGATACCAAATATGTGTAGATTTGATTTTTTTTTATGGATTTATTTTGATTGGGGCGAAAGGGGGGTGATTTAAATTTTTATATTTTTTTATTTTTTTCACTTTTTTTTCACTATTTTTTTTTACTTTTGCCATGCTTCAATAGCCTCCATGGGAGGCTAGAAGCTGGCACAGCACGATCGCCTCTGCTACATAGCAGCGATCTGCTGTTCGCTGCTATGTAGCAGAAAATCAGGTGTGCTGTGAGCGTCGACCATAGGGTGGCGCTCACAGCTACCGGCGATCAGTAACCATAGCGGTCTCAAGGACCGCTATGGTTAAAATACTGAAGCATCGCCGACCTCCGATCATGTAACGGGGGTCGGCAATGACGTCTTTTTCGGCCGCCCGGCCGGATGCGGTAGTTAAATGCCGCTGTATGCATTTGACAGCGGCATTTAACTAGTTATTAGGCGTGGGCAGATCGCGATTCTGCCTGCGCCTATTATGGGCACATGTCAGCTGTTCAAAACAGCTGACATGTCCCGGCTTTGATGCGGGCTCACCGCCGGAGCCCACATCAAAGCGGGGCTTCTGACCTCGGACGTACTATCCCATCCGAGGTCAGAAAGGGGTTAATATCCAACACTGCTGCCGGCACTCAGGAGCAGAACGTGCGGCTGCATAGCTGTACATGCAGCCGCATGCTCCGTTCCCGAGTGCCGGGTGCAGTGCCGGGTATTAACATGCGAGACTCAGCCGTGTTTCTCGCATGTGTGATCTCAGCATTAAAGTGAACCTGCAGCTGATAAAAGCTGCCTATGGATCAGGCATCATGTATCAGGCACTTGCTGTATGAGCTGAGCCAGGTATTCATGCTTGACTCTGAAACACTGAACCGCTGCTGATGACCAAGCAGCGCTGAAGACTAATCGGACATGCGGGTCCCCAGCGGCTTCTCTGCTCGCTGCCTTGGAGCGTAATGTCACTGTCTACGTGTGTGTATAAGCGTAAAAGTTTTAAGCAGGCGTGAAAAAATACTTCAACATAAGAATGCTTTAAAAAGTAGAAGTGATAATAGTTATTTTTTATCAATTAACATGCAAAGTGAATGAAAAAAAGAGAAATTTAAATCAAAATTTGGTGTGACAACCCTTCGCCAAAACACCATCAAATTTTCACTTAAAGGGAACCTGTCACCCCCCAGGGCATGCTTATGTAAAAGAGCCACTTTCAGCAGCACTAAAGGTACCGTCACACTTAGCGACGCTGCAGCGATACCGACAACGATCCGGATCGCTGCAGCGTCGCTGTTTCACACACACAGCGGCCGGAAAGCAGAGCGGTGACGTCACTGCTCTGCTTTCCGGCTGACCGACGCTCACAGCCAGTACAGGAGGAGTGCAGAGCACAGCGCAGGGGACAGACAGCGGTAGGTAAGTATGTACTGTTTGTTTTTTTTACTTTTAGGATGGTAACCAGGGTAAACATCGGGTTACTAAGCGCGGCCCTGCGCTTAGTTACCCGATGTTTACCCTGGTTACCAGTGAAGACATCGCTGAATCGGTGTCACACACGCCGATTCAGCGATGTCTGCGGGGAGTCCAGCGACCAAATAAAGTTCTGGACTTTCTTCCCCGACCAGCGACAGCACAGCAGGGGCCTGATCGCTGCTGCCTGTCACACTGGACGATATCGCTAGCGAGGACGCTGCAATGTCACGGATCGCTAGCGATATCGTCTAGTGTGACGGTACCTTAAGGCTGCATTCTGTAAAGGTGGCTCTTATGTTTAGTGGAGCGCCCTGGGTGTCCATGTAGAAGGGATGGACTTTAAAGGCATTGTTGAATTAAAGAATAAAGTTTATTCATGACGCCACCTGTGGTATTCAGTCAGGGATGACCGACGCTGCTTAAAGGGGTCCACTGGGGTGATGTTATGGCTGCAGGGATGGTATAGCTGCCATTCCGGCAGCCTTAGCTGGAGTTACCAGGAGGTCAGATTCTTCTGGCGAACCCCAGCGCTACTGGGAACACAGCCTAAGATGTGTATATTTCAAAACATAATTATGTGCATAAAACAACAAAAAAGTAAGTAAACGGGCACGCCAAATATAGGCATTCTATGTGCAATTTTGTTATGAAAACATTTTTTGGTTGTAGCAAACTTGGTGCAGGAATATTTATTTGTACCTTTACATATTCCCCAGACAATTCTCGCATATTATTTTTTCGGCTGAATGTTCCTTGCATACATTTTGTCCGCAAGTAGAACAGAAACGCTCCGATTTTCTTTCCTTCTTTGCTGGACAAATATAGCAGCGCTTTCTTTTTTTTTCTCTTTGCTCTGGATGTTCCAGAAAGTGTATTCCACATCGGATCATTGCCTCCGTAATTTGCCTTGATAAGCATATCATGCTGCTTCTCTCCATCATAGTAGGTATCAAAAGTTCATAACAAAGTTCTGTCAAAAATAGACATCTCTTGTTTTTCCTGTTGGCATGGAATTCTGGATTAGTTTGACAATAAACAATGTAGCTATTGAGGGCTGACACATAATCTTTATTTTTTATATAGCACTAACATATTCCGCAGCGCTTTACAGTTTGCACCTATTATCATCACTGTCCCCGATTGGGCTCACAATCTAGAATTCCTATCAGTATGTCTTTGGAATGTGGGAGGAAACCGGAGTGCCCAGAGGAAACCCACGCAAACACGGAGAGAACATACAAACTCTTTGCAGATGTTGTCCTGGGTGGGATTAGAACCCAGGACCCCAGCGCTGCAAGGCTGTAGTGCTATCCACTGAACCACCGTGCTGCCCCAATCAACACACATCAAGTATATTGGAAAAAAGGGCAACAGGCCAACATTTAGTCTGCCTTTTGCACGAATACTCTCCAATCATTTCGTCCATCTTGTCGACACCTCCTTTTGTCCTTTTGTCTTATTATAATGCAGTATGATTTCAGGGTTTTTTTTTCCTGTCATTGGTGTCAATACTTCCATCATGATGCATTGTACTCAGTAATATCAGGGATTTTTCTTTCTTGGCTTTACAAGACACCATTGTTGCTTGATTACAGAAACTGAATACACTCTCGTAGATTGTTCGCTGTACATTGTGCTTCATGATTGGAGGAATTTCGCGGCAGTTTGGCCTCATAGTACCAACAAGTGTAAGTTGCTTTTGAAGCAAAAAGTTGGCAATTTCAAAATTGGTAAAGTAATTATCCATTGTAATATTTTTTCCTGAATTGAACATTTGTAGAGCAAGTGTTTTTACTATGTCGGAACATAGGTCTTTCTGGACTGGAGCATCAGCTTCTTTGCCACAGTAAATCAGACCATTCATCCCATAATAGCTTGCTGAATCGCACATCCAGAAAATTTTTATGCCATACTTAGCTGGCTTACTGGGCATATACTGAATGAATTTGCAACGTCCCCTAAAGGCAAGAAGTTGCTCGTCCACTGTCACATTATCACTGGAATTGTAAAGTTTGTAACAGTTCTTGATAAAAAGATTCCAGATATAGCTAATAGGGGCTAATTTACCGGTTGCCAACCTCACAGGGCGAGTTCTCTTTTCATCAAAACGAAGGTGTGACGCCCAGGAGACCGGGATACCCAGCACCGGACCAATGGAGTCTGTCTCTTGAGGGGGATGTCACGGGTGGCTTGACCCGGTGCTGTGGCCTCAGGCAATGCACAGTGTAAGGGGTATCATGAGGGGACAGGCACTTACTTGATCAGCAGCAGGTTCTCCCAGCGGTGACGATCCCGATCCTGGATAGATGGCTATTGTCCAAATGAAAGACTGAAGCACTGAAACGTTTAACCAGTTTACTTTAACATAAAAGGATTTACAACCAGTCCTGTCACCGGAGTCTGTATGGGAACTCTGAGTTACTTTGACCCTGCCGGGGTCTTCGCCTCTTATTGTGCGCAATTTCTGTGTGGCCCTGCTGCTGTATGTGAACTGGCTGCCGGCCCAATCTGTCCCCTCCGGGTCCTGGTTCGACGGGCAACCCGAGTCCTTTTATCAGTTTACCCCCTCTGGGAGTACCGCTGAACTCTGTGTCTGTTGCTGCGTCCGGCCCTAGTGAAGCTGATATCACCTCACGTTTTTCCGGTTGCTGTATTATATATAATGAATACAGCCACGGATCCGGTATCCGTCTTTGCGCCTGTTCTGGGTAGTGATTAATGCTACCCGGTTCTCACAATGTCCTTTTTCTCTATCCCTCTTCTCCTCAGGCCGGTGATTTGGGCCTGGAAACCGTCATAGGGCTGTTAGAAATTCAGCTGTATGACCTCTCACTTTCAGCTCCTTAGCCCAACTGCCATTTCTTCTCTCAGACCAGAATGGATCAAGGGGAGTCTCTGGAGCTCCCCCTTCTGGCCGGAGGTGGTAGTGCAGTCTTGCTATTTTAGTATTTGTACTTACTGTCAGTAACTATTTTTGTGGCAAATACCCCTAGGGGTGCCACATTCCCCCTTAGTTAAGAACAGTACTCCGGGACTATGGGACAATAACATTTTGAAATAACAATTAATATGTACAGAGTCTTAAAAATGAAAAGTTACAAAAACCACTCAAGGAAACAAAAATAGAGTTCTGTAAAAAGTCACTTCAAATAGCGTCCATTAATACAGTTCTATACTTGAAGGTATTAGGAAAGGCACTGTACTTAGTGTCCAGGAATTTAGTTCCATTTTTCCAACGGAGTTATCAATATAAAGTCTAAAGAAAGTTCAAAAAGAGCAAAAAGCAAAGTTCAAAAAGCAGTCTTTCCGGAGCTTTGATTTAGTGCCTCCGGGCTGATAAAAAGTTCAAGAATATGCAATAAGTTCATACAGACAAGTCTCTGTAGGCACTGGGCTTAAACGTTGCAGACTGATAACAATGACTATACTACATTTTCTGTTTAACTATATACGGCATAACATATATACAATTCACATTATGAGCTTTATAGTTGGTAATCTGCATACCTGGCCGGTAATTGGCCCTGGGTACTACGCTGTGATCTACGTAATAGCGGTATCTCTTCATGTGGTGTACTACTGTCTACTGCGGATGTAGTATCTGCCCGCTCTGCTAAAGATAATTCCATGACTATGGAGTTTACAAGTCCACCGTGAATGAGATTACTCTGATCAGGAATCTGTTCTTCCTGGCCTGGAACCTCCTGTAGTACGGGGTCAGCCTCTTCCTGTCTTGGGACTTCTGGTATTGGGTTCGGTGTTGGGTAAAAGGCCACCATGGGAACCACTACTGCACCATGGTATGTTAGTAGGGTTTTGGGAAAGTCTCCTATACCAGTGTGATACATCTCCTCTTCTTTTTCCTTTACTGGTTGAACCTGTATGGGTTGAATAACTTCTGGTTCTGGCTGGACAACTTCTGGCTCTTTCAATGCTTCCGGACACAATTTAAGATTGTCTCTTGACACTAGTACAGATGTTAAGCCTCCGTTTTTGCTAATGAGACACATTTTAGGATTATCCATTCTTGTTGGTAAAACTGTGTAGGGTACGGCTTCCCACTGATTGTCTAGTTTATTTGTTCGACGATTTCTCTTGAGCACTTGGTCACCCGGTCTTAATGGGGTCGATAGAGCATTCTGGTTGAAAGTTCGCTCTTGTCTTTCTCTAGTTTGCTGAAGGCTTCTTTCCACACTCTCTTGCACTTGGCGATACTGCTTTTGCCGTATGATATCCCAATTGGAGTCTTGAACTTCTGCGTCTGGTTTCAGAATTCCCATTTCTAGATCGATTGGTAATTGGCCGGGTCTTGCATGCATAAGGTAAGCTGGGGTGCAGTTGGTGGAGCTCACCGGGACATGATTATACAGATCCACCAAGTCAGGCAATTTCTCTGGCCATTGATTCCTATCTGTCTCAGGTAAAGTCTTTAGTAGGTCTATTACAATATGGTTCATCTTCTCGCATAAGCCGTTTGTTTGTGGATGATAGGCCGTCGTCCGGATCTTTTTGCAACCATACATATTACAGAATTCTCTGAAGATCTCTGATTCAAAGGCTGTACCTTGGTCGGTGAGAACCTGTTCCGGATATCCATGGGGTCTACAAAAGTACGTTTGGAACGCTTTGGCTGCTGTTTTTGCTGTCAGATCTTTTACGGGTACTACTACCAAGAAACGTGAATAATGGTCCACGATGGTCAAGGCATAGACATAGCCGGACCGGCTTGGTGTCAACTTCACGTGGTCCATGGCTACAAGTTCAAGTGGTTGTTTGGTGATTATGGGCTGCAGTGGTGCTCTTTGGTTCTTTTGATCATTTCTTCTGAGGTTGCACGGGCCACAATTTCTGCACCACTGTTCGATTGATTTTCTCATCCCGACCCAATAAAATCTTTCTCTTAGAAGTACTTCTAACTTTTTCCAACCGAAGTGACCAGCACCATTATGGTAAGCTCCGAGGACCATCTTCACATCTTGTTTAGGCACAATAATCTGCCAAACCAATTCATGTGTTTTCGGATTGGTGTATCTTCTACAGAGCTTCCCTTGATACAGGAACATTTTGCCTCTCTCTTTCCAGAGTTGATGCGTCTCTTCTGGGGCATCCTCATCGGGATATGCACTTTGCTCAGTCAACAGTTCCTTCTCCAACTTCACAGCCGGATTGCTGTCTTGGGTGTCAGCCCATCTATGGTGTGCTAACGGATTAAAATTCACCTCTTGTTGTTTCTGATAGGTACTTGACTGATGATGTTTTCCCTTGGGACGATGGAAGGCTGGTAGTTCAATTTCTTCAAGCTCCCCCGTTTCCTCTTCTACATCTCTCAAGTGTGGCATCCGGGATAGGGCATCGGCATTTCCATTCTTGCGACCTGCTCGATACTTGATTATGAAGTTGTAATTAGATAACCGGGCTATCCATCGCTGTTCTAACGCACCTAATTTGGCTGTGTCCAGGTGGGTCAACGGATTGTTGTCAGTATAGACAATAAATTCTGCAGCGGCCAGATAGTGTTTGAAGCGCTCCGTCACAGCCCAAACTACTGCCAGTAGTTCCAATTTGAAGGAGCTGTAATTTTCTGAATTTCTTTCAGTAGGCCGGAGCTTTCTACTTGCAAAGGCGATGACTTTCTCCCGACCTTCTTGCTTTTGTGACAGCACCGCTCCTAGCCCCACATTACTGGCATCGGTGTAGAGGATGAAAGGTTGATGGTAATCTGGGTATGCCAGAACCTCTTCTCCGGTTAGTGCCTTCTTTAGTTGTTCAAAGGAGTCTTCCCTTTCGTCGTTCCACTGAAAAGGAGGGTTTCGGTTTGAAGGTTTCTTCGTCTGCCCTACCAAGGTGTCTTGCAAGGGTGCTGCCAACTTGGTAAATCCTTTTATAAATCTGCGATAGTAACCCACCAATCCCAGGAACTGTCTCACTTCTTTTGCGCTGGTAGGTCTTGGCCAATCCCTTATGGCGCTTATTTTCTCGGGATCTGGTGCTACTCCCTCCGAACTCACGATGTGTCCCAGGTACTGTACCTTTGGCTTGAGAAGGTGACATTTGGATGGCTTGACTTTCATGCCATACCTGGATAAGGCTTCGAACACTTCTGCCAGGTCTATTAATTGTTGTTCGTAAGTCTTCGAGTAGACGATCACATCATCTAGGTACAGGAGGACGGTCTCGAAGTTCTTGTGTCCGAGGCAGCATTCCATCAGCCGCTGGAAGGTACCGGATGCGTTGCAGAGTCCGAACGGCATGCGATTAAATTCACATAGACCCATTGGTGTGGTGAATGCCGTCTTTTCCTTATCTCTCTCAGCCACAGGGACTTGCCAATACCCGCTTGTTAAGTCTAAGGTGGAAAAATAATTAGCAGATTTCAAAGCAGTTAAGGACTCTTCTATCCTAGGCAAGGGGTAGGCGTCTTTATGGGTGATGTTATTAATCTTCCGGTAGTCTACGCACATTCTCATGGTTCCGTCCTTTTTTTTGACAATCACTAGAGGGGCCGCTGTTATGGCTGGCAATCAGGCAACACAGCGTGCAGTAATCAGCGCACATACAGAGATCTGGCAATAACCAAAAACAATAGGACGAGCTCTGAGACGTGGAATCTCTGTAGACTGCAGTACCTGATCTATCCTCACACAACTATAAGCAGCAGTGGATAGCGCCTATCACTACCTATGCAACTCGACACTGCCTGAGGAGCTGACTAGCCTGAAGATAGAAATACAAGCCTGACTTACCTCAGAGAAATACCCCAAAGGAATAGGCAGCCCCCCACATATAATGACTGTTAGCAAGATGAAAAGACAAAACGTAGGAATGAAATAGATTCAGCAAAGTGAGGCCCGATATTCTAGACAGAGCGAGGATAGCAAAGAGAACTATGCAGTCTACAAAAAACCCTAAAACGAAAACCACGCAAAGGGGCAAAAAGACCCACCGTGCCGAACTAACAGCACGGCGGTGCACTCCTTTGCTTCTCAGAGCTTCCAGCAAAAGTTAATAGCAAGCTGGACAGAAAAAACAGAAAACAAACTAGAAGCACTTATCTAGCAGAGCAGCAGGCCCAAGGAAAGATGCAGTAGCTCAGATCCAACACTGGAACATTGACAAGGAGCAAGGAAGACAGACTCAGGTGGAGCTAAATAGCAAGGCAGCCAACGAGCTCACCAAAACACCTGAGGGAGGAAGCCCAGAGACTGCAATACCACTTGTGACCACAGAAGTGAATTCAGCCACAGAATTCACAACAGTACCCCCCCCCTTGAGGAGGGGTCACCGAACCCTCACCAGAACCCCCAGGCCGACCAGGATGAGCCACATGAAAGGCACGAACAAGATCTGGGGCATGGACATCAGAGGCAAAAACCCAGGAATTATCTTCCTGAGCATAACCCTTCCATTTGACCAGATACTGGAGTTTCCGTCTAGAGACACGAGAATCCAAAATCTTCTCCACAATATACTCCAATTCCCCCTCCACCAAAACAGGGGCAGGAGGCTCCACAGATGGAACCATAGGTGCCACGTATCTCCTCAACAACGACCTATGGAATACATTATGTATGGAAAAGGAGTCTGGGAGGATCAGACGAAAAGACACCGGATTGAGAATCTCAGAAATCCTATACGGACCAATAAAACGAGGTTTAAATTTAGGAGAGGAAACCTTCATAGGAATATGACGAGAAGATAACCAAACCAGATCCCCAACACGAAGTCGGGGTCCCACACGGCGTCTGCGATTAGCGAAAAGCTGAGCCTTCTCCTGGGACAAGGTCAAATTGTCCACTACCTGAGTCCAGATCTGCTGCAACCTGTCCACCACAGAATCCACACCAGGACAGTCCGAAGACTCAACCTGTCCTGAAGAGAAACGAGGATGGAACCCAGAATTGCAGAAAAATGGAGAGACCAAGGTAGCCGAGCTGGCCCGATTATTAAGGGCGAACTCAGCCAACGGCAAAAATGACACCCAATCATCCTGGTCAGCGGAAACAAAACATCTCAGATATGTTTCCAAGGTCTGATTGGTTCGTTCGGTCTGGCCATTAGTCTGAGGATGGAAGGCCGAGGAGAAAGATAGGTCAATGCCCATCCTACCACAAAAGGCTCGCCAGAACCTCGAGACAAACTGGGAACCTCTGTCAGAAACAATATTCTCAGGAATGCCATGTAAACGAACCACATGCTGGAAGAACAAAGGCACCAAATCAGAGGAGGAAGGCAATTTAACCAAGGGCACCAGATGGACCATTTTAGAAAAGCGATCACAGACCACCCAAATGACCGACATTTTTTGAGAAACGGGAAGGTCAGAAATGAAATCCATCGAAATATGTGTCCAAGGCCTCTTCGGGACCGGCAAGGGCAAAAGCAACCCACTGGCACGTGAACAGCAGGGCTTAGCCCTAGCACAAATTCCACTGGACTGCACAAAAGCACGCACATCCCGCGACAGAGATGGCCACCAGAAGGATCTAGCAACCAACTCCCTGGTACCAAAGATTCCTGGATGACCGGCCAGCACCGAACAATGAAGTTCAGAGATAACTTTACTAGTCCACCTATCAGGGACGAACAGTTTCTCGGCCGGACAACGATCAGGTTTATTAGCCTGAAATTTCTGCAACACTCTCCGCAAATCAGGGGAGATGGCAGACACAATGACTCCTTCCTTGAGGATACTCGCCAGCTCAGATAACCCCGGAGAGTCGGGCACAAAACTCCTAGACAGAGCATCCGCCTTCACATTTTTAGAGCCCGGAAGGTATGAAATCACAAAATCAAAACGAGCAAAAAATAACGACCAACGGGCCTGTCTAGGATTCAAGCGCTTGGCAGACTCAAGATAAGTAAGGTTCTTATGATCAGTCAAAACCACCACGCGATGCTTAGCACCCTCAAGCCAATGACGCCACTCCTCGAATGCCCACTTCATGGCCAGCAACTCTCGGTTGCCCACATCATAATTACGCTCAGCAGCAGAAAATTTCCTGGAAAAGAAAGCACATGGTTTGAACACTGAGCAACCAGAACCTCTCTGTGACAAAACCGCCCCTGCACCAATCTCAGAAGCATCAACCTCGACCTGGAACGGAAGAGAAACATCAGGTTGACACAACACAGGGGCACAGCAAAAACGACGCTTCAACTCCTGAAAAGCTTCCACGGAAGCAGAAGACCAATTAACCAAATCAGCACCCCTCTTGGTCAAATCGGTCAATGGTCTGGCAATGCTAGAAAAATTACAGATGAAGCGACGATAAAAATTAGCAAAGCCCAGGAATTTCTGCAGACTTTTTAGAGATGTCGGCTGAGTCCAATCCTGGATGGCCTGAACCTTAACCGGATCCATCTCGATAGTAGAAGGGGAAAAGATGAACCCCAAAAATGAAACTTTCTGCACACCGAAGAGACACTTTGATCCCTTCACGAACAAGGAATTAGCACGCAGTACCTGGAAAACCATTCTGACTTGCTTCACATGAGACTCCCAATCATCTGAGAAGATCAAAATGTCATCCAAGTAAACAATCAAGAATTTATCCAGATACTCACGGAAAATGTCATGCATAAAAGACTGAAAAACAGATGGAGCATTGGCAAGTCCGAACGGCATCACCAGATACTCAAAATGACCCTCGGGCGTATTAAATGCCGTTTTCCATTCATCTCCCTGCCTGATTCTCACCAGATTATACGCACCACGAAGATCAATCTTAGTAAACCAACTAGCCCCCTTAATCCGAGCAAACAAGTCAGAAATCAATGGCAAGGGATACTGAAACTTAACAGTGATCTTATTAAGAAGGCGGTAATCAATACACGGTCTTAGCGAACCATCCTTCTTGGCTACAAAAAAGAACCCTGCTCCCAATGGTGACGACGATGGGCGAATATGTCCCTTCTCCAGGGACTCCTTCACATAGCTGCGCATAGCGGTGTGTTCAGGTACGGACAAATTAAATAAACGACCCTTAGGGAATTTACTACCAGGAATCAAATCGATAGCACAATCACAATTCCTATGCGGAGGTAGGGCATCAGACTTGGACTCTTCAAATACATCCTGAAAGTCCGACAAGAACTCTGGGATGTCAGAAGGAATGGATGACGAAATAGACAAAAATGGAACATCACCATGTACTCCCTGACAACCCCAGCTGGTTACCGACATAGAGTTCCAATCCAATACTGGATTATGGGTTTGTAGCCATGGCAACCCCAACACGACCACATCATGCAAATTATGCAGTACCAGAAAGCGAATAACTTCCTGATGTGCAGGAGCAATGCACATGGTCAGCTGGGCCCAGTACTGAGGCTTATTCTTGGCCAAAGGTGTAGCATCAATTCCTCTCAACGGAATAGGACACCGCAAAGGCTCCAAGAAAAATCCACAACGTTTAGCATAATCCAAATCCATCAGATTCAGGGCAGCGCCTGAATCCACAAACGCCATGACAGAATACGATGACAAAGAGCACATTAAGGTAATGGACAAAAGGAATTTGGACTGTACAGTACCAATAACGGCAGAGCTATCGAACCGCCTAGTGCGTTTAGGACAATTAGAAATAGCATGAGTAGAATCACCACAATAGAAACACAGTCTGTTCAGACGTCTGTGTTCTTGCCGTTCTACTTTAGTCATAGTCCTGTCGCACTGCATAGGCTCAGGTTTACTCTCAGACAATACCGCCAGATGGTGCACAGATTTACGCTCGCGCAAGCGACGACCGATCTGAATGGCCAAGGACATAGACTCATTCAAACCAGCAGGCATAGGAAATCCCACCATTACATCCTTAAGAGCTTCAGAGAGACCCTTTCTGAACAAAGCCGCTAGTGCAGATTCATTCCACAGAGTGAGTACTGACCACTTCCTAAATTTCTGACAATATACTTCTACATCATCCTGACCCTGGCATAAAGCCAGCAGATTTTTCTCAGCCTGATCCACTGAATTAGGCTCATCGTAAAGCAATCCCAGCGCCTGGAAAAATGCATCAACATTACTCAATGCAGAATCTCCTGGTGCAAGAGAAAACGCCCAGTCCTGTGGGTCGCCGCGCAAAAAAGAAATAATAATCAAAACCTGTTGAATAGGATTACCAGAAGAATGAGGTTTCAAGGCCAAAAACAGCTTACAATTATTTCTGAAGCTCAGGAACTTAGTTCTGTCACCAAAAAACAAATCAGGAATCGGAATTCTTGGTTCTAGCATCGATTTCTGATCAATAGTATCTTGAATCTTTTGTACATTTACAACGAGATTATCCATTGAGGAGCACAGAGCCTGAATATCCATGTCCACAGCTGTGTCCTGAAGCACTCTAATGTCTAGGGGAAAAAAAAGACTGAAGACAGAGCTAAGAAAAAAAAATGCTGTCAGGATTTCTTTTTTCCCTCTATTGGGAATCATTGGTTTGGCTCCTTGTACTGTTATGGCTGGCAATCAGGCAACACAGCGTGCAGTAATCAGCGCACATACAGAGATCTGGCAATAACCAAAAACAATAGGACGAGCTCTGAGACGTGGAATCTCTGTAGACTGCAGTACCTGATCTATCCTCACACAACTATAAGCAGCAGTGGATAGCGCCTATCACTACCTATGCAACTCGGCACTGCCTGAGGAGCTGACTAGCCTGAAGATAGAAATACAAGCCTGACTTACCTCAGAGAAATACCCCAAAGGAACAGGCAGCCCCCCACATATAATGACTGTTAGCAAGATGAAAAGACAAACGTAGGAATGAAATAGATTCAGCAAAGTGAGGCCCGATATTCTAGACAGAGCGAGGATAGCAAAGAGAACTATGCAGTCTACAAAAAACCCTAAAACGAAAACCACGCAAAGGGGCAAAAAGACCCACCGTGCCGAACTAACAGCACGGCGGTGCACTCCTTTGCTTCTCAGAGCTTCCAGCAAAAGTTAATAGCAAGCTGGACAGAAAAAACAGAAAACAAACTAGAAGCACTTATCTAGCAGAGCAGCAGGCCCAAGGAAAGATGCAGTAGCTCAGATCCAACACTGGAACATTGACAAGGAGCAAGGAAGACAGACTCAGGTGGAGCTAAATAGCAAGGCAGCCAACGAGCTCACCAAAACACCTGAGGGAGGAAGCCCAGAGACTGCAATACCACTTGTGACCACAGAAGTGAATTCAGCCACAGAATTCACAACAGGCCGCCCAGGGGCTACAGCTGTCTCTTATTACCCCGGCCTGTTTCATTTCCCTCAGCATATCTTTTGCACATTGATAGTGAGCGGGCGGTATGGGTCTATATCTTTCTTTTATTGGGGGATGGTCACCTGTGGGGATTGTGTGTTCTACCCCTTCTATCCGTCCGAAGTCCAATGGGTGTTTACTGAAGACTTGTTCATATTCCGTCACTAGCCTATACACCCCTTGTTTTTGATGGGTAGGTGTTGAATTTATGCCCACGTGTAGCTGTTGGCACCAATCCTCCATTTCTCCATCTGAGCCATTGCCTTCCACCTGACAGGTTGGTTCTAAGGGCTCAATGGTTGTGATGGCATTGTTGTCAACAGTATATAGCTTTGCCATTGTAGCATACCTTGGCAAAGTGACCTCTTCCTCTCCACAGTTCAAAAGTCGTACCGGCACTCGTCCCCGGTGTACCTCGACTATCCCTCGTGCTGTGAGTATAGTGGGCCTGCTGTCGGTGTACACTGGTTCTATTAAGGCTTGATAATCTCGTCCCTTAGTACCAATGGCTGCTCTACACCATACCAGCATTTCTGTTTTTGGTGGGATTACAATAGACGTTGGATCACTTACCCTCACACTGCCGATTTCTCCACCTGCAACTTCTACCTGTTGCCTTAACATCAATACTTTTATTTCCCTCCGGAGAACTCTCTGCTGGCAGGATTGGGCAGTTTCAGCAATTTGCTGTAAGACAGAAATGACTTCGGAAAAGCAGTTCTCTAACACATTCATTCCTATCAATACAGTTGGTTCACAGTTCCGCCGGTCAACATCAACAACAATTATACCCTGTTTCTTCAGTTCTACTTTACCAATCTTTATGGTCATCTCCCTGAATCCTAGTTTCGGTACCAACTTACCATTACTGGCCCATATATCTAGTTCAACATCAGAGGGCCCTTTATCAATATCTGCATCAGCCCAGTACCACTTATAAAGGATATACGGTATAGATGAAATCTGGGAACCTGTGTCCAGCAAAGCGTTGAGGGGAATTCCGTCCAGCACGATAGGGATAATGGGTCGTCCTCCGATGTACCTGTCGTGCCAGGGTGTTGGGCCTTGAAAGTTCATTCCTGCGAAGCGGCCCGCATTCCCAGGGGATTCCCGTTTAAATCACAATCTCGTGCAAAGTGGCCCGGCTGCTGGCAACGGCGGCAAATGGGCTGTCCATCCGGTTGGTAGCGGTCGCGGGGTCGTCCTCTCCATGTCGGGTATCTCCGGGGTCTCATCCATGGAACATCCTCTCTACAGTTTGCCAACTCCATCTTGTGTCCTCTCATCTCCTGCATGGTTTTAGCCATTGAAGCAACAACATCAGCTAAAGAGTCAAGCTTTTGTTGAAGAGCCTCATTAGTACTGGGCCCCAGGGGCTTAGCAATGGCCCCAGACATAGCTGATGTCACTGGCACTCCCTGTTGTTGAGGTGCCTCTGCCATGGGTTGCGCAGGATCCTGATCCCGAGGTGCCTCTGCCAGCTGGAGACGTATAGCGCTCTCCTTTAATTGGGCAAATGTCAATTCAGGGTTCTTAAAAACAAGCATGCTCACATGCCCCCGGTGAGAAGGGGTGTAGAGTCCCTCAATAAATTGATCTCTTAGTAGTTTATCCGCTCCGGTGTTAAAAATGGGTTCAGCCAGTGTAAGTGATTTAAGGGCTTCCTGCAGGTTTAAGGCAAAGTCTCTCACGCCCTCATTAGCTTTTTGTTTGCAATTAAAGAATCGTATTTTAGCTTTGCTGCTGGCCGTGGTTTCAAATGTAGCTTTTAATCCAGCAAATATGCGTTCAACAGTGCCTTTTAGATCAGCTGCCCATGCTGTGACTTCTCGCTTAGCATGGCCACTTAACTGCATCATCAGGAGACTAACACGCTGAACTTCACCCACAGGGAACATGTCAAAATGGGCCAGCATCTTTTCTCTGAAATCGTCAAGGGTATTAGGCTCACCTTCATACATTGGAAGCCATGGGCCACCCGGGGTATATGGCATCAGCACCGGCATGATGGGCGCCACTCCTTGCACCGCTGTGCTACCGGACTCTCTATTGACACTCTGTCTTTCAGCTGCATTAGCGTTGCCGGGTGCTGCGGCGTCTCCGTGCTGCGACATACTGTGCCCCCTTAGTTAATCCGGACCCTTCCGGTCCTCCGCTTCCGTCGGGATAGTGTAGATTCGTTCCGCTGTGCAGCAGGATCGATTTTCCCCTTGCTCTGATGTCAGAGCGCTCAGCTTGGTGCTGCCCACAATGACACGCCCCCTGCTGCTCCCGCCCGCCGCGCGCTCAGTAATGGCGGATTCTGAAGTTTTTCAGTTAGACTGGGGCTCAGGTAATGGCGTAGCTCAATTAATAGTCTCGTGCCAAACGGTTATGAAGTGATTACCTCAGGGGATGGCGGCCATCTTTACTCCATTATAACCAATGGGGAAAAGTCACTTTCAAAAGTTTTCAATGGGGAATGGATTTTTCTTTAATAAAGTCAATTTTCAAGATTTTTCATCCCAGTTTTCACAGTTTTGGGCTCCAATCACGGCACACAATACCCGGTATACGGGCTGGCTAGATCCTGTTCGTGACGCCAATTGTGACGCCCAGGAGACCGGGATACCCAGCACCGGACCAATGGAGTCTGTCTCTTGAGGGGGATGTCACGGGTGGCTTGACCCGGTGCTGTGGCCTCAGGCAATGCACAGTGTAAGGGGTATCATGAGGGGACAGGCACTTACTTGATCAGCAGCAGGTTCTCCCAGCGGTGACGATCCCGATCCTGGATAGATGGCTATTGTCCAAATGAAAGACTGAAGCACTGAAACGTTTAACCAGTTTACTTTAACATAAAAGGATTTACAACCAGTCCTGTCACCGGAGTCTGTATGGGAACTCTGAGTTACTTTGACCCTGCCGGGGTCTTCGCCTCTTATTGTGCGCAATTTCTGTGTGGCCCTGCTGCTGTATGTGAACTGGCTGCCGGCCCAATCTGTCCCCTCCGGGTCCTGGTTCGACGGGCAACCCGAGTCCTTTTATCGGTTTACCCCCTCTGGGAGTACCGCTGAGCTCTGTGTCTGTTGCTGCGTCCGGCCCTAGTGAAGCTGATATCACCTCACGTTTTTCCGGTTGCTGTATTATATATAATGAATACAGCCACGGATCCGGTATCCGTCTTTGCGCCTGTTCTGGGTAGTGATTAATGCTACCCGGTTCTCACAATGTCCTTTTTCTCTATCCCTCTTCTCCTCAGGCCGGTGATTTAGGCCTGGTAACAGTCACAGGGCTGTTAGAGATTCAACTGTATGACCTCTCACTTTCAGCTCCTTAGCCCAACTGCCATTTCTTCTCTCAGACCAGAATGGATCAAGGGGAGTCTCTGGAGCTCCCCCTTCTGGCCGGAGGTGGTAGTGCAGTCTTGCTATTTTAGTATTTGTACTTACTGTCAGTAACTATTTTTGTGGCAAATACCCCTAGGGGTGCCACAAAGGCATCTCCGAATACCCTCAAATCTATTGATGGACATAGTAGCTTTGTAGTGTGGATCTGCAAATGGGTTCTGAAATAACGCTCTGATTGGAACATTGCATGATTTTGTCGACCCTGCCAGAAGAGTAAAGCCAATATAAGCATATAGTTCCTCTTTAGTTATATTTTTCCATGTTTTTTTTCTTCCTGACGCGATACGTTTTCCTTCTACATTAGTACACAAAACTATCTCATCTGCAATATCATCCGAAACAAATTTACAGAAAACATCTCTTTTGGACATGAATTGGGGAATTCCGACAGCTCCTTGAGCAACTCTAACAATGTTATGTGATGGGGTACGTGAAGGAGCCGCAGCAGTACTGATCCAAAAAATATTTGTTTTAGATGTTCTATTTGAACGTTCTGCTGGATCCACTACTTCTTCATCATCTGAAGAATCGCTGGACGATGAAGTTGATACATTAGCTGGTGGCATGTACTCTTCATCAGACAAAGAAATTTCACTTTCTTCATCACTATTGAAAACTTTCTCCTCAATTTCATGGTCAATCAATCCCCTGGAAGTAGACTGTGCCATTGTAATTTTAGATGTCAGTAAACTAAAAAGAAAAAAAAAAATATTACAATCAGGCTTGTGCACTGTAAACAGTATGTGATAAGACTCTTTGTTAGGGTCCCAGCACACCAAGTGATATAAAGCGGGTAAAGTGCAGCCCCCCTCCTCTTACCTTCAACAGATCACTTTCTTGTAGTGCAGTAGAAGCCTCTGGTTTTGGAGCTCAGAAAGTTTCTATTTCCAGACAAAAGAAAGCTGACTTCTTCCTCCAAAGTCTCTCCAGCAATTAGGACAAAAAGACCTGTGATGAGGTCAGAGACATATGACTTTGTGAGGGAGCCTCCCTTCCAAGATCACATGATCATGTGATCATGTTGTCATGCAGAATCCACACTCTTCCCAGCAATAGCAGAGTCATAAAAGTTCTTCCCCTGCAACAATACAGACAAAAAGACTGAGTATCACATGTAAACCTAGTACAGGCCTAAAAGGCCCCATGTGCGTGAATATGGGGTAGTCCCAAAAAAAGGTTGTTATACCGAAAGGTCTGTAACATAAAAATATATGAATAACTGGAAATTATTAACAACTGTATACCTGAGGATTACCTAGATTTTCAAAATTCTAACTAAAGTACTTTTACAGAAAATAGAAAACAAGTAACCTGACAAGCCTGCGAGGCCCCAGGTATGCCTTCTAGGGTTAAGCAGGTGAGAATAAGAATGCTTTAAAAAGTAGAAGTGTTAATAGTTATTTTTTATC
The DNA here is from genome assembly GCF_032444005.1 of Ranitomeya imitator. Taxonomy (NCBI): domain Eukaryota; kingdom Metazoa; phylum Chordata; class Amphibia; order Anura; family Dendrobatidae; genus Ranitomeya; species Ranitomeya imitator. The sequence continues at coordinate 135,402,706 of NC_091289.1, read as the reverse complement.
AATTAACATGCAAAGTGAAAAAAAGAGAAATTTAAATCTAAATTTGGTGTGACAACTGACAACCCTTCGCCAAAACTGTTGTGAATTCTGTGGCTGAGTTCACTTCTGTGGTCACAAGTGGTATTGCAGTCTCTGGGCTTCCTCCCTCAGGTGTGTTGGTGAGCTCGTTGGCTGCCTTGCTATTTAGCTCCACCTGAGTCTGTCTTCCTTGCTCCTTGTCAATGTTCCAGTGTTGGATCTGAGCTACTGCATCTTTCCTTGGGCCTGCTGCTCTGCTAGATAAGTGCTTCTAGTTTGTTTTCTGTTTTTTCTGTCCAGCTTGTTATTATCTTTTGCTGGAAGCTCTGAGAAGCAAAGGGGTGCACCGCCGTGCTGTTAGTTCGGCACGGTGGGTCTTTTTGCCCCTTTGCGTGGTTTTCGTTTTAGGGTTTTTTGTAGACTGCATAGTTCTCTTTGCTATCCTCGCTCTGTCTAGAATATCGGGCCTCACTTTGCTGAATCTATTTCATTCCTACGTTTGTCTTTTCATCTTGCTAACAGTCATTATATGTGGGGGCTGCCTATTCCTTTGGGGTATTTCTCTGAGGTAAGTCAGGCTTGTATTTCTATCTTCAGGCTAGTCAGCTCCTCAGGCAGTGCCGAGTTGCATAGGTAGTGATAGGCGCAATCCACTGCTGCTTCCAGTTGTGTGAGGATAGATCAGGTACTGCAGTCTACAGAGATTCCACGTCTCAGAGCTCGTCCTATTGTTTTTGGTTATTGCCAGATCTCTGTATGTGCGCTGATTACTGCACGCTGTGTTGCCTGATTGCCAGCCATAACAGTACAAGGAGCCTTTCAATGATTTCCAATAGAGGGAAAAAAGAAATCCTGACATCATTTTTTTTTCTTAGCTCTGTCTTCAGTCTTTTTTTTCCCCTAGACATTAGAGTGCTTCAGGACACAGCTGTGGACATGGATATTCAGGCTCTGTGCTCCTCAATGGATAATCTCGTTGTAAATGTACAAAAGATTCAAGATACTATTGATCAGAAATCGATGCTAGAACCAAGAATTCCGATTCCTGATTTGTTTTTTGGTGACAGAACTAAGTTCCTGAGCTTCAGAAATAATTGTAAGCTATTTTTGGCCTTGAAACCTCATTCTTCTGGTAATCCTATTCAACAGGTTTTGATTATTATTTCTTTTTTGCGCGGCGACCCACAGGACTGGGCGTTTTCTCTTGCACCAGGAGATTCTGCATTGAGTAATGTTGATGCATTTTTCCAGGCGCTGGGATTGCTTTACGATGAGCCTAATTCAGTGGATCAAGCTGAGAAAAATCTGCTGGCTTTATGCCAGGGTCAGGATGATGTAGAAGTATATTGTCAGAAATTTAGAAAATGGTCAGTACTCACTCTGTGGAATGAATCTGCACTAGCGGCTTTGTTCAGAAAGGGTCTCTCTGAAGCTCTTAAGGATGTAATGGTGGGATTTCCTATGCCTGCTGGTTTGAATGAGTCTATGTCCTTGGCCATTCAGATCGGTCGTCGCTTGCGCGAGCGTAAATCTGTGCACCATCTGGCGGTATTGTCTGAGAGTAAGCCTGAGCCTATGCAGTGCGACAGGACTATGACTAAAGTAGAACGGCACGAACACAGACGTCTGAACAGACTGTGTTTCTATTGTGGTGATTCTACTCATGCTATTTCTAATTGTCCTAAACGCACTAGGCGGTTCGATAGCTCTGCCGTTATTGGTACTGTACAGTCCAAATTCCTTTTGTCCATTACCTTAATGTGCTCTTTGTCATCATATTCTGTCATGGCGTTTGTGGATTCAGGCGCTGCCCTGAATCTGATGGATTTGGATTATGCTAAACGTTGTGGATTTTTCTTGGAGCCTTTGCGGTGTCCTATTCCGTTGAGAGGAATTGATGCTACACCTTTGGCCAAGAATAAGCCTCAGTACTGGGCCCAGCTGACCATGTGCATGGCTCCTGCACATCAGGAAGTTATTCGCTTTTTGGTACTGCATAATTTGCATGATGTGGTCGTGTTGGGGTTGCCATGGCTACAAACCCATAATCCAGTATTGGATTGGAGCTCTATGTCGGTAGCCAGCTGGGGTTGTCAGGGAGTACATGGTGATGTTCCATTTTTGTCTATTTCGTCATCCATTCCTTCTGACATCCCAGAGTTCTTGTCGGACTTTCAGGATGTATTTGAAGAGTCCAAGTCTGATGCCCTACCTCCGCATAGGAATTGTGATTGTGCTATCGATTTGATTCCTGGTAGTAAATTCCCTAAGGGTCGTTTATTTAATTTGTCCGTACCTGAACACACCGCTATGCGCAGTTATGTGAAGGAGTCCCTGGAGAAGGGACATATTCGCCCATCGTCGTCACCATTGGGAGCAGGGTTCTTTTTTGTAGCCAAGAAGGATGGTTCGCTAAGACCGTGTATTGATTACCGCCTTCTTAATAAGATCACTGTTAAGTTTCAGTATCCCATGCCATTGATTTCTGACTTGTTTGCTCGGATTAAGGGGGCTAGTTGGTTTACTAAGATTGATCTTCGTGGTGCGTATAATCTGGTGAGAATCAGGCAGGGAGATGAATGGAAAACGGCATTTAATACGCCCGAGGGTCATTTTGAGTATCTGGTGATGCCGTTCGGACTTGCCAATGCTCCATCTGTTTTTCAGTCTTTTATGCATGACATTTTCCGTGAGTATCTGGATAAATTCTTGATTGTTTACTTGGATGACATTTTGATCTTCTCAGATGATTGGGAGTCTCATGTGAAGCAAGTCAGAATGGTTTTCCAGGTACTGCGTGCTAATTCCTTGTTCGTGAAGGGATCAAAGTGTCTCTTCGGTGTGCAGAAAGTTTCATTTTTGGGGTTCATCTTTTCCCCTTCTACTATCGAGATGGATCCGGTTAAGGTTCAGGCCATCCAGGATTGGACTCAGCCGACATCTCTAAAAAGTTTGCAGAAATTCCTGGGCTTTGCTAATTTTTATCGTCGCTTCATCTGTAATTTTTCTAGCATTGCCAGACCATTGACCGATTTGACCAAGAAGGGTGCTGATTTGGTTAATTGGTCTTCTGCTGCCGTGGAAGCTTTTCAGGAGTTGAAGCGTCGTTTTTGCTGTGCCCCTGTGTTGTGTCAACCTGATGTTTCTCTTCCGTTCCAGGTCGAGGTTGATGCTTCTGAGATTGGTGCAGGGGCGGTTTTGTCACAGAGAGGTTCTGGTTGCTCAGTGTTCAAACCATGTGCTTTCTTTTCCAGGAAATTTTCTGCTGCTGAGCGTAATTATGATGTGGGCAACCGAGAGTTGCTGGCCATGAAGTGGGCATTCGAGGAGTGGCGTCATTGGCTTGAGGGTGCTAAGCATCGCGTGGTGGTTTTGACTGATCATAAGAACCTTACTTATCTTGAGTCTGCCAAGCGCTTGAATCCTAGACAGGCCCGTTGGTCGTTGTTTTTTGCTCGTTTTGATTTTGTGATTTCATACCTTCCGGGCTCTAAAAATGTGAAGGCGGATGCTCTGTCTAGGAGTTTTGTGCCCGACTCTCCGGGGTTATCTGAGCCGGCGAGTATCCTCAAGGAAGGAGTCATTGTGTCTGCCATCTCCCCTGATTTGCGGAGAGTGTTGCAGAAATTTCAGGCTAATAAACCTGATCGTTGTCCGGCCGAGAAACTGTTCGTCCCTGATAGGTGGACTAGTAAAGTTATCTCTGAACTTCATTGTTCGGTGCTGGCCGGTCATCCAGGAATCTTTGGTACCAGGGAGTTGGTTGCTAGATCCTTCTGGTGGCCATCTCTGTCACGGGATGTGCGTGCTTTTGTGCAGTCCTGTGGAATTTGTGCTAGGGCTAAGCCCTGCTGTTCACGTGCCAGTGGGTTGCTTTTGCCCTTGCCGGTCCCGAAGAGGCCTTGGACACATATTTCGATGGATTTCATTTCTGACCTTCCCGTTTCTCAAAAGATGTCTGTCATTTGGGTGGTCTGTGATCGCTTTTCTAAAATGGTCCATCTGGTGCCCTTGGTTAAATTGCCTTCCTCCTCTGATTTGGTGCCTTTGTTCTTCCAGCATGTGGTTCGTTTACATGGCATTCCTGAGAATATTGTTTCTGACAGAGGTTCCCAGTTTGTCTCGAGGTTCTGGCGAGCCTTTTGTGGTAGGATGGGCATTGACCTATCTTTTTCCTCGGCCTTCCATCCTCAGACTAATGGCCAGACCGAACGAACCAATCAGACCTTGGAAACATATCTGAGATGTTTTGTTTCCGCTGACCAGGATGATTGGGTGTCATTTTTGCCGTTGGCTGAGTTCGCCCTTAATAATCGGGCCAGCTCGGCTACCTTGGTCTCTCCATTTTTCTGCAATTCTGGGTTCCATCCTCGTTTCTCTTCAGGACAGGTTGAGTCTTCGGACTGTCCTGGTGTGGATAATGTGGTGGACAGGTTGCAGCAGATCTGGACTCAGGTAGTGGACAATTTGACCTTGTCCCAGGAGAAGGCTCAGCTTTTCGCTAATCGCAGACGCCGTGTGGGACCCCGACTTCGTGTTGGGGATCTGGTTTGGTTATCTTCTCGTCATATACCTATGAAGGTTTCCTCTCCTAAATTTAAACCTCGTTTTATTGGTCCATATAGGATTTCTGAGATTCTCAATCCGGTGTCTTTTCGTCTGACCCTCCCAGACTCCTTTTCCATACATAATGTATTCCATAGGTCGTTGTTGAGGAGATACGTGGCACCTATGGTTCCATCTGTGGAGCCTCCTGCCCCTGTTTTGGTGGAGGGGGAATTGGAGTATATTGTGGAGAAGATTTTGGATTCTCGTGTCTCTAGACGGAAACTCCAGTATCTGGTCAAATGGAAGGGTTATGCTCAGGAAGATAATTCCTGGGTTTTTGCCTCTGATGTCCATGCCCCAGATCTTGTTCGTGCCTTTCATGTGGCTCATCCTGGTCGGCCTGGGGGTTCTGGTGAGGGTTCGGTGACCCCTCCTCAAGGGGGGGGTACTGTTGTGAATTCTGTGGCTGAGTTCACTTCTGTGGTCACAAGTGGTATTGCAGTCTCTGGGCTTCCTCCCTCAGGTGTGTTGGTGAGCTCGTTGGCTGCCTTGCTATTTAGCTCCACCTGAGTCTGTCTTCCTTGCTCCTTGTCAATGTTCCAGTGTTGGATCTGAGCTACTGCATCTTTCCTTGGGCCTGCTGCTCTGCTAGATAAGTGCTTCTAGTTTGTTTTCTGTTTTTTCTGTCCAGCTTGTTATTATCTTTTGCTGGAAGCTCTGAGAAGCAAAGGGGTGCACCGCCGTGCTGTTAGTTCGGCACGGTGGGTCTTTTTGCCCCTTTGCGTGGTTTTCGTTTTAGGGTTTTTTGTAGACTGCATAGTTCTCTTTGCTATCCTCGCTCTGTCTAGAATATCGGGCCTCACTTTGCTGAATCTATTTCATTCCTACGTTTGTCTTTTCATCTTGCTAACAGTCATTATATGTGGGGGCTGCCTATTCCTTTGGGGTATTTCTCTGAGGTAAGTCAGGCTTGTATTTCTATCTTCAGGCTAGTCAGCTCCTCAGGCAGTGCCGAGTTGCATAGGTAGTGATAGGCGCAATCCACTGCTGCTTCCAGTTGTGTGAGGATAGATCAGGTACTGCAGTCTACAGAGATTCCACGTCTCAGAGCTCGTCCTATTGTTTTTGGTTATTGCCAGATCTCTGTATGTGCGCTGATTACTGCACGCTGTGTTGCCTGATTGCCAGCCATAACACAAAACACCATCAAATTTTCATTTAAAGGGAACCTGTCACCCCCCAGGGCATGTTTAAGTAAAAGAGCCACCTTCAGGAGCACTAAGGCTGCATTCTGTGAAGGTTGCTCTTATGTTTAGTGGAGTGCCCTGGGTGTCCAAGAAAAAGGGATTGACTTTAAAGTCATTGTTGAATTAAAGAATAAAGTTTATTCATGACGCCACCTGTGGTATTCAGTCAGGGATGACCGACGCTGCTTAAAGGGGTCCACTGGGGTGATGTTATGGCAGCAGGGATGGTAAAGCTTCCCACAGGTGAAGCTGGATCCCCAGGGCTCCCAATGTAGTAGATAAAGATGGTGTAGTAAAAAACAGAGGGCAAAAGGTTGCAGTCTCCTTACCTATTTACAGGTGTAAGATAGCCACAGTCCAGGGTACCGGATCACAGGTACTGGTATGGTCCGGCTGACTTGGAAGCGACTCAGGAATCCCCCTAGCCAGGTGGGGTTGGAAGCCTTCCCTTCTGCACTGTGTTGTAGTCACTTGCTGCCTTAGGCCTCACACAAGGTCCTCACGTTCTCTCTGTCTCCTTTGTTGGTAGGACACTACCCGCATGGCAGGTAACTCAAACCTTTTTACAGGTGTCTCTCACATGACTCTGGGCTCTATCTGTTACTGTGCTTTAGGGTGTTATAAGTGTACAGGCGATCTGCAATCTCCTGTCCACCGGTTTCTGCCGTGGGGCTACTGGAATTCTGCCCTTCAGCAGAAAGGAAGCTGGAGGAAGCTCAGTTGCCGCTACCCTCCAGCTCTTTACTTCTACTGTGCTTCTCTTCTGCTTTCAGTCTCCTATAGACTGCTCTGTCCTTGCTCCATCCAGGAGCTGCAGAATCACTTGTCTGCATGGCCCCAGCTTTCCTCTCTCAGACTCTCTCTGTCTGCTTCCTCTCTCCTCGGTCCCTCTGACAGACTGCTCAACTTCTCCCCAAGGTCAGAATATAATTATCTAGGGAAGCTTCCCGGAAATGAGTTCAGAGCTCCCTCTTCTGGCCTGGAATCAGAACAGTGTTGTATGTGCTGGTTACCTGTTAACTCCTTCAAGACCCATTGATTTTTTTTTTGTGACATATTAAGCTTCAAGTTAGTGTTAAATTTAGGTAGATAATGTTTGTGTTTATTTGTGAAAAAAAAATGAAATTTGGCAATTTTCAAATTTTGAATTTTTATTCTGTTAAACCAGAGAGATATGTGACACAGAATAGTTAATAAATAACATTACCCACATGTCTACTTTACATCAGCACAATTTTGGAAACAAAATTTTTTTCGCTAGAAAGTTGTAAGGGTTAAAATTTGACCAGCGATTTCTCATTTTTACAACAAAATTTACAAAACCTTTTGCTTAAGTCAGTTTGAGGGGTCTATATGGCTGAAAATACCCAAAAGTGATACCATTCTAAAAACTGCACCCCTCAAAGTGCTCAAAACCACAGTCAAGAAGTTTATTAACCCTTCAGGTGTTTTGCAGCAGCAGAAGCAACATGTACGGAAAAAATAAACATTGAACTTTTTAGTCACAAAAATGAACTTTTAGCAACAATTTTTTTATTTTGACAAGGGTAAGAGGAAAAACTGGACCCTGAAAGTTGTTGTACAATTTGTCTTGAGTATGCCGATACCCCATATGTGTGGGGAATTACTGTTTGGGCGCATGACAGGGTCAGAAGGGAAGGAGCGCCATTTGACTTTTTAAATTAAAAATTGGCTCCAATCTTTAGCAGACACCATGTCGCGTTTGGAGAGTCCCTGTGTGCCTAAAGATTGGAGCTCCCCCACAAGTCACCCCATTTTGGAAACTAGACCCCCCAAGGAACTTATCTAGATGTGTGGTGAGCACTTTGAACCCCCAAGTTTATAACAGAGAGCCATGAAAATAAAAAAACATTTTTCTTTCCTCAAAAATTATTTTAGCCCGAAATTTTTTATTTTCACAAGGGTAACAGGAGAAATTGGACCCCAATAGTTTTTGTCCAGTTTTTCCTGAGTACGCTGATACCCCATATGTGGGGGTAAACCACTGTTTAGGCACATGCTGGGGCTCGGAAGTGAAGTAGTGACGTTTTGAAATGCAGACTTTGATGGAATGGTCTGCGGACGTCACGTTGCGTTTGCAGAGCCCCTGATGTGCCTAAACAGTAGAAACCCCCACAATTGACCCTATTTTGGAAACTAGAGCCCCAAGGAACTTATCTAGATGTGTGGTGAGCATTTTGAACCCCCAAGTGCTTCACAGAAGTTTATAACGCAGAGTTGTGAAAATAAAAAATAATTTTTCTTTCCTCAAAAATTATTTTTTAGCCAGCAATTTGCTATTTTCACAAGGGTAACAGGAGAAACTGAACCCCAATAGTTATTGTCCAGTTTGTCCTGAGTACGCTAATACCCCATATGTGGGGGGAAACCACTGTTTGGGCACACGTCGGGGCTCAGAAATTAAGTAGTGACGTTTTGAAATGCAGACTTTGATGGAATGGTCTGTGGGCATCACGTTGCGTTTGCCCCGATGTACCTAAACTGTAGAAATCCACCTCAAGTGACTCCATTTTGGAAACTAGACCCCCCAAGGAACTTATCGAGATGTGTGTTGAGTACTTTGAACCCCAAAGTATTTCACAGAATTTTATAACACAGAGCCGTGAAAATAAAAAATATTTTTTTTCCCCACAAAAACAATTATTTAGCCCCCATTTTTTTATTACCTAGGAATACTGAAATAATCACTTTTATAAATTTGGTGCCATACCTCTATTAAGTCAGAGAGGTATGATTTCTCCCCCTGACTCAGCCGCCTCGCAGCTGTCCATCATCCCACCGAGCGCCACCTCCTCTCTGCCTTGTGCCGTCACCAGCCTCCACTCTAGAATTATTTCTCTGGCATGCGCCATGCGCGCTGCCCTAGAACTTGCATCAAGTGATATAAGTAGATCGCGAGACTTCGGCACTTTCTTCAATGGAGCACGGTGACCCACTCCACTGCCGGTGACGTCACGACAGAGAGGAGGCAGCACCCAGTGGGATGATGGACGGCTGCGAGGCACTTGAGTCAGGGAGAAATCACACCTCCCTAACTCAATAGAACAATAGAAGTATGGCGCCAAATTTATAAAAGTGCTTATTTCAGCATTCCTAGGGATGATAAACATAAGAGCCACCTTCACAGAATGCAGCCTTAGTGCTGCTGAAGATGTCTCTTTTACTTAGAAATGCCCTGGAGGGCATGACAGGTTCCCTTTAATGTGCACAGATTATAATCTAGAATGGGACTCACAACATCATTTTGCCTTGCTTTATACAACGCCATCATATTTCACAGCACTTTAGATACATTATAATCATAGTATAATTAGCATGTCTTTGGAATATGGGAGGAAACCCATGCAAACACCAGGAGAACTTACAAATGCCTTGCAGATGTTGTACTTGGGATTTGCAAACTCAGTGCAAACCACTGAGTAACCATGCTGCCCATTCCCATTTCTCTATCTGGTAGAGAATTGCTATTTCTGACCGAGTCCATTATGCTTCAGGTGGTGATATAACTCTGTTCATACATTTAAAAATACCGTAACTCTAGAAGACTCCATCCAATCCAAGTCATCGGGAATCTGTCAAGATTTGTTGGATTCCACTTGAAAATTGATCATGTTACGGTTCTCATAATAAATGACACCAAAAAGGTTATGTGCAAAGAGCGCAGCCCGTTGAGAGTATGTTCACATATGGTGTTTTTCCAACAATTTTTACTGCAGTATTGTAGCCAAGACAGGGCAAGGCAATATGTTCAGCATTTTTGCAATGCTTTTAACCCTTAAAACTTAATGGATAAAAAAGAAAAGTAAAAAACACTTAAAAATTTAATTACAAGGCTTAAAAGTCTCCTCACCTTGGCATGTCAGGCTTGAGGTGTAACTCTCCGCAAGGAGAAACGTTACCCTTTAATTACAGTAGATGATGGGAGATAATAAATGTAGTGCATCTTTAGTCATTATAACTTTAAACTCTCTATTAGTTGGTTTCATGGAACCAGTAATTTAGAGCAAAATATTTGGCTATTCCAGATTATGTCTCTTTTAATGTCAAGCCAATCCCAATTTTTAGAAGACCTTCTTGTCAGGCAAGATATGAATAATCTCTAAATCATTTAATACATGTACAACAGTTTTTTGGTGCATATTGAACAAGCGTTCTTGCATATTTTCGATCTCGCCCATTGTATTTTAAAAATTTTAAACGTAAACTATTTGATAATGGATTATAAATCAATGTTAGCTGCATGACATGGAGAAAAAGCTTCTTAGTTTTTTTTAAACATGACTGGTAATACAGCTAATGACATATTTTCTAATATAAAATCTTTCCCATTCTTTCTTTTAGCATGGAAGTGATGTTTTTGTCTATATAATTGACTTTTACAAACAATCCCTGCTCCTTCTGGTAACAGCAAAGTTTATAGAAACATTCCAATGGTTTCCTAAACTACTCACCCAGTATGTGCTATTGATCCTAGTGGATCTTTAATGCACTATGAAAGCTGCTGAGGCTGCAGAACAGCTGGCGTTAGGTTACACTATCTATCCCGTCTCAGCCTTTGCTACATTCGGATGTACTAACAATAGAGGCATTTGTGGATGTAATGTACTCACCATTGGGAGTCACTCTACTCAAATCACTTATTCATCTGTTCAATACCACCAAGCTATCTTGTTTACATCAGCAATATATTTAGGAACCAGAGTCATGTCCATAGGCCGGGGGCGAAATTAAATTTCATAATATCAAACTGATATATCCACGGACTTTAAGGATTGCCATAGAGAAGGTGTTCATTTAACATACACTTAGCAATATAATATAGCAAAAGTACTAAAAGTACTAAAAGTACTAATAAACAAAAGTACGTATTTTTCGGACTATAAGACGCACCGGACGATAAGACGCACCCCAAATTTTCAGAATAAAAATAAGGAGAAAAAAAATGTTTCAAATGGGGATACGTCTTACAGTCCGAATTCAGCTTACAAGTGAAGGGATCGCCACAGGTGGAGAAGTGGTCACAGGGGCCTTTCGGTGGTCCAGGCTGGTGCGTTGGCCTCCAGGAAATCCCATCCCAGGCTGGTGCTCTGTGCTTGGGCAGGGGTGGAGGTTCTGTGCTCTCAGGCAGCGGCTGGGCTCCGGGGCAGTGGCTGGGCTCTGGGGCACAAGCTGTGCTGCGGGCAGTGGCTGGGCTCCGGGGCACAAGCTGTGCTGCGGGCAGTGGCTGGGCTCTGGGGCACAAGCTGTGCTGCGCGTAGGGGCTGGGCTCTGGGGCACAAGCTGTGCTGCAGGCAGGGGCTGTGTTGCGGGCAGCGGCTCTCTGGGCTCAGTGGGGGCTCCGATGGCATTTCGTCAATGCCTGGAGGCCCCCCGCTCATCCTTGAATGGCAAGTTGCGGTGGCCTCCGAGAACATGGGCGCCAGGAAAATGGCCGCCAGGCCGGCGCACGCTCAGATTCAGATCTTGTTGCCGAGATCTCGCCCCGAGATCTCGGGAGACGAGATCTCGTTGACGAGATTTGAATCTAAGCATGCGCCGGCCCGGCGGCCATTTTCTCGGCGCCCATGTTCTCGGAGGCCACCGCAACTTGCCATTCACGGATGAGCGGGGGGCCTCCGGGCTTTGACGAAATGCCGTCGGAGCCCCCACTGAGCCCAGAGAGCCGCTGCCACAGCCCCGCAGCACAGCCCCTGCCCGCAGCACAGCCACAGCCGCACCAGCATGGGAAGGGAGGCTGCATCGGGACCGCCGCCGCATGATTTGTAAGTATATTGCGACTACAAGACGCACCCCAATTTTCCCCTTACATTTTTGGGGAAAAAAGTGCGTCTTGTAGTCCGAAAAATACGGTACTTGTTGTGGTAATTCTTGACATGAATTGTCATTGATAATGTAACCTTTTGCAGATTTTGTATTTGCAGAATCTGTTTTTGCATAAAATGTGTGTCCTAGTCACTTATTTTAAAGTAATCTCTCTGGTGATATTTGCATGTATTACTTATTTAAGTTTATGAAGTCTCCTTACAGATTTCTTATTTCCTGGTTTCTAGCAGGGCGAGTTCTCCTCCTTGATTGACAGCTCTGGTGAATAGTGGAGCTGCAGTTTTAGTAGATCTATAAAGCTCAGCACAAGTTCTGCAGTAAAACATTCATCTGCCCATTTATTTTTCTGAGTTTACACTATTATCCATGTACTTGCACATAGAGATAACAGGGCATTTGAACAAGTACACAGCTTGGGACAGTGAATTCAGAGAGCTCTGAGTAGGAGACCTGGTATGAAAGCTGCAGGACTGGTGACTAGGGTTGAGCGACCTTTACTTTTATAGGATCAGGTCGGGTTTCACGAAACCCGACTTTTTCAAAAGTCGGGTCGAGTGAAATCGGCCGATCCTATAAAAAAGTCGGGGTCGGCCGAAACCCGAAACCCAATGCAGTGCATTGGGTTTCCATGGTTCCCAGGGTCTGAAGGAGCGGAAACTCTCCTTCAGGCCCTGCGATCCATATTTTAGTGTAAAATAAAGAATTAAAATAAAAAATATCGCAATACTTACCCTCTGACGCGCCCTGGTACTAACCGGGAACCTTCCTTCCTTAGAATCAGCCTTCCAGGACCTTGCGGTGACGTCGTGGCTTGTGATTGGCCGCGCGGCCGCCCATGTGACCGCTCGCACGACCAATCACAATCCGCGACGTCACTGCGACGTCACCGAAGGTCCTGGAAGGGCTGATTCTTAGGAAGGAAGGCTGCCGGAAAGAAGCAGGGCGCGTCCGAGGGTGAGTATATTCCTATTAGGTATATACTCACCCTCGGACGTGCCCTGCTTCTTTCCGGCAGCCTTCCTTCCTAAGAATCAGCCCTCCCAGGACCTTCGGTGACGTCGCCGTGACGTTGCGGCTTGTGATTGGTCGCGCGAGCGGTCACATGGGCGGCCGCGCGGCCAATCACAAGCCGCGACGTCACCGCAAAGTCCTGGAAGGCGGATTCTAAGGAAGGAAGGTTCCCGGTTAGTACCAGGGCACGTCAGAGGGTAAGTATTGCGATATTTTTTATTTTAATTCTTTATTTTACACTTAAATCTGAATTCCGATACCAATTCCCGATATCTTAAACATATCGGGAATCGGTATCGGAATTCCGATTCTAGATTCAAAAGATCGCCGACTTCATGGCCGACCCCACACAGGGGTCGGGTCGGGTTTCATGAAACCCGACCTTGCCAAAAGTCGGCGACTTTTAAATATTTTCGACCCGTTTCGCTCAACCCTACTGGTGACTAGTGATGAGTGAGTACACTCATTATTCGAGTTTTCCCGAGCATGCTCGGGTGGTCTCAGAGTATTTCGGCGTGCTCGGAGATTTAGTTTATGTCGACGCAGCTGCATGACTTGCGGCTACTAGACAGCTTGAATACATATGGGGATTGCCTGTTTGTTAGGGAATCCCCACATGTATTCAGACTGTCTATCATCCACAAATCATGCAGCTGCTGGGACACAAACATAATCTACGAGCACGCTGAAACACTCGGAGACTACCCAAGCATGCTTGCAAAATCTCGAGTAACAAGTATACTCGCTCATTACTACTGGTGACAACATGAGAGTTAGAAAGGAGGAAGGAAGAGGGAGGTGAACAACTAACTGCTATGTAGAAATCAGTGGGCTGTAGAAAGCTGACTGGGATGTTAAGAGTTAACCCCTCTCCTAGAATACAGCTACTGTGCACTAGTGGCCAGGCCCTACAGGTTTGACTCCATGGAAATTGACTGTCTATATATATAATTGTCTAAGGGTTTTTCCGTCTGTCTGTCTGTCTGTCTGTCCTGGAAATCCCGGCTCTCTGATTGGTCGAGGCCACCAGGCCTCGACCAATCAGAGACCGGCACAGCATCGATGTAGAAATCCCGCGTCTCTGATTGGTCGAGGCCGCCAGGCCTCGACCAATCAGCAACGGGCACAGCGACGATGATGTCATAATGGTTGCCATGGTGACGATGATGTCATAAAGGTTGCCTCGACCAATCAGCGACGGGCACAGCGACGATGATGTCATAATGGTTGCCATGGCGACGATGATGTCATAAAGGTTGCCTCGACCAATCAGCAACGGACACAGCGACGATGATGTCATAATGGTTGCCATGGCGACGATGATGTCATAATGGGTGCCTCGTCCAATCAGCGACGGGCACAGTCTGCCGCGAATTCTGGAATCATCATTGTCCATATACTATGGGGACATGCATATTCTAGAATACCCGATGCGTTAGAATCGGGCCACAATCTAGTATATTATAAAAGAGAAGAAGTCTCACTGCAGGAGAATGACAGATAGTATGAAAATAGGCAAATTTCCAATTAACTTTTTCAGCTAACTAACCAAAGCAATTTAAGAACTTGACAACACCTATAGCAGTCCCAGAATTTGGTGTTATAGTATAGTTTCTACACTGGAACAGTTTGTAGCTATTATCTCCTTGGAACACATTTTCCCAATCTAAACCCCAGTCTAGGTTTTCTACACATAATGGTCTATTCGGTTTATTAAATACAGCATAAACCGTATCTCGAACAGTTCATTACATCGCCATATCAGGATATCACATACGGCTTTACATAGCCTTCAGGAGTCACACTGGTATCTCTCTCCAGACCCCAGATGACTACGCAGTTCAGCAACTGCCCTATGTTAGCGCACACAGTTCTTTCCCCACACCAGGGGTTACCTCTCAGAAGCTCCTGCTCCACAGGTTGACTCCACGTCAGTCCAATGTCCTCAACAGGATGGCTTCTTTTTCAGAGTGGAGCTATCTCAGGCTTTGCACACACATGTGGCCTGTCCGGGTGCTATTCATGACGCTCGTCCAACACCCAGGCCACCAGGTCCAAAGCCCTATCATGTGCTATTCAGGGACTTAGCACTCCCAACACATGGGCTCTGCAGGACCTTCAGCAAAGACCATTCAGGTCCAAACACTTTCATCATGTGACCCTCACCCTGGTCACATTATCTAGGTGTAACCACTTCCCCAGGTGGGAGTGTGTGTGTGGCTAGTTTGACCCTCCCATCTCATAACTAGCCCTGCCAGCCTCCCATTTTAAACAACCCAGCTTATTTGTAGGACTGCAGATCCCAGAACATAACATCCTTACTTCAGGCAGACAGTGCAGAGTACCTTCCTCTGCGACACACATACCGACCATTCACAACAATGCCAGGTTTTGACTCATTACGACAGTTATTCCTGCAAATGTCATGTATTCATATGGCCTCCATATGCCTGCATGCGCACTCTGGGAAGCCCATACAGCGCCCCCTACCTGTAACAGAGGTCACTACACCACACTCTATACAGACTTCTGTTGAACAAGGCATCAATGTTTGTATTTTGGGAAATATTTCCAAAATAAACATATGACTTGTTGCACAGTGTAATGTATATTTATAATATCAAATTACTAAATAATGAGACATTTTTACAAATCATTTACACATTCAATTTTAGAATCTAAAGCCATTAAAGTGGGATACTCATGCAATAAAGTAATGACATCCCTTTACGATTGTGGTGATTCGACCTCTGGGTTCTCCACTGATCTTGAGAATGAAGATGCCGCAGCCCTTATTCAGTGTTGGCATATCCTAGCAACATTCCAACATTAAAAAAAATGGTAATACTCCTTTAATAGTTAGTATGTTGCTAGTTGTTATAGGAAACCTGTCATGGCCTTAAATGCCATTAACCTATAGATATAAATTAATCTGCAAAATAGCATTCTAAAGCTATGCAATCACAGAGTCCAGCTGTCAGGAGAAAATGAACTTTATTCTTCCGGACAGCCTCCAGCTTTCACTCACAGAGGCGTGGCCGGCATGGCTTCAGTTACCACTCAGTACATAATGAACGGTGGCTGTAATCATGGCCCCCGCACTGACTCACAGCAAGCTCAGCACTGATACACTGGTGAGCTGGCTGTCAATCAGTGCCAGGGTGTGGTTATAGCTTACCCTGTGCTGAGCGGTGACTGAAGATGTGCCAGCCGCACCTCTATGACTGAAAGCCGGGGGCTGCTGGGAAGATCAAAGTTAATTTCATCCTGGCAGATGGGCTTTCAGTGTGGCGACTACACAGCTTTAAAATGCTATTAACCTGCAGATTACCCCTATTAACCTGCAGATTACCCCTATATCTGCAGATTAATAGTGTTTTGGGACATGGCAGGTTTCCGTTAAATCAACGCATTCAAGAACACGATAAAGAGAGAAGACAGTTTACAGCAATTCCCAGGAAAGCAATATAATTGTTTCTTCCGGTTGGGCTCAGACACTGTGAACGCTGCAGCTGATCGTCAATAGCTGCAGCACTCATATGACATCACCGGCAAATGTTGACACCAGTAGATTGGTGGATACAGCACTGACTGCAGATGAACAGTGCAAGTCTGGGAGGTAAGTATATATTTTTTCCATTTATTGCCTATTACTTGAAAACTCATTTAGTGTTTATATCTTAGTGCTTCTCTGCTGCTGCCTCTTTTTTTGGTTCATTTTTGTATTCGTTTATTTAATAAAATATTAAAGGAATACTCTGGCTACAGATACTGTATATCGTGCTGAGTTTAGGGCGTGCCTTGTGTATGCCAGAGGGATCCCTTTTGCTTTTCATTCTCCACTCTGCTTGTCCCATACTGGTTGTAGCACAGCAGAATTGTTGGGCCATCATATTTATTATCAAACTCTCAGAGCCTATCATGTCCATTGTGACTTCTTTGCTTAATTGTCTTGACTATAGAGTGTAAAATTGTAATTTTAATTCATTGTTTCGTAGGAATGTTATATGTTTATTCAGGGTCCTGTGGCCTAAGAGTTGGAGATACCATGCAAGTAACCATGCAGTGGGATAATGTCATTCTAATTACAGTTGTGCTCAAAAGTTTACATCCCCCGGCAGAATTTTTACTTTCATGGCCTTTTTTCAGGGAAACTGATAACACCAAAACTTTTTCCCCACTCATGGTTAGTGGTTGGGTCAATCCATTTGTTGTCAAACTACTGTGGTTTCTCTTTTTAAAATACTAATGAAAACCCAAAACATCCAAATGACCCAGATCAAAAATTCACATATCCTAGTGATTTTGTCCTGATAACATGCACAGAATTTGACACAAATGGGTTTGAATAGCTACTAAAGGTAACATCCTCACCTGTGACCTGTTTGCTTGTAATCAGTGTGTGTGCATAAAAGCTGAGTGAGTTTCTGGGATCCAGACAGACTCTTGCATCTTTCATCCAGCCACTGACATTTCTGGATTGTGAGTCATGGGGAAAGCAAAAGAATTGTCAATGGATCTACGGGAAAAGGTAGTTGAACTGTATAAAGGAAAGGGATACAAAAACATATCCAAGAAATTGATAATGCCAGTCAGCAGCATTCAAACTGTGATTAACAAATAGAAAATCAGGGGCTCTGTAAAACAAAGCACAGTCAGATAGACCAACAAAAATGTCATCCACAACTGCTAGGAAAATTGTTTGGGATGCAAAAAAAAAACCCTCAAATAATATCAGCTGAAATACTGGACTCTCTGAAAACTAGCGGTGTGGCTGTTTCAAGATGCACAATAAGGAGGCATTTGAAAAAAATGGGCTGCATGGTCAAGTCACCAGAAGAAAGCAATTACTGCGCAAATGCCACAAAGTATCTAATCTACAATACACAAAACAGCACAGAGACAAGCCTCAAAACTTCTGGAACAAGGTAATTTGGAGTGATCAAAATTGAACTTTTTGGCCACAACCATAAATGTTACATTTGGAGAGAGGTCAACAAGGCCTATGATGAAAGGAATACTATTCCCACTGTAAAGCATGGAGGTGGATTGCTGATGTTTTGGGGATGTGTGAGCTACAAAGGCACAGGAAACTTAGTCAAAGTTGAAGGAAAGATGAATGCACCACGTTATCAGCTAATACTGGTGGCAAATTTGCACTCATCAGCCCTGAAGCTGCGGATGGGACGTATTTGGACGTTACAACATGACAACGATCCAAAACACAAGGCCAAGTGTTAGGAGTCGCGTTTCCTCTGCTGCACAGGGGGAATCTCGATCCGTGTCTGCTGCGGTCTCCCATTCTGCTTCGGCCGCAGTGGGCTCTGCTCAGCGGAGGCGTCGCTCCCAGCGTCTCGCTGGGACTGATTCTGTGCAAAGGGTTACTGCTGCCTTTTCCGGCTCTTCTGTTGTACCCTGCACTGATCTGCGGCGAGCGGGCTTCCCTGGGACTAAGTCCTTATTTGCACACACTGAGCATGCCCAGGACAGGATCTCCCGTTGGAGATCGAGGGTCACATGCTCAGGTGCTGCAGCACATCACATTGGTCCTCTTGGCAGGTCCTGAAAGGGCAAAACTTCTGTAGCAGCTTCCTGTGTTGTAAATTCTGTGATCAAGCTCCCTCCTGTGGTCACGAGTGGTACTGCGGCTTCTGAGTTTCCTTCCTCAGGTGATGAGGTTAAGTCGTTAGGTGCTGCTCTATTTAACTCCACCTAGTGCTTTGATCCTGGCCTCCAGTCAATGTTCTAGTATTGGTCTTGCTTCCTCCTGGATCATTCCTGTGGCCTGTCTGCTCAGCATAAGCTAAGTTCTGCTTGTGTTACTTTTTGCTATATTTTCTGTCCAGCTTGCTTTTTTGGTTTTGCTTGCTTGCTGGAAGCTCTGAGACGCAGAGGGAGCACCTCCGTACCGTTAGTCGGTGTGGAGGGTCTTTTTGCCCCTCTGCGTGGTTGTTTGTAGGTTTTTGTGTTGACCGCAAAGCTATCTTTCCTATCCTCAGTCTATTCAGTAAGTCGGGCCTCACTTTGCTAAATTTATTATATCTCTGTGTTTGTATTTTCATCTTAACTCACAGTCATTATATGTGGGGGGCTGCCTTTTCGTTTGGGGAATTTCTCTGAGGCAAGGTAGGCTTATTTTTCTATCTTCAGGTCTAGCTAGTTTCTCAGGCTGTGCCGAGTTGCATAGGGAGCGTTAGGCGCAATCCACGGCTACCTCTAGTGTGGTTTGATAGGTTTAGGGATTGTGGTCAGCAGAGTTCCCACGTCTCAGAGCTCGTCCTATGTTTTGTGGTTTTTGTCAGGTCACTTGTGTGCTCTGAACTTCAAGGTCCATTGTGGTTCTGAATTACCTATTCATAACATTCCTGTGCTGCAACTATATAAACTGCGCATGACCGCACGGCCATGCGCTAGTATTGTCTTGATAATATGTGTGTGTGTTGTGAGTGAAAGTCGCTCTTTAAAATACCCTCCCTATTGGATGACTGTTTTCGTGGAAGGTGTATGTTTGCTATCTAGTGCCCGACTTATCCAACAGCACGTTACACACATAACAGCGTCTAGTTGCTGTGACCGCCTGTACGGCGCCGTGCGCTTCCTCTGCGCTTTCCTTACCCAAGCCTGGGTGGTTAGTGGCGTCCGTCAGTGCGGCACTGCATGCACTCTCGTGCCTTTATATACTATTTTAATAGTTTCCTTACACACCCAGTTGCGGTGTTGTGCCAGCAAGTGGTCTAATCGGACTTCAATCCTGTGTTGGGGTTGTGTTCGCTGACTTCTTGCTCGCGCTCTATGTGCGGTACCGCGGTCCTGTGACTCAACAGGATGGCTTCTTTCACGCAGGGTGAAGTTAACCCGTGCGTGTATACTTATAGTACCGCCATATAGTCCGTCTTACTAGCAGCAGGGTTTTTACCTGCACGGTGGACCTCGGACTGCGAACGCACCTAGTTTCATATCATCTATACTTGGTGCGTTCCGCCAGTCCTTAACATAATACTAGCGCCAAGGTCTGGCTAGTAATGACGGACGATCAGCGTTTACAGCGGTACATCCAGCAGCTGGAGGGAAGGTTGGCGGCTCTAGAGCGTTCAACCTCAGCTGTGGATGTTACTGCTGTCGCTGTTCAGGCTGCAAGTGTGGCTGCAGCTACCTTGTCCACTGCCGCCCCTGTACCGACGCTATCTCGCCTCCCGCTACCAGAGAAATTTTCTGGTGACAGTAAGTCCTGTAGGGGTTTCGTGAGTCAGTGCTCAATACATCTCGAGCTTCTGGCCTCTCGTTTCCCTACAGAGCGGGCTAAGGTGGGCTTTATCATATCCTTATTGTCGGACAGGGCGTTGCAGTGGGCTACGCCGCTGTAGGAGCGTGGCGATCATGTGGTGCAGAGTGCTCCATTATTCCTGAGCACTCTGAAACAGGTCTTTTTAGGACCTCGTGTCACCCATGATACGGCGCTCCAACTGTTGGCATTGACTCAGGGCTCGTCCATGGTCAGCCTTTTTGCCGTCCACTTCCGCACTGTAGCATCTGAGCTGGAGTGGTCGGATAAAGCCCTTATCCCTATATTTTGGAGGGGGCTGGCTGACCACGTTAAGGACGCCCTGGCCACTAGGGAGATTCCCGCCACACTGGAAGAATTAATAACAGTATCTACTCGTATTGACCTCCGTTTTCACGAGCGGAGGTTAGAGCGAGCCCAGTGTAGGCAGAGGTTTCGGCTGGCTCCCACCTTCGCCAAACCTTTGGAATCTCCAGTCCAGGCTCCTGAGCCCCATGAACCTAAGGTAGTGTCACGAGCGGGATCTAAGTCCCGGACCGCTCGTGCACCCCAGGTTTGCCATGTATGCCAACAGTCAGGACATCTTGCCACCAGATGTCATCAGCGGTCGAGGAAACGTCAGCGTCTAGTGGTAGTAGGTGGAGGTGCACTAGACACTGCGACGTTTGCCTCCAAATTGTCCTTTAAGGGGACAATTACTTTTGGCTCATCCTCCCACTCGGTAGAGCTCTGCGTGGATTCTGGGGCGGAGGGCAATTTTATGTCTTCTGCTTTCGCCCAACGTCACGCAATACCCCTGGTTATGCTACCTCAACCAGTAACGGTACGAGTGGTGAATGGGTCGACACTCCCCGCACAGATAACACATCAGACCATCCCTTTTACTCTGTCCATGTCACCATCCCATCAGGAGATTATATCTCTGCTCATCATTCCTGAGGGGATTGATGAGGTCCTGTTGGGGATACCTTGGTTACGGTACCACTCTCCTCACATCGAGTGGTCCTCAGGCAGAATTCTGGGATGGGGTGAATCATGTGGGGGTAGGTGTCACCGAGAGTGCGTTCAGGTTGCTACTACTGAGGTACCCGCAGATCTATCCTCTCTCCCCAAGCAATATTGGTCTTATGCAGACGTGTTCTCCAAAAAGGCGGCGGAGACCCTTCCGCCCCATCGCCCCTATGACTGTCCTATTGATCTCTTGCCTGGTGCGGAGCCTCCCCGGGGTCGCGTTTATCCATTATCTCTCCCGGAGACGGAGGCCATGTCTCAGTACATTCAAGAGAATCTGGCAAGAGGGTTTATCAGGAAGTCAGTGTCACCTGCTGGGGCAGGGTTCTTCTTCGTGCAGAAGAAGAATGGGGAACTACGTCCATGCATAGACTACAGGGGTCTTAACGCTATCACCGTTAAGAACAAGTATCCTTTGCCCTTGATATCCGAGCTCTTCGATAGGCTTCGGGGAGCTAGAGTGTTTACTAAATTAGATCTGCGGGGTGCTTATAACCTGATTCGCATCCGTGAGGGGGACGAATGGAAAACGGCGTTTAACACCAGAGATGGGCACTATGAGTATCTGGTGATGCCCTTCGGGCTCTGTAATGCCCCAGCCGTTTTCCAAGACTTTGTCAATGACATATTCCGGGATATGCTTTCCACCTCAGTTGTAGTCTATCTGGATGATATTCTCATTTTTTCTCCAGATATAGACTCCCACCGGAGAGATGTTGGCAGAGTCTTCGACCTCCTACGGGCAAACTCTCTTTATGCTAAGTTGGAGAAGTGTATGTTTGAGCAGGAGTCTTTACCGTTCCTGGGCTATATCATCTCCGCCCAGGGATTGGCTATGGATCCTGCCAAACTACAGGCAGTGATGGACTGGCAAGAGCCCCATTCTCTTAAAGCGGTGCAGCGCTTTATGGGGTTCATTAACTATTACCGCCAGTTCATTCCCCACTTCTCAACTCTGGTAGCTCCCTTGGTAGCCCTCACCAAGAAAGGGGCGAATCCCAAATTGTGGTCGGAAGAGGTCTCCAAGGCCTTCACTTCTATTAAGTCCCACTTTGCTAGCGCTCCCATCTTACATCGTCCCGATGTGGATAAGCCATTCCTAATGGAGGTGGATGCCTCATCTGTTGGTGCTGGAGCAGTCCTCTATCAAAAGGATGCTCAAGGTGGGAAGCATCCATGCTTCTTCTTCTCTAAGACCTTCACGCCAGCGGAGAGAAACTACTCCATCGGGGATAGGGAGTTGCTAGCAATGAAATTGGCCTTTTCAGAGTGGAGACACCTTCTGGAAGGTGCGCGGTTTCCCTTCCAAGTTTACACGGACCACAAAAATTTGGTCTACTTGCAAACAGCCCAGCGGCTAAATTCTCGCCAAGCCAGATGGTCCTTGTTCTTTTCCCGGTTCCACTTTTCCCTTCATTTTCTCGCCGGGGAGAAAAATATTCGTGCTGACGCTCTCTCTCGCTCCCTTATGTCAACTGAAGAGGAGGAAGAGGAGCCTCGGCTTATTGTCCCTTCTGAGAGCCTGAGAACCGTAGCGCCGGTTTCGCTGGAGTCTGTGCCTCCGGGCAAGACTTTGTGCCCATTAATTTGCGACTGGAGGTTCTCTCTTGGGCTCATTCGTCCAGGGTGGGTGGACACTTTGGGACAAAGAGGACATCTGAGCTACTGGCGAGGATGTACTGGTGGCCGCATATGGTCCGGGATGTCAGGGATTATATTCTGGCGAGTGTCTCCTGCGCCAAAAATAAATCTCCGCGGCAAAGGCCAGCTGGGTTGCTCTATCCCTTGCCGGTGGCAGATAGGCCCTGGGAGATGGTCGGGATGGACTTTGTCGTGGGTTTACCCAAATCTCGCGGCTGTACCATCATTTGGGTCATCACCGATCATTTCTCAAAAATGGTGCATTTGGTGCCGCTACCACGGTTACCTTCTGCACGGGCCTTGGCAGCGTTGTTCATTAAACACATCTTCCGCCTACATGGTATGCCTGACAAAATTGGCAGTGACCGGGGTCCCCAGTTTGCGTCTCGGTTCTGGAGAGAGCTTTGTCGTCTTCTCAGTATTGAGTTGAATCTCTCTTCCGCTTATCATCGCGAGACGAATGGGTTGGTAGAGAGGGCCAACCAGACCTTGGTCACATACCTGCGACATTTTGTTTCAGCCAGGCAGGATGACTGGGCATCCTTGCTATCGTGGGCAGAGTTTGCGCTGAACAACGCCGTAGCCGACTCCACTGGACAAACCCCATTCCTCCTCAACTATGGTCAGCATCCACGGGTACCTGTGCCTATGCCCGTGTCTTCCGCAGACTCCAGGGTGGCAGACTGGGCTGTGGAGGTACGGGATATTTGGGACCGCACTCAGGATGCCATTCGGGCCTCTAAGGAGAGAATGAGGTCCTCTCCGACCTTTGCTCCTGGCGACTTGGTGTGGCTCTCCGCCCGTAACATCAGGCTGCGAGTTGAGTCCACTAAGTTTGCTTCTCACTACTTGGGTCCCTTCAAGGTCCTCGAACAGGTTAATCCTGTGGTCCACCGTCTGGCCCTTCCTCCACGCCTTGGTATCACCGACACCTTTCATGTGTCCCTCCTTAAGCCCGTATA
Organism: Ranitomeya imitator; assembly: GCF_032444005.1. Taxonomy (NCBI): domain Eukaryota; kingdom Metazoa; phylum Chordata; class Amphibia; order Anura; family Dendrobatidae; genus Ranitomeya; species Ranitomeya imitator. The sequence goes on along the minus strand of NC_091289.1, from coordinate 135,379,142 downwards.
CATGTCCCGGTTTTCTGAGTCATCTGCCGAGACATCGGGTTCGTCTACGGACGATTTCGAGGTGAACGCTATCTTGGGGTGCAAGGTGGTACGTGGGAAAATTTTTTTTTGGGTGGACTGGAAGGGTTACGGCCCTGAGGATAGGTCCTGGGAGCCTGCTGAGCACATTCGGGCTCCGCAGCTTATTGCTGCCTTCGAACGTAGCGAGGCCCAAGGAGGGGGGGGGGGCCCTAGGAGGGGGGGGTAATGTTAGGAGTCGAGTTTCCTCTGCTGCACAGGGGGAATCTCGATCCGTGTCTGCTGCGGTCTCCCATTCTGCTTCGGCAGAGGCGTCGCTCCCAGCGTCTCGCTGGGCCTGATTCTGTGCAAAGGGTTACTGCTGCCTTTTCCGGCTCTCCTGTTGTACCCTGCACTGATCTGCGGCGAGCGGGCTTCCCTGGGACTAAGTCCTTATTTGCACACACTGAGCATGCCCAGGACAGGATCTCCCGTTGGAGATCGAGGGTCACATGCTCAGGTGCTGCAGCACATCCCATTGGTCCTCTTGGCAGGTCCTGAAAGGGCAAAACTTCTGTAGCAGCTTCCTGTGCTGCAACTATATAAACTGCGCATGACCGCACGGCCATGCGCTAGTATTGTCTTGATAATATGTGTGTGTGTTGTGAGTGAAAGTCGCTCTTTAAAATACCCTCCCTATTGGATGACTGTTCGCGGAAGGTGTATGTTTGCTATCTAGCGCCCGACTTATCCAACAGCACGTTACACACATAACAGCGTCTAGTTGCTGTGACCGCCTGTACGGCGCCGTACTAACTAAAGCACCTATATAAATAAATATCTGATGCAATTTTTCCTAAAACCCAGAAGAAAAGCGCTTTCTTTCACTCTCTTTTAAACTTTTTTTTGCCATTGGCCAAAAACTCAGAGGGATGAAGCCTTTAGGCAAAAAATTTGAAAACGTTACTGAAATGGAGACGAGAAAATCCTACGGGACCATGGTTGACATGTTTGTAGAATCCGTTCAAACGAGCGTTTAACTCTGCCCTGTAACAAAAAAGAAATACTTTTATATATCTGACTGAGTAACAAATGGAGGTTTTATTGATCGTAAAAGTCTTTACAAATTGAAATATTAATGACTCGTACAGTATTTTATTGCAGACTCCGTAGAAAGAGAAGGAGGCTGTTAACCCATTATTATGTATATGGCTCGCAATGCACCTAAATATTTTGTGCATTCAAATTCCTTTTAGCATATTTTAGTAGAATTTTAATGTGCGATAACGTTTTTAATTAATTTAGGCAGTTAGATTAATTGTGGTCCTTTATTCCTTCAAAATCAGTATAGTGTGAATGACGCGCTTGAGATTATGGAATCAATTAAGTTTTTAGACCCAAAGTGATGTAACCCAATGTCGATGCATGCACCTTGTTGTGCAGTTAATCACATTTACATAAATGGAACTGAGCTTCAGTACCAGGAACATGAATGTTTTTGGACAAGCCAATGTGGAAGTATGTGTATCTCCTTCATACTATTTCTTGATGGGGGTCTTGAAGGTCAGACTTATTGTCACTAAAGGCATTGTCTTGTCTGTATAACTTATTGCTGCCCTCTATGTTATCAGAGAAAATGATTCACTATAAGTTGCCTTTCTAAAAGATTTTCATGTAGGTTATTAGTCAAGTCTTACAGCCTGAAAATGATGGGTGATCAATGACGGGGGTCAACAACAACTGAATACTAAGGGTCCTAACAGCATTAAAGAGTAAAGCTGGCCATACCTAATAGATGCCTCTCCTAAAAACAGTCAGTAAATTACTCTTAACCCCTTCCCAACATGCGCTGCATATATACGGCACCCAGGGAGCTGCGTTCCCGCAAACCGCCTTATATATACCACACCATGTTCACCCTTACCGCCGCCACAATCAAATGCTGGTGTCAGCACTAAATGAGAGCTGACATCCTGCAGCATTGCTCACAAATGGTGATAGCACCGATTGAGGATGTTTAACCCCTGTGATGGTGCTGTCAATAGTGAGCGCAACATCACAGGGCATCGCAGAGGGAAGGAGCTTTCTCTTTGCTCCTATCAGTACAATGCGATGCAATTGGGTTATGCTGATAGACTCCATGGTGTCCCCATGCAGAAAGATGGCAGTGGGGTTACCCAGAGACAGTGGCATGTCAGCTCATGCTAAGAGCCTCATGTCAGACACTGATCACATTGAATAGTATTAGATCAGTGATCTGTCAGTGTGAAGTTGATGTCCCATCCTGGGACAATGTATAAAATTAGTTAATAAAAATGGTAATAATATTTTTAAAAAATCACAAAATAATAATAAAGAAAAGAGTCCAATACATACATTTATTTATATAAAAAAAAATACAAATATCTGAATGACCTGACCTATAAAACAGTCCCACAGTTTAACTCCTTCAGAGAGCACATTTAAAAAATAAATAAAAAAAATGGCAAAAAATGATGCTTTATTATCTTACCGCCGAACAAAAAGTGGAATAAAGCTTGATCAAAAAGACTAATGTAAATAAATAAAAGTGGTGTCCCTGAAAACCTCATCTTGTCCAGTAAAAAACAAGCTACATCAGCAGAAGGGAAAAAAAGTTATAGATTTCAGAATAAAGCTATTCAAAAATAATTATTTTTTTCTATAAAATATTTTTTGTGTAAAAGCAACAAAGCATAAACAAAAGATATAAATATGCTATAGCTGTAATCGAATTGATCAAAAACTGCCTTATGAGTTTTACCACACGTGGTATGGCATAAACCTCCTTTAAAAAAAAACAATTCCTGCATTGCTGTTTTTTGTTTATTTTGCCTCCCAAAAATCAGAATAGAAAGCAATTAAAAAATGTCATGTGCCAGAAAATGGTACAAATAAAAACATCAAAACATCCCGCAAAAAATAAGCCCTCCCAAGACTCTATCTGCAAATATATGGAAAACTTATAGCTCTAAAAATATGGCAATGCAAAAACTTGTTTTTGCAATAAAAAGTGTCTTTTGTGTGTGACGGCTGAAACCCGTGGTGAAAGATTCTCTATAATGAGGCAGATGCAGCCACTGTGGATGCCGTCTGACCACCTATGATCCGACATTGGCTTTTTAGGCATGCATAAGCGCGGTCCACCACAGCTTTGTGCATCTCTGAAAAGAATGACACCGCTGAACAGAAACAGGATGTGTCCAGAGTAACTCTGCTGTCTCATTATAGTGAATGGATCCTTCAGGGGTTTCATTTAAATCACATCACTAAGAGATTTAGATGTTAACCATAATGTAAGTGCTCAGTGTAGAAGGCCGGATAAATGTGGTCCCAAATGGTATATAAAATGTTCCCAACAAAAGTTTCAAATCTATCCACGAAAGTAAGTTTCTGCTCAGCTCTATCATCTCTTAACAGAAATATAAAGGGCTTCCACATTACAAGTAGTGCAAAGGCTCTGGAAAAAAGAAAAAATATTCAGCAAATTCTGCACTCCCAAATCCAAAATGCCCTCTCCGTTCTGAGCCCCAGTGGGTCTAAATCACACATAGCGTCCACATATTTGGCATTTTCTCCAGTTACCCTTGTGAAAATACAAGAATTGGGGCTAAAAAACATTTTTGTGGGGAAAATGTAATTTTTCTTATTTTCATTGCCCAACGTTATAAGCTTCTATGAAGAACCTGGGGGTTCAAGGTACTCACCACACATCTAGATAAGTTCCTTGAGGGGTCTAGTTTCTAAAATGGTGTCACTTGTGGAGAGCTTCCACTCTTCAGGCACATCAGGAGCTCTCCAATCTTGACACGGCGTCCGCTAATGATTCCAGCAAGTTTTGCATTCCAAAAGTCAAATGGTGCTCCTTCCATTCCGGGTCCTTCTGTGAGCCCAAACAGTAGTTTTCCTCCACATATTGGGTATCAGCGTACTCAAGAGAAATTGCACAACAAATTGCATGGTGCATTTCTTCCTGTTACCCTTGGTAAAATAAAACAATTCTGGCTAAAAGAAAATTTGTGTGAAAAATTAGATTTTTTTATTTTCATGACTCAACGGCGTAAACTTCTTTGAAGAACCTGGGGGTTCATAGTTTCCAAAATGGTGTCACTCATGAGCAATTTCCTCTTTTTAGGCACATCAGGGGCTCTCCAAATGCAACATGGTGTCTGCTAATTATTCCAGCAAATTTTACATTCAAAAAGTCAAATGGCACTTATTCATTTCCAACAAAGCAGGAGAAGGCTGTAAGAAGATAGCAAAGTGTTTTGAAGTTGTCCTTATCTCAGTTCAAAATGTAATTAAGAAATAGCAGTTAACAGGAACAATAGAGGTCAAGCTTAGGTCTGGAAGATCAAGCAAGATTTCAGCGAGAGCTGCTTGTAGGCTTGCTAGAGAGGCAAATCCGGACCCCCGCTTGACTGCAAAAGACCATAAGAAAGATTTAGCACTGGAGTTGTGGTACATTCTTCTACTGTCCAGAGACATCTGCATAAATTTGGCCTTCATGGAAAAGTCATCAGAAGAAAACCTCTCCTGCATCCTTGCCATAAAATTCAGAGTCAGAAGTATGTAAACCAACATCTAAAGAAGCCTGATGCATTTAGGAAACAAGTCCTGTGGACAAGTGAGGTTAAATAGAAATCTTTGGCCACAATGTTCAAAGGTACAGTATATGTAGAGAAAAAAAAGAGAACAGAATTTAAGGAAAAGAACATCTCACCAACCACAAAGCATGGGGGTGGATCAGTCATGCTTTGGGGTTCTGTTGCAGCCAATGGCAGTGGGAACATTTCACAGATTGAGGGAAGCATGGATTCAATGAAATTTCACCAAATTCTTGATGCAAACATATCATCTGTAAAAAAGCTGAAGTTGAAAAGTGGATGGCTTCTTCAAATAGATAATGATCCTAAACACACGTGCAAATCCAAAATAGACTACCTCAAAAGGCAGAAGATGAAGATTTGACAATGGTCCTCACATTCCTCTGATCTGAACATCATTGAAAATCTGTGGCCAAACCTCAAAATAGCAGTGCATGCAAGATGACCCAGGAGTCTCACAGAACTAAGAGAATTTTCCAAGGAAGAATGGATGGGAAAACCTCAAGCAAGAAGTTAAAGACTCTTGTCTGGCTACAAAAGACATTTACAAGTTGTGCTAGTTTCCAAAGTGGGTGTTACTAGGTACTAACCATTCAAGGTGCCAAAACTTTTGCACCTGCCCATTTTCCCTTTTTTTTACTTATTAAAATTTAAAAGATGAAAACATATATATTAATTTGCCTAAAATGCAAACTAAATCTGTCATCTTTAACTTTTGTCCTTTTAGAGATCATTTCATTTTCAACTTGCTTAACTGTTCACAATGCTAGTGCATTTATCATCTGACAGGATTTGGGAAGGCTGTATCCTTATCGTATGTGTTTTTTTCAATTTTTCTATGTTAGCCGTTTTTGAAATTAGTGTTAGGACTCACAAGCATAAGGACCCTTAATGTTGGGTTGCGAGCTTATCTATTTTGGCCAAAACATTATCCAATACCTCATCCAATGTATTTATCATATGCATTATTTTTTTCATCTTTTATTGCACTTTTTATAATTTTTTTGCAGGATGCAGTTAGACCCCTTTTTGTTGGCCTGGTGTATTGGGACGCCTGTCCCTGTATGGTATGGTATGTGCTTAACTTTTCGCAACAACAGTAATTTTTTATCAGGGGTGCACAAACTTTTACACGCCACTTTATGTACATTGATATATCATATCTTTAATGTATATAATTCAGAAGTTGAACTTCTGTAAATGTTACACTAACTGTAAGTAGGATTTAAAAATTTTATATCAAATATAGAAAAATATTACATTATTTATAGCAGTGTTTCCCAAACTCTAGTTCTCGTGGCCCCCAACACTTCATATTTTTAGCATTTCCTTGATATTGCACAGTTGCGAGAACCTCAAGCACTTTCTGATGCCTTGAAAACAATTCCATCACATGTGCAATAATAAGGGAATCCTGAAAACATGATCGGCTGAGGGCCGTGAGGACGGGAGTTTAGGAAACACTGGTCTATAGTTACCAATCAATGTCTATTTGTGATTTTAAACATGAATTTACAGCAGGAAAAAATGTGTTTTTGGAATTTTTATTAGAATTGATATTAGGCTAGGGTCACAAGACTGTATTTTCTCTCGTCTAAGAAAATTAGTCTGATTATGGTAATCAGACTGTGATCAGATTATGATCACAGTGTGATCCAATTCTCTCGGATGTGGAGAAGATGGAAAAATAAAATTCTCCATTATATAAATTCTCTCAGTCTGTGAAATACAGGCTGCATTGAGATGTCATCCGCGTGCGGCCAGATTTTTTTGGGCGGACCAATTGATTTGCATGGCAAAGTGCTATCCGGTTTATGCTGAGATTTTCTTCTCCGACAGACCTGGTCCAATAAAAAAAAATCGGAAATGAGCATGGACGCATAAAATAACATTGGTCAAAGTGCGATCTGATGTTTTGCTGTATCACACTCAAACCGATAATAAGGTCATCTGTATGAGTACATAAATTGCATTTTTTAGTTTCCTTGAAAAAATAAATATCCCTTTGTTCTGGGAAATAGCAGTATGCAGCTCACAGGTGCCAACACTGGAATATTAAAATAAAACACATTTTTCTATTTCCCCACCGTTCAGTAGCTGCACACATGATACGGCGCGTTTCCGTTCAAAATCGCTTGCAACTTTCTCTTCTCTTATTGACACATATCATAAAAAGGAACATAATATTATTGATTCGGAGCAACCCCGGAACATGTGTAAGACAATGTAGACCAGCGAAGCTATTTTTACGTTGTTTAATAATTTACTCGCTGAGGCCTGGGAGACGTACCGCATGCCAAACCCTTCATCAAGATACCAAACCTCAACAGAGGACGCTTCCTTCCTGTATGAGATAGATGGAAATTCATTAGCAGTCACTTTGTGGTACAAGATTTCTTCGGTAAACAGTATTTACATCAGATAGACTTATGGAGCCGCGCTATCTGGCAGAAATACTTTCCCATCGATATGACATCAGCCGTGGGTCAGGCGCCCACAATATAAATACCTCTCACCTACATGGCAGGAGAAAATAATGCGCTGATACAATATTCAATTTTAAGCTATTGGGCATAGAAAGAAAAGCAATGAAAAACATACGTTAGAGAAGATTATTACTATTATTTTTTTCTGTCTAATAAATGGTACAAACTTATTGAATTAACCCTTTCCTGCAACAATCTGATAACAGTGCTTAAATCTCAAATGTGGTTTCGCCTCGTCAAAAAATTCTTTCATATAAGAAATCCAGGCAGGGTGAATAGGACATTTCCATGTACCACTTGTAATGACAGAATTAGTTGTTTTTCTGCCTTGCATTATTGAAATTATTTTTCACCAGGCAGATTATTATTATTATTATTTTTTGCTTTACCTCTCCAAATGCAAATGTCGTTTTCTGGAGAGAAAATAGTAAGCTCATTATTTCTGGGACAGCTGAAGTTTTTATGAAAGGAAGAAGTTTAGCAAAGAATTGGAATTTCGCTAACTCAGAAGATGCATATATGATATATTTAATGTACTAGGAGATCCATTTTTACCGAGCTGTCTATTACATATACTGACTTTTCTAGCATTTCTACCTACCGGTCTCCAGGGATGTTAACAGTGTGGATTTTCAAGACACTCCTGTTTGGGTGCAGCAAATGACTAAATAATTAACCTCACATGCTGAATTTTCATGGAAATTCAGTGATTTATCAAACACTCATAGCTAGTGGAGGGGCGAGTTTTTGTCTTGCGAGATTCGCTCTATTTTTCTCCACAAATAAGCCACATATCACTTTTTTTTCACGTTGAGCCAGTTAAATTAGTTTAAAAATAGTCCTGTAATAAGTTCCTATTCATTCAATAAGTGCATAGTTTTTTGACAGGTTACAATTTGTCACTTTAAAATGTTATTTTTATTGCATGACCTGAGCAACAACGTAGAAAGCCAATATAAATTTTGGTGAATGAGATATGACAAGATTACAAGGCCAATTGGCAGATATGGCTTCTTTCACACCGCCGTCGGTACGCGGCCATCGCTAATCGTCGGCGTGACGTACCGATGGACGTTGGCGATTTTTTGCACAACGTGGGCAGCGGACTCAGTGTTACAATGCGTCTGCTGCCCATAGTAAACTCCCAGGGAGGAGGGGGTGGAGTTACGGCCGGGCATGCATACGCTACGACAGTCCGCCAAATACCGATGCATCCAGTGCGCGACGTATGGAACATGTGTCGCGATACAAGTCTATGTGAAAAAAACACATCCTGCGGGCAACTTTGCAGGATGCGTTTTTTTCCAACAACGACGCATTGTGACGGATTTCAAAAGACGTAAATATGAAAGTAGCCTATGGCTTGCCTGTGGTCTCCTGGATATTTCCTGCTTGATTCAAGCTTCCAGCATTTTTGATGAGTGAGTGTGCTCATTACACGAGTTTTCCAATTCCCTAACAAACAGGCAATCCCCACATGTATTCAGGCTGTCTAGCAGCCAGCAATCATGCAGCTGCGGGGACTCAAACATAATATATGAGCACTCCCAAAATACTGGGAGAACACCCGAGCATGCTCGGAAAAAATAAGTAGCAAGCACACTCGCTCATCACTATCCAGCATCCCTACTGTTTGCCTGTGGTTGCCTCAATGTCTCCCGCCTGACTACGGCTTCCAGCATCCTGCCTGCTTGCCTGTGATCTCCCAGACATGTCCTGCTTGCCTGCAACTTCTAGCATCCCATCTGCTTGGTTGTGATTTTTACGACTTTATTTAAACTTTTAGTTTTCCTTCTACTTTTCTGCCTATAGCTTCCTGAACGTCTCCTGTCTGATTACGGCTTCCAGGACTTTTAGTTGGTTTTCTTTGTGACCACCTGTCTACTTGAGGTTTCCCATCCCTCAGCTGTCCCTGTTCCGTGTGCTCCACCCAGTTGCTGCACCTACGCCCATGACTTGTGTGCCCACCCTGACCTTAGGCTTATAGGATCCACATCACCTAGTGAGCCTGCTTTATATAACAATTAGAAAACTGAAATTGCAGTCATGAGTAAGTGCATTGTCAATGGACATTGAAATTATAGTCTAAGTGTATGAACACCCCCCCCCCCCAGTGCACTTCCAAATAGCTTCTACAATAGATTTCTTATTGCGAACACATGAGAGCTCTACATAAAAAAAATTGGGGGGCCAATACATCAAAGCTTTTATGCCAGAAATCTAGATAGCTGCTAATTTCTTAACCCCTTCATGACCTTGGGATTTTCCATTTTTCCGTGTTTGTTTTTCGCTTCCACCCTTCCCAGAGCCATAACTTTTTTATTTTTCCATCAATATGGCCATGTGCAGGCTTATTTTTTGCGAAACGAGATGTACCTTTGAACAACATCATTGGTTTTACCATGTCGTGCACTAGAAAATGGGAAAAAAAATTCCAAGTGCGATGAAATTGCAAAAAAAGTGTAATCCCACACTCGTTTTTTGTTTGGCTTTTTTACTAGGTTCACGAAATGCTAAAAATGACCTGCCATTATGATTCTCCAGGTCATTATGAGTTCATAAACACCAAACATGTCTAGGTTCTCTTTTATCTAAGTGGTGAAAAAAAAAATCCAAACTTTGCTAAAAAAAAAAAATGCGCCATTTTCCAATACCCGTAGCGTCTTCATTTATCGTGATCTGGGGTCGGTTGAGGGCTTATTTTTTGCGTTCCAAGCTGACATTTTTATTGATACCACTTTTGTGCAGATACATTCTTTTGATCGCCAGTTATTGCATTTTAATGCAATGTCGCAGCGACCAAAAAAACGTAATTCTGGCATTTAGAATTTTTTTCTCGCTACGCCGTTTAGCGATCAGGTTAATTCTTTTTTTATTGATAGATCGGGCGATTCTGAACACGGCGATACTAAATATGTGTAGGTTTGATCTTTTTATTGTTTTATTTTGGATGGGGCGAAAGGGGGTGATTTAAACTTTTATATTTTTTCCCCACATTTTTATAACTTTTTTTTTTTTTACGTTTGCCATGCTTCAATAGCCTCCATGGGAGGCTAGAAGCTGGCACAACTCAATCGGCTCAGCTACATGGGAGCAATCATCAGATCGCTCCTATGTAGATGAATTCCTGCATTGCTATGAGCGCCGACCACAGGACCTCTATGGTTACCATCCTGATGCATCGCCGACCCCCGATCATGTGATGGGGTTGGCGATACGTTCATTTCCAGCCCAATGGCTGTAAGCGCCGGATAAATGCCGCTGTCAGCATTTGACAATGGCATTTAAGTAGTTAATAGCGGCGGGTGGATCACGATTCCACCTGTCGCTATTGCGAGCACATGTCAGCTGTTCAAAACAGCTGATGTGTCCCGGCTTTGATGCGGGCTCACCGCCGGAGCCCGCATCAAAGCAGGGGTTCTGACCTCGGACGTACTATCCCGTCCGAGGTCAGAAAGGGGTTAAGTAACGAGGAGTAACTCAAAAATTTTGCAACTTTTTTTTTTCTCCAGTTTGACTCAGCTCTGCTGAAATGGGTGAACCTGTATCCATTTTGATGAAACATGTAAGGTGGGCTGTGCTGCTCAGGTAAGTCGATTCGTCAACAATGATGATGATAAAAGGGTTTGTGTTTCCAATATGTTTCAAGTTAAAAAAACAAATGTGAAATGTTTTTGCTAATTTTTGATGCCAAAAGCAGCACAAGACATGAAGAAAGCCCATTTTTTACCTCCAGCCAAAGAGTAATGAATTGTGTGTGCCATTTTGATTGACAAAAATGGCAACTAATATCTACAAGACATCCTGTAGAATGAAAGTGACTTAAAAAATACTATTACAGTGTTAAATCAGTGTCGTAATTTTTGGGGTGACAAGCAATAGCAATTCTACTACATCAATATGTAAAACATATGTTGACAAGTTCACTTTAAGATGGTTATAAATCTAAGATAATAAGCTTCTTCAGCAGGTAGCTTTCAGTCTCATTTCTCCCGTAACCGTAATTTTAATTTTTACATGAAAATAAGCCACTTTATAGTATATCTTATCCGAGAAATCTGCTCCATTCTCCTCCATCATTCACTCTCAATTCATGGGTAAAATCTGATTTCAGTGAATACAGAATTTGACATTATGATGAACACCCAACTGGCATCTCCAATCTCAGTAATGTTCTATGGAGAAGCAAGTGGAGAGGAGAAAGGACAAGCTGGAAGCAGACACAGACATTCTGCTGCAAGTTCTCCTGAAACGACTGTGAACATAATGTCCTTTTTAGGTCTGCAATCCACCTTAAAAAAAGAGCTTCCCTCTGCGCATCCCTCTACTATAGACCAGTTCATATCACACCATATGGTTTAATATTGTTCAACGGCGATATGGCATATTTTGTGTATGCTTTTTATTATCAACCTAGTTACCTTTTTCAAGTACCTATGGCAGCATAGTCCCTTGTTCATTGGATTTTGTACCCTTTTCAACATGTAGTATTGGTATTTTTATACAGTTTTTATGTAAGTGTCTTGTTAATAAAATACTGTTTTATATAAGTACCCTAGTGGAGATCAATCATTTGTGGTCACGCTAAATGTGAGATAGATTTCCGATAGGATGCAGTTTAAAAGGAAGAACTCCCAGCCTTCTGGTAGAGTTAGTAAATCTCCTGGTTACCACAGAAATATACTGAGAAATAGAGTTTTTGAAGTTTTTTTTTTCTGCCAGTGTAAGGAGGTGGTGGGGACCCTTACATGCCTTCTCTCTCCTGAACACTGAACACATGTGTCACGTGCGGCACCCTGATGTTTTATTAATGCTAATGTAATGTGCGGTTCATTAATGTGTGTCATGTATTGTAATGTGGTGTACTTGATATGTTTAGTATTAGGGATAGAAGTTAGCATAGAGTAACAGCGGGGTTAGAATAGAGGGGGGCACATTAGAGATTAGATACGATACAGAAAGCATAGGGGTTAAGCAAATGGGAGGGGCCACAGAGCAGAGCAGCACAGAGCAGGGAGGCATAGGACGGGCACTTTCTTATTAGAGGCAGAAGCCTGGGCAGCCTTTCCCAGGGCAAGATGTAGCAGTGAGAGTGAACAGTTAGACAGCCATGGGGATAGAGCTGCTATGACAGGAATGGGCCCCAGGCTGGAGATTGTGCATGCGGGCATCAGCTAGGAAGGACCAACCCAAAGAGGATCAGGGCTCTATAACCAGGGCAGGAGTAGCTGCGATGGCATTCCTGGAACCTTTCCCAATTGGAATCGACAAAGGGATGGCAGAGAGCTGGTGATGAGGAAAGAATGGACAGAACAGAGTTTCTCTAGAAGTACGGCAGCGAATAACGGAAGGAAGGAGAGAGAGACTACAGAAAGAAAGGAGTCTGCCCAGAAGGCAGGGAAAGTGCAGAATACGTGGCTCTGTGTGAATTGTACTGCCCGTGTGATGAATATGCAGCTGTTTAGTAAAGTTCAACTGTTGGAAAAAGATCCCGTCTCTGAAGTGATTTGCAGAGCTAATGAATATGGAGGCGACATGACAGTAGCCTAGAGGCCTCTGACAATAACCATGAGTGTGTTGCTGCATATGCAGCACAAAGGACTTTACATTTCATCTGTGGGGTGCCAGGGTGTGGGAACCATACAGCGCGTTGCCACAACTACCACCCTGGCCACCTTACACCCCTATACTTAGTCACTAGCAAGATGAGCCTTGGATCATTATTAAAAGCTGTCTGTATTTCTTTATCTGAACTTACTACTATATTTGTACAATGCTTTTCCTTTTTTCTCTCTACAGACAAGCTAGTGAAGAAGTCAACTTGACATCATGTATCATGTATGGAGATTCATACATTCCAACCGTTCCATTTTAACCAAAACTGTCCCAGCAACCATACCTTAAGGGCATTGGGTTTATGCAAACCTGCTAAAATGGGCAAAGTTATTCTTGAGGCAGGGCATTGCTAAAGGGTGTTAAAGGGTAAAGATTGTTTTAATTTTTATTTCATGAGTCAATCGTAAACATGAAAATAAGAAACATTGTAATACATCTTAGCAGGGAAATCTGCTTCTTTCTCCTCCTGAACTGAATAATCATTTTCAAAATTTTAAATTTCCGGGTAAAATTTGTATTCGGTGAAGACAGATTGTTACATTCCTGAGACAGGAAATGGCAGTTGCTACAGATAAGCTTCCATATAGACAGAAAGGTCTCTCTGGCTTTCCTTCCGCCTCTTCTTCTGACCCATTTACCTAGAATCTTTTCGGCAGCAATTGCCATCTCCTATCTCAGGAATGTAACAATCTGTCTTCAGTGAATTTAGATTTTTACCTAGAAATTAAGAATTGTTAAAATAAGCAATCAGTTCAGGAGGGGAAAGAAGAAGATTTTACTCATAAGCTATATTGCAAAGTTACTTTTTTTCATGTGCATTATTGATTTATGAAACAAAAGTTAAAATGACCATTCTTTAGGTTTGGATGTAGAATTACTGTAGGTTTCTAAGTGATTTGAAGGCTGAATACACAAATGATCCATCTGAGCAATTTTATAAATATGCTCTCCCCATAGACAGACTCTATAGTGTATAATGCACTTCCATAGCCTCCATATAGTATAAAGCACCCCATAGGCCTCTATAGTATAATGCACTCCCCATAGGCCTATATATAGTATAATGCTCTCCCCATAGGCCTATATATAGTATAATGCTCTGTCTAACTGTTCACTCTCACTGCTACATCTTGCCCTGGGAAAGGCTGCCCAGGCTTCTGCCTCTAATAAGAAAGTGCCCGTCCTATACCTCCCTGCTCTGTGCTGCTCTGCTCTGTGGCCCCTCCCATTTGCTTAACCCCTATGCTTTCTGTATCGTATCTAATCTCTAATGTGCCCCGCTCTATTCTAACCCCGCTGTTACTCTATGCTAACTTCTATCCCTAATACTAAACATATCAAGTACACCACATTACAATACATGACACACATTAATGAACCGCACATTACATTAGCATTAATAAAACATCAGGGTGCCGCACGTGACACATGTGTTCAGTGTTCAGGAGAGAGAAGGCATGTAAGGGTCCCCACCACCTCCTTACACTGGCAGAAAAAAAAAACTTCAAAAACTCTACTTCTCAGTATATTTCTGTAGTAACCAGGAGATTTACTAACTCTACCAGAAGGCTGGGAGTTCTTCCTTTTAAACTGCATCCTATCGGAAATCTATCTCACATTTAGCGTGACCACAAATGATTGATCTCCACTAGGGTACTTATATAAAACAGTATTTTATTAACAAGACACTTACATAAAAACTGTATAAAAATACCAATACTACATGTTGAAAAGGGTACAAAATCCAATGAACAAGGGACTATGCTGCCATAGGTACTTGAAAAAGGTAACTAGGTTGATAATAAAAAGCATACACAAAATATGCCATATCGCCGTTGAACAATATTAAACCATATGGTGTGATATGAACTGGTCTATAGTAGAGGGATGCGCAGAGGGAAGCTCTTTTTTTAAGGTGGATTGCAGACCTAAAAAGGACATTATGTTCACAGTCGTTTCAGGAGAACTTGCAGCAGAATGTCTGTGTCTGCTTCCAGCTTGTCCTTTCTCCTCTCCACTTGCTTCTCCATAGAACATTACTGAGATTGGAGATGCCAGTTGGGTGTTCATCATAATGTCAAATTCTGTATTCACTGAAATCAGATTTTACCCATGAATTGAGAGTGAATGATGGAGGAGAATGGAGCAGATTTCTCGGATAAGATATACTATAAAGTGGCTTATTTTCATGTAAAAATTAAAATTACGGTTACGGAGAAATGAGACTGAAAGCTACCTGCTGAAGAAGCTTATTATCTTAGATTTATAACCATCTTAAAGTGAACTTGTCAACATATGTTTTACATATTGATGTAGTAGAATTGCTATTGGTTGTCACAGCGATTAAATTGTGGATTTAGCTCAAAGTTCTAAGAAAGTCATTGGTGTCTAAGTCTAAGCAGCAGCATAGTTACCAGGGGCAGAGGGGGTGGTTGCCCTGGACCCCGCGCTCTGAGGGGCCCACCTGGAGCTATGTTACTGTTAACTGTATGGAAGTGCACGGCACACTCATACAGTTACATTCTGTGGCACAGCAGGCAAACTCGATCTCCTTGCACTGCCACCAGGCCACTATGAAGCCCATGAGTTGGGAAGGGAGGACTGCTGCCAGCAACGGGCCCCCCACCCATCAGCGCATGTTCAACTATATCGGCTGGATGGGTCACTGATGGGTCAGCAAGCGTCACGCTCCCTCTCACATCATTTCCCCTCTGCATCTGATGTCCCTGACTCAAACACAGACAGCAGGCACGATGATGTCATCACATGGCACCCGCTGTTCTGAGATGTGCAGGTGCTCGGAGAGGTGGGGGAATGAGAAGTGGTGAGTATTGTTTTTTTATGGGGGTGCATTATGCTATATAGAGTCTGCCTATGGGGTGTGTATTTTACTATATAGAGTATACCTATCGCGAATGCATTATACAATATAGAGTCTGTCTATGGGGAGTGCATTATACTATGTAGAGTCTGCCTAAGGGGAGTGCATTATACTATGGAGGCCTATGGGCTGTACATTACACTATAGAGGCTTATGAGGGATGCTTTATACAATATAGAGTCTGCCTATAGGGAGTGCATTATAATATAGAGGCCTATGGGCTGTACATTATACTAGGGTTGAGCGAAACGGGTCGTTCATTTTCAAAAGTCGCCGACTTTTGGCAAAGTCGGGTTTCATGAAACCCGATCCGACCCCTGTGCGGGGTCGGCCATGCGGTACGCGACTTTCGCGCCAAAGTCGCGTTTCAATGACGCGAAAAGCGCCATTTCTCAGCCAATGAAGGTAAACGCAGAGTGTGGGCAGCGTGATGACATAGGTCCTGGTCCCCACCATCTTAGAGAAGGGCATTGCAGTGATTGGCTTGCTGTCCGCGGCGTCACAGGGGCTATAAAGGGGCGTTCCCGCCGACCGCCATGTTACTGCTGCTGATCTGAGCTTAGGGAGAGGTTGCTGCCGCTTCGTCAGAAGCAGGGATAGCGTTAGGCAGGGTCCATTAACCACCAAACCGCTTGTGCTGTAGCGATTTCCACAGCCCAACACCACCTTCGGTGTGCAGGGACAGTGGAAGCTACATTTTTTTTTTTCCTCAGCGCTGTAGCTCATTGGGCTGCCCTAGAAGGCTCCCTGATAGCTGCATTGCTGTGTGTACGCCGCTGTGCAAACCAACTGCTTTTTTCAAAGCACAAATCCTCTTGTTCCTTCCTTTCTGCACAGCTATCTTGTTTGTTTGTCCACACTTTTTATTTAATTTGTGCATCAGTCCACTCCTTATTGCTGCCTGCCATACCTGGCTGAGATTACTGCAGGGAGATAGTAATTGAAGGACACTCCCTGTTTTTTTTTTTTTTTTTTTTTTGTGGGAGATTAAGATTGGCATTTCTGCTAGAGTGCCATCCCTGTGTGTGCCATCTCTCACTCAGTGGGCCATAGAAAGCCTATTTATTTTTTTGCTTGATTTGGGTTCTAAAATCTACCTGAAAAAATCACTACATCAATCAGTGGGAGAAAAATATTGGCCTCAGGGCTTGTGTGCCACTCCTGACTCCTGTGTGTGCCATCTCTCAATCAGTGGGCCATAGAAAGCCTATTTATTTTTTTGCTTGATTTGGGTTCCAAAATCTACCTGAAAAAATCACAACATCAATCAGTGGGAGAAAAATATTGGCCTCAGGGCTTGTGTGCCACTCCTGACTCCTGTGTGCATCATCACTCACTCAGTGGGCCATAGAAAGCCTATTAATTTTTTTGCTTGATTTGGGTTCTAAATTCTACCTGAAAAAATCAATAAATCAATCAGTGGGAGATTAATATTGGCCTTTGGGCTTGTGTGCCAGTCCTAAGTGTGCCATCTCTCTCTCTCAGATAGTGGGCCATAGAAAGCCTATTTATTATTTTTTTTATTGGGTTTATAAATTTTCCCTGGTATAAAAAAAAAAAAAAAAGTGGGAGATTAATATTGGCCTCTGGGCTTGTGTGCCAGTCCTGAGCGTGCCATCTCTCTCACAAATAGTGGGCCATAGAAAGCCTATTTATTTTTTTGGTTGATTTGGGTTCTAAATTCTACCTGAAAAAATCAATAAATCAATCAGTGGGAGATAAATATTGGCCTCTGGGCTTGTGTGCCACTCCTGACTCCTGTGTGCGTCCTCTCTCACTCAGTGGGCCCTACAAAGCCTATTTTTTTTTTATTTGTTTTCTAAATTCTCCCTGAAACAATCATTTTATTTTATTTTGTTTCTAAATTCTTCCTGAAAAATTCATTTTTTTGTATTTTTTTTTTCTAAAGTCTCCCTGAAAAAAAAAAAAAAAAAATCAAATCAGTGGGAGATTAATATTGCCCTTTCTGCTTGTGTGCCAGTCTTGACTCCTGGGTGTGCCATCTCTCTCTCTCTCTCTCCAATTGTGGGCCATAGAAAGCCTATTTATTTTTTTGCTTGATTTGGGTTCCAAAATCTACCTGAAAAAATCACTAAATCAATCAGTGGGAGATAAATATTGGCCTCTGGGCTTGTGTGCCACTCCTGACTCCTGTGTGTGTCATCTCTCACTCAGTGGGCCCTAGAAAGCCTATTTTTTGTTTTATTTGTTTTCTAAATTCTCCCTGAAAAAATCATTTTATTTTATTTGGTTTCTAAATTATTCCTGAAAAAATCATTTTTTTTTTGTATTTTTTTTTTCTAAAGTCTCCCTGAAAAAAAAAAAAAATCAAATCAGTGGGAGATTAATATTGCCCTTTCTGCTTGTGTGCCAGTCTTGACTCCTGGGTGTGCCATCTCTCTCTCTCTCTCCAATTGTGGGCCATAGAAAGCCTATTTATTTTTTTGCTTGATTTGGGTTCCAAAATCTACCTGAAAAAATCACTAAATCAATCAGTGGGAGATAAATATTGGCCTCTGGGCTTGTGTGCCACTCCTGACTCCTGTGTGCGTCCTCTCTCACTCAGTGGGCCATAGAAAGCCTATTTTTTTTTTATTTGTTTTCTAAATTCTCCCTGAAACAATCATTTTATTTTATTTTGTTTCTAAATTCTTCCTGAAAAATTCATTTTTTTGTATTTTTTTTTTCTAAAGTCTCCCTGAAAAAAAAAAAAAAATCAAATCAGTGGGAGATTAATATTGCCCTTTCTGCTTGTGTGCCAGTCTTGACTCCTGGGTGTGCCATCTCTCTCTCTCTCTCCAATTGTGGGCCATAGAAAGCCTATTTATTTTTTTGCTTGATTTGGGTTCCAAAATCTACCTGAAAAAATCACTAAATCAATCAGTGGGAGATAAATATTGGCCTCTGGGCTTGTGTGCCACTCCTGACTCCTGTGTGTGTCATCTCTCACTCAGTGGGCCCTAGAAAGCCTATTTTTTGTTTTATTTGTTTTCTAAATTCTCCCTGAAAAAATCATTTTATTTTATTTGGTTTCTAAATTATTCCTGAAAAAATCATTTTTTTTTTGTATTTTTTTTTCTAAAGTCTCCCTGAAAAAAAAAAAAAATCAAATCAGTGGGAGATTAATATTGCCCTTTCTGCTTGTGTGCCAGTCTTGACTCCTGGGTGTGCCATCTCTCTCTCTCTCTCCAATTGTGGGCCATAGAAAGCCTATTTATTTTTTTGCTTGATTTGGGTTCCAAAATCTACCTGAAAAAATCACTAAATCAATCAGTGGGAGATAAATATTGGCCTCTGGGCTTGTGTGCCACTCCTGACTCCTGTGTGCGTCCTCTCTCACTCAGTGGGCCATAGAAAGCCTATTTTTTTTAAATTTGTTTTCTAAATTCTCCCTGAAACAATCATTTCATTTTATTTGGTTTATAAATTCTTCCTTAAAAAATCATTTTTTTTTATTATTTTTTTTTTCTAAAGTCTCCCTTTTAAAAAAACAAAAACAAATCAGTGGGAGATTAATATTTACATTTGCGCTTCAGTGACAGTCTTGCGTGTGTGGCATCTCTCTCATTTGTTGCCACCAACAACAGAGTGTGTAACATTGTGCCTGATTTTCGTTGTGGTCTCACCCACCTGTAAAGGGGTAGCTAAATCATACTGAAGTTATAGCTCACCTTGTAAGTTGTGTGACAGCAACAAATACCGTTAGTTTGGTAACGTTTTTAAAACAATGAGGAAGTCTGGTGGAAGAGGTCGTGGCCGGGGGCGTTCATTGTCAGCTGGTAATGGGGGTAGTGGTAGTGGTGGAGCATCAGGTGGTCGTGG
Organism: Ranitomeya imitator; assembly: GCF_032444005.1. Lineage (NCBI taxonomy): Eukaryota > Metazoa > Chordata > Amphibia > Anura > Dendrobatidae > Ranitomeya > Ranitomeya imitator. The sequence goes on along the minus strand of NC_091289.1, from coordinate 135,359,715 downwards.
GAAAAAAAATATTGCACCTAAGTCTGGAGCTGTGGAGCCAGGTTCGTCGTCTGGCTACACAAGGCCTCGAACGCTCCCTTTTCTGGGAGTAGGGAAACAGCTTTTAAAGCCGGAGCAGCAAGAGCAAGTTTTGGCTTATCTTGCTGACTCAGCCTCTAGCTCTTTTGCCTCCTCTCGTGAAACTGGTAAATGTCAAAGCAGCGCGTTGTTAGTGGATGTTCACGGTCAGGGACAAGTCGCTTCCTTGTCCTCTTCAGCAAAAACAACAGCAGAGAAGAATGCAGCAGGCGACACAACGGGTTACTCCATGGAGCTCTTTACACATACCGTCCCTGGCTTAGAAAGTGAAGCAGTTAACAGTCCATGCCCATTACAAGTTGAATCTGACATGGAGTGCACTGATGCACAGCCACAGCCAGACTACTATGCTGGTCCTTTGACTCAGACCACAACATTGCCCTCGCAGGGTGCTGATCAAGAATCAGACCCTGATGAGACTATGTTGCCCCATCACGAACGCTATACCACCGACAGACACGGTGACACAGACGAAGTTGCACACGAGCTACAAGAAGAGGTAATAGATGACCCAGTTCTTGACACCGATTGGCAGCAATTGGGGGAACAGGGTGCAGGCGGCAGCAGTTCTGAAGCGGAGGAGGAGGGGCCGCAGCAGGCATCAACATCGCAACAGGTTCCATCTGCCGGGCCCGTATCTTGCCCAAAACGCGTGGCAAAGTCAAAACCTGTTGGAGGACAGCGTGGCCATCCGGTTAAAGCTCAGTCTGCAATGCCTGAAAAGGTATCCGATGCTAGAAAGAGTGCAGTCTGGCATTTTTTTAAACAACATCCAATTGATCAGCGCAAAGTCATCTGTCAAAAATGTTCAACTACCTTAAGCAGAGGGCAGAATCTGAAAAGTCTCAATACAAGTTGCATGCATAGACATTTAACCACCATGCATTTGCAAGCTTGGACTAACTACCAAACGTCCCTTAAGGTTGTAGCACCCTCGGCCAATGAAGCTAGTCATCAATGCAACATCCCTTCCGGCAGTGTAGGGCCACCATTTTCTGCACCACCTGCAGTATCTGTGCAGGTTTCTTTGCCAGGCCAAAGCAGTCAGGGTCAGGGAATCACCAGTTTCGTAGTAGGAAACACTGCATCTAGGGCACCGGCGGCAACAATACCATCTCCCACCGTCTCTCAGTCTGCCATGTCCACCGGCACCCCCGCTAGTTCCACGATCTCCAGCTCTCCAGTCCAGCTCACCCTACATGAGACTATGGTTAGAAAAAGGAAGTACTTAGCCTCGCATCCGCGTACACAGGGTTTGAACGCCCACATAGCTAGACTAATCTCGTTAGAGATGATGCCCTACCGGTTAGTTGAAAGCGAAGCTTTCAAAGCCTTGATGGACTACGCTGTACCACGCTACGAGCTACCCAGTCGACACTTTTTTTCCAGAAAAGCCATCCCAGCCCTCCACCAGCATGTTAAAGAGCGCATCGTCCATGCACTCAGGCAATCTGTGAGCACAAAGGTGCACCTGACAACAGATGCATGGACCAGTAGGCATGGCCAGGGACGTTACGTGTCCATCACGGCACACTGGGTAAATGTGGTGGATGCAGGGTCCACAGGGGACAGCAAGTTTGGGACAGTTCTGCCTAGCCCACGGTCTAGGAAACAGTTGGCTGTAGCCGTTCGCACCCCCTCCTCCTCCTCGTCCTCCTGCAGAAGCGAGACCGCAGTCGCACAACCACTCCATCCGCAGCTGCCACTGTTGCACACCAGGTCTCCCATTATGGGGCAGCTACTGGCAAACGTCAGCAGGCTGTATTGGCTATGAAGTGTTTGGGCGACAACAGACACACCGCTGAAGTTCTGTCCGAGTTCTTGCAGAAAGAAACGCAGTCGTGGCTGGGCACTGTAGATCTTGAGGCAGGCAAGGTAGTGAGTGATAACGGAAGGAATTTCATGGCTGCCATCTCCCTTTCCCAACTGAAACACATTCCTTGCCTGGCTCACACCTTAAACCTGGTGGTGCAGTGCTTCCTGAAAAGTTATCCGGGGTTATCCGACCTGCTCCTCAAAGTGCGTGGACTTTGCTCACATATCCGCCGTTCGCCCGTACACTCCAGCCGTATGCAGACCTATCAGCGTTCTTTGAACCTTCCCCAGCATCGCCTAATCATAGACGTTGCAACAAGGTGGAACTCAACACTGCACATGCTTCAGAGACTGTGTGAACAGAGGCGGGCTGTTATGTTTTTGTGGGAGGATACACATACACGGGCAGGCAGTAGGATGGCAGACATGGAGTTGTCAGGTGTGCAGTGGTCGAAGATTCAAGACATGTGTCAAGTCCTTCAGTGTTTTGAGGAATGCACACGGCTGGTTAGTGCAGACAACGCCATAATAAGCATGAGCATCCCCCTAATGCGTCTGCTGATGCAAAGTTTGACGCACATAAAGGATCAGGCGTCTGCAGCTGAGGAAGAGGAAAGCCTTGATGACAGTCAGCCATTGTCTGGCCAGGGCAGTGTACAGGACGAGGTAGCGGGCGAACAGGAGGAGGAGGAGGATGAGGAGGATGATGGGGATGATTATATTTTTAATGAGGAAGCTTTTCCGGGGCCAGTGGAAATTGTTGGCGCGGCAAGGCCGGGTTCTGGTTTTTGGAGGGACACAAGTGACGTGGATTTGCCTGAAACTGCCCCTCAACCAAGCACAACCACAGATTTGAGAACTGGAACTTTGGGCCACATGGCGGATTATGCCTTACGTATCCTCAAAAGGGACACACGCATTACTAAAATGATGAACGATGACGATTACTGGTTGGCCTGCCTCCTTGATCCTCGCTATAAAGGCAAATTGCAAAATATAATGCCACATGAGAACTTGGAACTAATATTAGCAACCAAACAATCAACTCTTGTTGACCGTTTGCTTCTGGCATTCCCTGCACACAGCGCCCGTGATCGTTCTAACACGAGCTGCAGGGGCCAGCAGACCAGAGGTGTTAGAGGGGCAGAAATCAGAAGTGGCGTTGGCCAGAGGGGTTTTCTGACCAGGTTGTGGAGTGATTTTGCTATGACCGCAGACAGGACAGGTACTGCAGCATCAATTCAAAGTGACAGGAGACAACATTTGTCCAGTATGGTTACTAACTATTTTTCATCCCTTATCGACGTTCTCCCTCAACCGTCATTCCCATTTGATTACTGGGCATCAAAATTAGACACCTGGCCAGAATTGGCAGAATATGCATTGCAGGAGCTTGCTTGCCCGGCAGCTAGTGTCCTATCAGAAAGAGTATTCAGTGCTGCAGGTTCAATACTAACAGAAAAAAGGACTCGTCTGGCTACCCAAAATGTAGATGATCTAACCTTCATTAAAATGAACCACAACTGGATTTCGAAATCTTTTGCCCCACCTTGCCCGGCTGACACCTAGCTTTCCTATTTAAAGGTCTTGCCTGTGGACTATTCTGAACGACTTTTCCAATCTCATAATTTGCAGCACCTGATTGTCCAGCATCCGACATGTTAACACCTCCCTAAATGGCCAAAGTCCCCACACGGGGCCGTGGTATTGCCACTTGGCGCCAGCACCCGTGAGAGTACTGTTTGTCTGAGGAGGTGGGTGTGCCCGCTTTTGGTCGACGGCACTGCCACTAGGTCCCTCATAGTACAATAAAGTGTCTGGCGGTGGTGGTGCGCACCCAACGTCAGACACACCGTTGTAATATGAGGGGCCCTGGGCCTGTACCGCCGGCCACAAGACAGTTCCCCCCCCCCAGCTCAAACAGTGCTCTACCACTTGCAAAATTTTCTCTCACAGCTCCACCAATGTTTAGTCTATGCGCTGACATCCTTCAATGCCTGGCACTGTCAATACCATTGTATTGACATTTTTCTTATGTTAGGCCTTCGAAGCCTGTCTGCGGTCACTCCTTCCACTAGGCCTCCACTGACCTGTCTACTGCTGCCCGTGTTCCCCTGGAACCAATTTTAAATTGCCTACAGCCCAATTTTTGTTATGTTAGGCCTTCGAAGCCTGTCTGCGGCCCGTTCTTTCCACTACTACTACACTGACCAGGCCACTGCTGCCCGTGTTCCCCTGGAACCAATTTTAAATTGCCTACAGCCAGCCCAATTTATTATGTTAGGCCTTCGAAGCCTGTCTGCGGTCCCTCCTTCCACTAGGCCTCCACTGACCTGTCTACTGCTGCCCGTGTTCCCCTGGAACCAATTTTAAATTGCCTACAGCCAGCCCAATTTATTATGTTAGGGCTTCGAAGCCTGTCTGCGGTCCCTCCTTCCACTAGGCCTCCACTGACCTGTCTACTGCTGCCCGTGTTCCCCTGGAACCAATTTTAAATTGCCTACAGCCCAATTTTTGTTCTGTTAGGCCTTCGAAGCCTGTCTGCTGCCCGTTCTTTCCACTACTACTACACTGACCTGGCTACTGCCGCCCGTGTTCCCCTGGAACCAATTTAAAATTGCCGACAGCAAGCCCAATTTATTATGTTAGGCCTTCGAAGCCTCTCTGCGGTCCCTCCTTCCACTAGGCCTCCACTGACCTGTCTACTGCTGTCCGTGTTCCCCTGGAACCAATTGTAAATTGCCTACATCCCAATTTTTGTTATGTTAGGCCTTCGAAGCCTGTCTGCGGCCCGTTCTTTCCACTACTACTACACAGACCAGGCCACTGCTGCCCGTGTTCCCCTGGAACAAATTTTAAATTGCCTACAGCCAGCCCAATTTATTATGTTAGGCCTTCGAAGCCTGTCTGCGGTCCCTCCTTCCACTAGGCCTCCACTGACCTGTCTACTGCTGCCTGTGTACCCCTTGAACCAACATCAGAAAATATAAAAATAAGTATTTTGCTTATAAAAAAGAAAATACTGGAGAGATATCAAATGCAGACATTTTAACATTAAAAACAAACACATACAACAAAAATCTGGTACAGTACTAAAAATGGCCACTAGCTACAATAACTTTCTCCTGCAAGTAGTTAACTGAAAGTTTTTTTCAATTTAAAACACAGATATGGCATCCACCGAGTGTTGTCCTGTCGCGTCTTCTTTATATTATTGCCAAGAAGATGCAAAACAATGAAAATAATAAAATCATTATTTACCAAAAAAATAGAGTAAGTCAAAACCACATTGCAAATAAACATTCATTACAAATAAAGAAGCAGGGCGCGTCCGAGGGTGAGTATATACCTAATAAGAATATAATCACCCTCGGACGCGCCCTGCTTCTTTCCGACAGCCTTCCTTCCTAAGAATCAGCCCTTCCGTGGTGTAGAGAGAGGGTGTGTTACACTCCAAGGTGTTCCCCAGGTTGCCTTTCCTGAGCTTCGATCTTCATGCTCTCGTTTAGTAGTTGTCGGAAAGTAGGCTGCATTAGGCCTACAAATTGGGTATGGGGTGGAGAGACATGGTGTGTTACACTCCAAGGTGCTCCCCAGGTTTCCTTGCCATTGCTTCGGTCTTCCGACTCTCGTTTAGTAGTTGTAGAAAACTACACTGCATTAGGCCTACAAAATGGGTATCGGGTGGAGAGAGATGGTGTGTTACACTCCAAGGTGTTCCCCAGGTTTCCTTGCCATTGCTTCAGTCTTCCGACTCTCGTTTAGTAGTTGTACAAAACTACACTGCATTAGGCCTACAAAATGGGTATCGGGTGGAGAGAGATGGTGTGTTACACTCCAAGGTGTTCCCCAGGTTTCCTTGCCATTGCTTCGGTCTTCCGACTCTCGTTTAGTAGTTGTAGAAAACTACACTGCATTAGGCCTACAAAATGGGTATCGTGTGGAGAGAGATGGTGTGTTACACTCCAAGGTGTTCCCCAGGTTTCCTTGCCATTGCTTCGGTCTTCAGACTCTCGTTTAGTAGTTGTAGAAAACTACACTGCATTAGGCCTACAAAATGGGTATCGGGTGGAGAGAGATGGTGTGTTACACTCCAAGGTGTTCCCCAGGTTTCCTTGCCATTGCTTCGGTCTTCCGACTCTCGTTTAGTAGTTGTAGAAAACTACACTGCATTAGGCCTACAAAATGGGTATGGGGTGGAGAGAGATGGTGTGTTCCACTCCAAGGTGTTCTCCAGGTTGCCTTTCCTGAGCTTCTATCTTCAGGCTCTCGTTAAATTGTGGTTAAATGGAACAACTGCATTTGGCGTACTAGTTGGTTTGGGGCCTACTAACAGTGTCTGCCGCTCCTTGCTGTTCTCCTGGTTTCCTGTCCTGAAATTCCGTTTTCAGGCGCTCGTTAAGTAGTTGTTAATGTTAGACTGCATTTGGCCTACTAGTTGGGTTGGGGCCTACTATCGGTGTCTGCCACTCCTTGCTGTTCTCCTCCACTGAACAAAGCTGTGCCGCCTGTTTACTACGGTTGCCAATTTTGAACTGCATTTCGACTACTTACTGATTTGGGCCTACTCTCTGTGTCAGCCTCTCATTCCAGTTGTCCTCCACTGCAATGCCCCCTGGTTATTCCTGTGTTACCAATTTTGAACTGCATTTAGCCAACTTTATTCTTTGGGCCTATATCTGTGTTTCCTCCTCATCCTGCCCATTGCCCAGCCAGTGATAGATGAGTCTGCTGGTACATTGACCCATAACGCAACATTCCCCGTGCACGCTACACAACAACATTGTGACCCTGCTGAAAGTCAGGTTGCTCTTCCCGCATACCATACCACCTTACACGGGGACAAAGAGGAAGGTGCAGATGAAAGTGCAGGTTCCTTCATCAGGTGGGGGGAGGAATACTAGTTGGCAACGTCACTGGCACAGGGCCTCTCATAGTACGCAAAAGTGTTGCTGCCGGTGGGAGGCGCCCCCGCCGTGCAAACACACCGCTGTACTTTGAGGGGCCCTGTGCCAGTGCCAATGCCAACGAGTGGGCCCCCCCTGCTTGCTCAGGTTCACAGCACTTGCAAAGTTGAAATACTTACCTCTCCCTGCTCCACTGCCGTGACGTGGTCCAGATTTCCTGGGCCCACTAATTACTTGAACCAGCCCTACCCACCACAACTTTAGCCAAATGACCCCCAATTTCAAATGCCTTCCAATTATTATAAGGTAAATTACGCTTGACAAGCTTCATTAAGAAGAATGGATGGTTTTGACATTAAAATGGGCACTCTAGGTGTTTTCCTGGCCCCCACTCACTGCCGACTATGCTGCCCCATTGACTTGCATTGGGTTTCGTGTTTCGGTCGATCCCGACTTTACGTCAAAATCGGCCGATTTCACTCGACCCGACTTTTGAGATAGTCGGGTTTCGCGAAACCCGGCTCGACTCTAAAAAGGTCAAGGTCGCTCAACTCTACATTATACTATAGTGGGGGTGATTTATACTATGTAGAGTCTGCCTTTTGAGAGTGCATTATAATAAATCGAGTCTGCCTATAGGGAGTGCATTATACTATGTAAAGTCTGCCTAAGGGTGTGCAATATACTATATAATGCACACTTGAAAAAGGAAGGTCCGAAACGCGTGTCGGGTGGATGCGCAGGGATTAACTTGTGGACTGTGCCCCGGACTGCCTTTGATTGCCGGTAATGACTGTTACTCTATAGGATTATTATTGTGTGGTACAATTCTGGCTGAGTACTTGACTGTGATTCAATACAGCATGATTTGGCAGGTCTTTAAGGCACAGTAGAGGTGAGATATGCTGCAAAAAACCCTAAGTGATACCCTATGTAATATATGTTGGAGTACGGGGTGTTCTAGTGAGGGAGAATACTAAGACCTCATCGCCACAATTTTAGCTCTTGCGCGGCCATTCTTTTGCAATATACTATGTGTGATAGTCCTGTGACAACCCCCCTTCACCTAGGTCTTTTGTATTTTAACAATAAAGCTTTGTATTTTTCTATTAACATGGACCCTAGTATCATTTGTTCTGCTTTTATCCCCATTATACTATAGAGGCCTATGGGGGGTGATTTAAACTATGTAAAGTCTGCCTTTAGAGAGTGCATTATACTAAATCGAGTCTGCCTATAGGGATGCATTATATTATGTAAAGTCTGCCTAAGGGTGTGCATTATACTATATAGGGTCTGCCTATCGGGAGTGCATTATACTATTTGGAGGTCTATGGGGCTGCATGATGCTATATATAGGCCTATGGGGAGTGCATTATTCCATAGAGTCCTATGGGGGTGCTTTATACTATATGGAGGCTGTGGAAGTGCATTATACACTATAGAGTCTGTCTATGGGGAGAGCATTATACTATATATAGGCCTATGGGGAGAGCATTATACTATATATAGGCCTATGGGGAGAGCATTATACTATATATAGGCCTATGGGGAGAGCATTATACTATATATAGGCCTATGGGGAGTGCATTATACTATAGAGGCCTATGGGCTGTACATTGTACATTGTGCACCGGCATGTCTGTGTGTCTGAAAGTCAGTGGCTTCCAGGAAGAATACATTTCATTTTTTCCTGGTAGTCACACTTTAAGTACAGCAGTCAGGCACCTTTCTATTGTTATTAACCTGAAGATTGACCTCATGTCTGCAGGTAACACGTTCCCTTTAAGCTTGTAATAATGAAAAGATTGAAGGAGGGAGAATGTGTAAGATTCTGTTCTATTGCTGCTGTGGATAGGTGGGCAGGTGAACTGTGGGCAGTTTCATCACCTGTATTTAATTAAAATGTAATGAAGGAACAACCAACATGTAGGTTTTTAAAACATAGGCTCCTTTTAACAGTATACGCAATCTCCAGGTGTTTGCTACCCCATCTGAGAATATTTATGGTCAAGGACCCTGATTTCAGTGATGTGTCACTTACTGGGCAGCTTAAATAAATCTCGTTGTGGGGAACAGTTTGCACAATAGGGTGATACCGTATGGAGGGAGAGTGGGTAAGCGCTTGGTTAATGCTCACCTGGTAGAGTTGTGGCAGGCAAAACTCCTATCTAGGCATGAAGAAAAACAGCCGCTGCTGCCCCGTGGCTGGTGGATAATCCCTCCAGGAAATATAGTATTGAGTTACATGAGAAATGTGAGGTGGGCTGCTCTGCTGGAGTGAATAAGTTCTTTAACAATGATGATGATAATAAAGCTTTTTATGCACAACTTGTTTCAATGCCGTACTGGGGTCTTTATCAAGGGAAAAAACAAGCGAAAAATCAAGTGTTTGTTCACTAGATAAAGATAATGTTACAGCGTTCAAACACTTTGTGAATAAGCAAAAGTATCATCATCATCAGTGTTGAAGAATCGATTTATTCCATCAGTGCAGTCCACCTCACGTATTTCATCCAACTGGATCCAATTACTGTGCTGCTTGCTGCAGTTTTGATAAAAATCACTGCTTTATCTGCAGCAGATTTACCAGTTCTGTGAATGTTGAGCTCTGTTTAACCCTGCCCACACCACTGATTGGCAGCTTTCTGTGTACACTCTGCATAGGCAGAAAGCTGCTAATCAGTGGTGGGGACGGGGTTATACAGAGCTTATGACTGCCTGGCAATAGGTTTACTGGTCCTCTAGTGATAATTTCCTGCTGATAAATAGTGATTTAATCAAATCAGCAGCAAACAGCCCAGTAAGTGACACATCACTAGAATTAGGGTCTCGGCCTCTACACTATACAATAAAAAACTTGTGTGTGTTCCATCTGGATTCCTATTTGAAATAAATTGATTTTTTCAAAAGTAATAATAATACACATTTCTATAATCTTATAACTTGAGAGACTCTTATTACCTTCACCTCTGGAAAACAGGCTGAGAAATGATTTGGTGGTAGAGGCTATTCCAGGCATTCAGAGATACTCCTGGTGCAGGATCAGCGTGACTGATGTTAGGGGGGCATTCCCCTTTTTTCAAGCATGTGTATTATATCTCAGAGACTATCTAGTTAATGAATATGTTCTGGTCAGGAAATTCAAGAAGAGGGTGGTGTAACAGGTGGAGCGGTTGGACAAGAAAAGAGTTGGTGAGTGGTTCATGGAGAAAGTCAAAGGGGAAACCACTCCAAAAGAGAGTGTCACAATCCATTTTTGGATATGTGACAGCTCTGGTTTTAAATGTAGCTTTTTTCCTTTCAGGACCAGTGGGGGTTAATGCCAGTTTTTCCCTGGCTGGCAATCTGCTGCAACTGCAGAATTGCTCAGTCAACTGATGTGGGTGGTGACCACTCCCACCATCCTTTAAATGGTCACCTGATTCATCAGCTGACGGTTGGTGATAGAGTTTCTCTATGAAGACTGGCCGTGCAGTTGCAGCTCTCTAGTGTCAGCTATTTCTGGAGTTTTGGAGTCCTTTTTTCTGTGTTATCTGCAGTGTGGTGCTTGGTAGCGGAGTCTGGAGGCTAAGTGCTGTGTTTATTCCTTGTCCCTCTCTTGTTTGTCACTCTCCCCTGTGCTTGTTACCATTTGCAGTGGTGAGACTAGCACTCTTGCCGGCCAGTACACTAGCCAGGGCAGTCTGAGGTGACAGCGAGGGACGAGGTTCCTGACAGCGGTGGGGGGAAGGACTCACTTAGGGTGTTAGGGGAGTGCAAGGACAGACTCAGGTTAGAGTTCAGGTGGTGACTATCCATCATTCCCTATCGGTAGGTCCTTCCTCTTCCCTATACCATCCCATTGTGTGTGTGTCATGCAGTCCGCTCACCGACCCCCCTGCTGGGTCAGTATATATTGTGTCAGAGAGTTACTAAGTCGGATGGGTCTATCTATTCTATCTGGCGAAAAAAGAATGGCTACATTACTCTGTCCTAGGATCCCCAAGTAGTTTCAATCTATCAACCTAATTGTGTAACAGGACTGTGAGCTTTTTATTAGTTATGTACAAGAACAGGCAGCTCTTCATCTCTGAAGAAGGCTCAGCGAACAGTTTCTTGCGAGCTTCATTTGAGTTCCGAAAACCAAGCTTTGTGGCCAACAATAATTTTGTGATCAAAATAATTGAGATTGCAGTTATTTGCAAGCGTGGTACTGTATCTGATCAGAACAATAACAGAACGTCTAAAGCTCTTTTATGCTTTCATGCATTAGTTTACAATAATTCAGTGCTTTCCATTTAAAAAAATTGACTAAGACGACTGGCTCAAATCTATTGCAAAAGACATACATTTTCTAAGAGCCTTGAGCATTATAATAGGATCTCAAAGCTGTTTTCCAAATGTTTGCTTTGGATTCATTAAAAAGATTGCACATTTATTAAACGTAATTAAGAGCATTGGCTAATGGTTGGCTGACTTTCTAAACGCAGCCTTAAATTTTCTAATCTTTCACTGACAGCACTCCTTTACTTCCTTGGCAATCAATGCTGTACAGAAAGAAAATTGCATGTCGTGTTAAAGAACAAAACCTTCCATTAATACTGTGAAATGTAGTTTCTTGTTACATATAAACATTAATTTATATACCATTTCAAGGTTTCTCTGAGACAAAGCAAGAGGTGATGCTAAATGTAGCCGTTTTATTTGCCCTAGTTAAAAAATAGCCGCATTCATTTTTCTTTAAGAGCCTTTATATCTGCCCTGAAAGCAATTACCGTATAGCATTTCTTTTTTTGAGAATCATCTTCATAAAAAGTTAGTAAAATAAACTGTTTAGAAGTGTAACTGCTTGAATTTGGCTGTGTATAATAATAATAATGAAAAAAAAATTGTACATCTTAATTAAAACCTTACAACTATGTTGAGAAATTGAGGTCATATGTAAAATGCAGCAGTTTAGTATTGATGCGTGAGCAGAGAAACTCTTTTAGAGCCTGATTATGTAAAACAAGAAAACCAATGATAATCTTACAGGGGTAAGTTAAATGGGTTTCTGGGCCAAGTAGATAACTACTGATGAAATATAATGATACAAATCCTAACAGTGTGAGATATGCACACTGTTAGGATTCTGCCGTGTTTCACTTAACCGCTCCTATCCGCTTTGTATACCGTACTTACTGTCACATGGCAACTACTTTATCTTCCTATACTCTCAGTGAAGCATTGAAAGAAGTGGAGGCGAAAACTGTCAGCATATGACCGCAAACCCGCAAATTGCATGATATGAGACATCACGTGCACATTAAACCCAATGTTGCACTTCCTTGATAGTTTTCTTCAAGGCCTGGAAAAACCTTTAATAGAAAGAGATTGGTTATGAAATAACTTTACTGGACCTCGTTATCACCTATATTATCCCTCCTTTCATGCAACTTTTTTGGAGTTCTTTGCATTCTCTTGGTCTCAGCAGTTTTGTACAGTTCTTATTGGTTGTCCAAAGGGAAGTTTTCTAAGTAGTGTACTTAAAAGCAGTGTTCGAGACTGACAAAAGGCAGGACCATATTAAAGAAGCACTCCCTGTAATGATTCCCTTGGTCAGTGTATCTTGGACACAGTGAATAACAGTTCAGTTGTCCAATCTATTGATGGGCGTGATGAACGGTTAGTATTTTGATTGATAGCTCAGTCGTCAAATCTAGTGTGGGGGCGTGCTGAGCTGCTGGTGTTTTGAGTGACAGCTCAGCCGTCCAAACTGGGACTGGGAGGTGCTGAGCTTCCTTCAGGTGTTCCATGTTCCAGGTAATTGCCCAGCTATTTAACTGAGCTGTCTGCCCCAGAGAGTCGCAAGTTGTAGCTTTAAGCTCTGTGTGGTTTGTCCTCTGTGCCTTGCTCTAATTCTCACATTTTGTTGCAGGATCCTGGAGTTGCCTATTAACTACCTGTTTGTATCACCTCTTTTGTCTTGTTGTACTCTGACCTTGAAATTCTGACTCTGGACTTTGACCTGATTATGCCTTCTGTCTTATGCTTTTGTAAATGACGAGCCCTCTTGGAACCTGACCCCGGACCCCTTGATTACCCAAGCCTCATGGCTTTTCGGAGAGTAGTAACTAACATCACACTCCCATCTACTGTATATTTTTATTTACTGTGTATATGTGCATGTCATGTACGGTGAGTGTTTTAATATACTCACCTACCAGTGCTCTATTCAGTGTTCAGCGCCATTCTACTCCACCTCTCCAAGGCATAACTGCTTTACAGTGACTTTGCAGGTCACACTGTGCATTGGCTTTTACAATGTCATTCTATGAGGCATCAGAACGAGAAAAAATGGAAATTTCTCTGTGTGTTTTGCATGGATACATCGCTCGTGTAAAAACATAGATTATAATAGATAGGGGTATCAGGTTTTTTTTAAGGATAACACGCACTGGAAACGTGGTCATTTGAAGGGGGACTAAAAGAGACATCTAGCTCATGCATAATCATAGAATGAACTGGCTAGTAAAAATTACAGTGATGTCACTGAGAAGCGAAGCAGAACAGCGCAGAATCCCGGACAGAGCAGTAGTACCGAGCATATTACGTGGACCAACACCAGCAGATGACATGGCTCCCCAAACCATCACTGATTGTGGAAACTTCACACTAGACCTTGGAAATCAAGGGTCCAGAGTCTGGAGGAAGAGTGGAGAGGCACACAATTCAAGATCCTTGAGGTCTAGTGTGAAGTTTCCACAATCAGTGATGGTTTGGGGAGCCATGTCATCTGCTGGTGTAGGTCCACTGTGTTTTATCAAGACCAAAGTCAGTGCAGCCGTCTACCAGGAAATTTTAGGGCAATTCATGCTTCCCTCTGCTGACAAGCTTTTTGGAGATGGAAATTTCATTCTCATTCTGTCCACACTGCCAAAAGTACCTATACCGGGTTTAAAAACAACGGTATCTCTGTGCTTGATTGGCCAGCAAATTCTCCTGACCTTAACCTTGTCAAGAGGAAGATGAGAGGCACCAGACCCAACAATGCAGACGAGCTGAAGGCTGCTATCAAAGCAACCTGGGCTTCCATAACACCTCAGCAGTGCCACAGTCCGATTGCTTCTGTCATGCCCCAGGTTCCTGGTTGTCACAGTGCATTGCTTTCCTCATGGGGAGAGTGATGTCATGCTTGGAAGCGATGGAATATTCCACTTAACAGGTAATTAGCACATACAACACCGTTCTGACTTCAGGCCAGAAGGGGGAGCCCTACACCCGACTTCAGGGGAGCTGCTCACTCTGGTCAGGAGGAAGAGTTAGTTGATAGGCAGTTGCTAGACAGTTAGTAAGATTTAGACAGTTGGTGCCAGACAGCAGACTGGAGCAGTCTGAGGCAGAAGGACAAGGGAGGGACCGTACAGCCTGAGCTGCTGTAGCTCCTAAATAGCGAGATACAGAAGGAAGAACAGCTTTTAGCTAATGTGCCAGAGAGCAAAGCACAGGAGAGTGACAACAAGGGAGAAAAGCTGGGACTGGGCTACCTCCCTGATAGAGCGCAGATACCGGTAGCCGGAAGACCAAGGTTGTGGCATACTCTAGGAGGCACAGCAGAAAGCGGTAGGACAGCTAGACTACACGTAACCTGTCCTCCCTAATACCCAGGAGACACAGTGACACATAGAGCCCAGGTCATGATAGAGACCCTGTAAAAAGGCTCGAGTTACCTTTCATATGGGTTTGTGTTTCACTTCACTTAAGGACAGAGATAACTGAGAGGACCTTGCTAAGAAGCCATAGGCAGTAAGGAACTACAACAACACAGCACTAGAAGGAAGGCTTTTAACTCCACCTGGTAAAGCTGGACTCTGAACTCGCTTCCAAGCCAGCCGGACCCTGCCTGTACCTGTGATCTGGTGCCCTGGACTGTGTAAACCAGGTAAAAAGACTGCACCACTGCATCCTTCATTCTTTAATGCACCACTCACCATCTTCCATCTATTCACTGGGAGCCCTGGGGACATAGCGTTTCATTTCATTCAAATGTTGACGGGTAGTTTGAGCTGACAATATGTACCATGAGACTGCAGGACAGCTTGAATGTCTTTGGAACTTGATTGAAGCTGCTAATCACCTTCCGGACTATCCTGAGTTACAACCTTTCATCAATTTCTCTCTGCCATCTGTGTCAAGAGAGATTAGCTACAGCGCGATAGGTTGTAAACTTCTTGGTTATGTTGCGTGCTATGGACAAAGGAACATCAAGATCTCTGGAGATGGACTTGTAACTTTGAGATTGTTGATATTTTTCAGCAATTTTGGTTCTCAAGTCTTCAGACAGTTGTCTTCTCCAATTTTTGTTCTCCATGCTTAGTGTGGCACACACACAATGCAAAGATTGAGCCAACTCCCCTTTTTATCTGGTTTCAGGTAGGATTTTCATATTGCCCTCACCTTTACTTGCCACAGGTGAATTTGAATGAGCATCATATGATTGAATCAAAGTTGATTACACACAATTTTGGAAAGATGCTAACAATTTTGGTGGGCCCATTTTTAGGGTTTTGTATGAAACTATGTCCGGCCTCAACTACTGTAACCTCCTGCTCTGTGGCCTCCCTTGTAACACTCTCGCACCCCTCCAATCTATTCCAAACTCTGCTGCCCGACTAATCCACCTGTCACCCCGCTATTCCCCGGCCTCTCCTCTCTGTCAATCCCTTCACGGGCTCCCCATTACCCAGAGACTCCAGTACAAAACCCTAACCATGACATACAAAGCCATCCACAACCTGTCTCCTCCATACATCTGTGACCTCGTCTCCCGATACTTTCCTGCACACAACCTCCGATCCTCACAAGATCTCCATCTCTCCATCATACAAGATTTCTCTCGCGTATCACCGCTACTCTGGAACTCTCTACCACAACAGATCAGACTCTTGTCTACCATCGAAACCTTCAAAAAGAAGATGAAGACCCACCTCTTCCGACCAGCCTACAACCTGCAGTAACCACCGATCGATCAAACCTCTGCACGACCAGCTCTACCCTCACCTACTGTATCCTCACCCATCCCTTGTAGATTGTGAGCCCTCACGGGCAGGGTCCTCACTCCTCCTGTACCAGTTGTGACCTGTATTGTTTAAGATTATTGTACTTGTTTTTATTATGTATACCCCTCCTCACATGTAAAGCGCCATGGAATAAATGGCGCTATAATAATAAATAATAATAATAATAATTTGCCTTATTTTCCCGTGTAGAAATTACTATCGACCCTTTATTTGGGTCTTGAAACTTTTGGATAATAATTGTGGCATAATCTTGTGAATCATAATCCTCAACCTTGGAGAGCATATTGGTCAGAAGTTCTAGCTGGACACTATTTAGAATTCCCAATCTAGTTCCTACCCCATTAAAACTGTGTGCACTACCAAAAAGGACCTTGAACAGGGAAAAGCCTGTCTTCCTACTTGTGGTGTGTCTAACTTAAAAGAGTGCAATGGACAAGCCCTTCACCCATTTATTTCCTGTGTCTGCCATTTCTTTTTGAAATTTTAGCTTAAGTTTCCCACTAAAACTTTCCACTTTGCCACTGGTCTCGGGAAGATAGAGGGTATGGAAGGAATGCTCTATTTACAGAGCCTGCATCATTTCCTTCATTATTTCTGTAGTGTTTACCCCTATGACTTTCAATGGTTTCTGGGACATCATATCCACAGACTGCTTCTTTCATTATTTTTTCTTCAGTTTTTTTTAGAAGTGGCGCTTTTTAATGGTTAGGCTTCTAGCCATCCTTAAAAACTCCTCAAATACCAGAACATATTCATACAGTCCTACTTTAGTAAGTTGCCTGTAGTCAGTCTGCAGTCTTTGAAACAGCAGAAAAAAGGCAGTACTGTTTAATTGCCAGGCCTCCAAACAAATGCAGGATGCAGTGGACCCATGTAGTTAAGATGGCGGCAACACAAGTGCAAAAATACCAATGAGACAACCACTCGCAGCCTACCAATCCATGGAGAGTGTGGTTGCTTGGTATATTAACCCCTTTCTGACCTCGGACGGGATAGTACGTCCGAGGTCAGAAGCCCCGCTTTGATGCAGGCTCCAGCGGTGAGCCCGCATCAAAGCCGGGACATGTCAGCTGTTTTGAACAGCTGACATGTGCCCGTAATAGGCGCGGGCAAAATCGCGATCTGCCCGCACCTATTAACTAGTTAAATGCCGCTGTCAAACGCAGACAGCAGCATTTAACTACTGCATCCGGCCGGGCGGCCGGAAATGACGGCATCGCCGACCCCCGTCACATGATCGGAGGTCGTCGATGCTTCAGTATTGTAACCATAGAGGTCCTTGAGACCTCTATGGTTACTGATCCCCGGCAGCTGTGAGTGCCACCCTGTAGTCGGCGCTCACAGCACACCTCCATTTCTGCTACATAGCAGCGATCAGGAGATCGCTGCTATGTAGCAGAGCCGATCATGCTGTGCCTGCTTCTAGCCTCCCATGGAGGCTATTGAATCATGGCAAAAGTAAAAAAAAAAAAGTAAAAAAAAATGTGAAAAAAAAAAAAATATAAAAGTTTAAATCACCCCCTTTTCGTCCCAATCAAAATAAATCAATAAAAAAAAATCAAATCTACACATATTTGGTATCGCCGCGTTCAGAATCGCCCGATCTATCAATTAAAAAAAGCATTAACCTGATCGCTAAGCAGCGTAGCCAGAAAAAAATTTGAAACGCCAGAATTACGTTTTTTTTTGTTCGCCGCGACATTGCATTTAAATGCAATAACGGGCGATCAAAAGAACGTATCTGCACCAAAATGCTATCATTAAAAACATCATCTCGGCACGCAAAAAATAAGCCCTCAACCGACCCCAGATCATGAAAAATGGAGACGCTACGAGTATCGGAATATGGCACAATTTTTTTTTTTTTTTTAGCAAAGTTTGGAATTTTTTTTCACCACTTAGGTAAAAAATAACCTAGTCATGTTAGGTGTCTATGAACTCGTAATGAACTAGAGAATCATAATGGCAGGTCAGTTTTAGCATTTAGTGAACCTAGCAAAAAAGCCAAACAAAAAACTAGTGTGGGACTGCACTTTTTTTGCAATTTCACCGCACTTGGAATTTTTTTCCCATTTTCTAGTACACGACATGCTAAAACCAATGATGTCGTTCAAAAGTACAACTCGTCTCGCAAAAAATAAGCCCTCACATGGCCATATTGACAGAAAAATAAAAAAGTTATGGCTCTGGGAAGGAGGGGAGCGAAAAACGAACACTGAAAAACGAAAAAGGTCATGAAGGGGTTAATGCACAAGAGAGGCTTGTATGCGGTTCTGCTCACATACATGTGATGCACAGCATCCAGGTTAACAGCCTATTAGTGTTGACCATACTATTAGATCAGGCGGGCTGCCCAGCGCTCTCTAAATGCATCCCATATGAACAGACACCACAGTTTACAAGACCAAATGGGCCCAGCTGCACCCTGAAAACTAAAGTGCAGAAAATACATATAAAAATATGTGAGGTAATAGTCGATATTTGGCCAAGCTATGCAAGCTCACAACCCGCGCCAAGGGTGCCAAGTTTCATTACTCTCCGTCCACAGGAAGTGATCAGGGGAAATCTTTAATGAACGCCCCTTTTATACATATTTTTATCAGTATATATCTGACGGGATTGAGGGTGCAAAACACTTGCCGTGCCCTAGGCATAGGGAGGGAACCGATGCTAGACCACTGCTCATATTTATAAGCACCGACAAAAAAATCAGTGCTATTGCCAGTTGTCCAGACTAGCAATTGTCATGTTCCAAAATAAACCTGAGCTGTTATTTACTATGGAAGCACTATAGTGCACTTTTTATTTCCTTGATACAATATCTGGTGAGTTTTCAAAAACACGACAAAGATTTTTTTTTCACATATTAAATCAGTCTACTGTGTTCTTCATAGCTTTGATAATGTGTATTTTACAAGCAATTGTCGCCTGGGTTGACAGTACCAATTGTCATGTAATGCAGCCCGTGTCACAGCCTGTCATTTGGAGCATGGAAGAGACTATTGTACAGCGATTTCTAACAAGATAAAATAGCTCTCTCCATTAAGATTAAAGCTTTTTACATCGGCAGTCTCACCTACGCAGCGACAGGATTTCATGTCTATGTGTCATATTTATGGCATTTCCACTAATGTTTTCTTAAAGTCAATTATTAAATATAAATTCTCTGTTACACTAGAAAAAAGAGAATAAATTGAAATAAGTGTAATAAATGCCTCCTCTCTGCAGTTAAATCGCTGCATTTGATGTAAAAAGCTTTGAAGTTGCTGGGATATGATATGGAGATGATACTCTTTGCTCTCTTATGAGATTCTGCAAATGTATTTTGGTGTTTTAGTTTATTCGGTGTGGCAATTTAGATAATTGTATTATGATAATACACCAAGCAAAATCTTGAATAACTTTAACTCTAATTTTTTTTCTCAAATTGATTTTTTAACCCCCCTCTCTGAATTCTACCAGAACACGGCTGGTGCTAGAAGAGCCGTTTTATTGAGCGCTATGAGAGTCCACATTTACAAGGTTTATAGTCAAGTCTACTGATTTACACTGGACCTAAATATCATAACCTCTCCCTAAGGCCACTTTCATATATCATTAATGTGGTCTGTATTTTGAACCAGTGATTGTCTATCTAAACCATGAGATTGCCCAAAGCATGGAAAAGGTGTAAATCTTTACACTATACTTTATTTCTATATCTATTCAATATCTGATTTTTTTTACTATCAAGCTGTAATATTTATCTATTACAAGGTTTGTCCTGATGAAGAAGTTTTAATACTTTGAAACATGTTGACAAATAAACTGCCATACTTTGATTCCTGTATTCTCATCAGTCTTCGATGGCAGGGCAGGTTAACCCATTTGTTTCCGTTTTCTTCCTCGGTTTCTCCTCATGGTTCTGCAGTAGCCTATGTTTTTGCAATGGTTTTATGAACACAAATCTACCATTCAGATGTGCACAATTATTCATATTTTTTACTCGGAAAAGACTATATTGCGCTTTTTTGTCATTCTCTAGTTTTCCAGTGGTCTATGGGTCAAGCATCTTGGCAAGGAAAAAGTAAGCATACATGTGTTTCTTGTAGGCTACCATTGAAGAGGCCAGTCAAAGTGATTCATCAGACTACAGTAATTGGCTCTCGATCATCTGCTCAGGCTTTGGAAAAAGACAAGGAGCTAGTGATGTGTTAGGGATAGATTCCTAAACTTTGTGTTAGACTTTGGTACTGCTGAAGGCTGATGTTGATCATAGTCATCCATACCAATGTAAGAAGAAGGACTGGACCAGGGGCACCTGTCTTGTGCCGGGTCCGGAACTGTCGGGCTGTGTCTGTTGTCCGGGATTGACCTTTGCACGTCAGAACAGGGGCATGGCTACTGAGTAAAAGGCTGAGCATGCGCGTAAGCAGACAGACTTGGCCAGAAGAGACAGCGCGTGGCAGGGACAAGAGAGTGCTCCGACTACTGAGTGCTGGAATAGCGCAGGCCCGTGTTCGTGCTTCCCTGCAGTAACTCAAAGACGGTGACCAGTATCTTGCTGTGTGCCCACTGGCTCCTGCGACCTGACGTGCCAGATGCTCTGGGCCTGTGAGTAATGCACGGGCACCGCTTAGCAAAGACTGGGTGACTCACCGACAACTGTGCTCTCATGCCCCGGTAGATATCGGCCGAGCCACGTTAGGCTCCATTAGTGTTGTGGACTGTATTGCACCCTGCACAGTAGACTCCGGACCAAGGAACTCATTAAAGATGCCGATGACAAGCCGCTGCCATTGGGATTCGACTCAAGGACACCTACAGGACGACGCCGGATCCATCCAGCGCTGACCATGTTGGCGCCACCACACCTATTGTGGACTCTTCAGTCAGGAAGCCTTCAGACTGATAAGTTAACTCTTGAGAAATGTTGCTATCTCTATTACACACTCTAAAGGTACATTCACACATAACGATATCGTTAACGATATCGTTGCTTTTTGTGACGTAGCAACGATATCGTTAATGAAATTGTTATGTGTGACAGCGACCAACGATCAGGCCCCTGCTGGGAGATCGTTGGTCGCTGAATAAAGTCCAGAACTTTATTTCGTCGCTGGACTCCTGCTGACATCGCTGGATCGGCGTGTGTGACACCGATCCAGCGATGTCTTCACTGGTAACCAGGGTAAACATCGGGTAACTAAGCGCAGGGCCGCGCTTAGTAACCCGATGTTTACCCTGGTTACCATCCTAAAAGTAAAAAAAAACAAACACTAGATACTTACCTACAGCCGTCTGTCCTCCAGCGCTGTGCTCTGCACTCCTCCTGTACTGGCTGTGAGCGTCGGTCAGCCGGAAAGCAGAGCGGTGACGTCACCGCTCTGCTTTCCGGCCGCTGTGCTCACAGCCAGTACAGGAGGAGTGCAGAGCACAGCGCTGGAGGACAGACGGCTGTAGGTAAGTATCTAGTGTTTGTTTTTTTTTACTTTTAGGATGGTAACCAGGGTAAACATCGGGTTACTAAGCGCGGCCCTGCGCTTAGTTACCCGATGTTTACCCCGGTTACCGGCATCGTTGGTCGCTGGAGAGCTGTCTGTGTGACAGCTCTCCAGCGACCAAACAGCGACGCTGCAGCGATCCGGATCGTTGTCGGTATCGCTGCAGCGTCGCTTAATGTGAAGGGGCCTTTACACCATCCCATATACCAAACTGTTAAATCCCAGTTTTACCCTACCTCCTCTTCCCTGCATGGAGTATGCCCCTGTTCCAACAAACCAAGTTAACTCTTGCTCTTTCTCCTGTCCATTACTGCATCCCGCAACCTGCTCACAGCAACACCAAATTAAAACACTGAAACATAATAGATTTGGATAATTTGGCCACATTGGCCATATATTTAGTAATACTGCATTAAACTTTACAAACAATACCATAAAAAGAGAGGGGGGAAGTCTTACAGATAAGACATTTGGCACCACCATACTTTGTTTTCCATCCAAGCATCTTGCCCTCAGCCTTTAACCCCCAGCTCAAGGGCAGCATTCTGCCATAGTACATGGTAGCTTACCACACTGCAAGCTCCCAGGATTAAACCATGTCCAGTGCCCAACCAAATGCCAGATCAACTTCTACTCCATTTAATACTGAAGGGAATTATCCATATAATTCCTTCAACCACCAAATATGTGCCAACCCACTGCCACCACAAACAGCCCTGACAATTCAGGCTCATGAGATCCCCAACACAGCTAAAGCCCTTTCAATCCATTGATGAAGAGAGCATACCCACAAATCAATTCCAATTGATTTCAAGAATATGCCATCATTCAACCAAAAGTTTCCTTCTCTGGACTCCAATTCTTGATGTCTCACACAAATACCCCCATTTCTAGACACAAAAACAGAAAATGCCCTTTTCATCTTCACCCTTGCCCTTGTCACGCTCACGCCCTGACTGGTGGGCGTGAGCTCGGGGGGTTTGTGGCCCCACTGTGCCACAAACCAGACTACCCTGGAAGGCGCGTAACTAAGTAGCTTCCTAGATGTTCGCTGGAGCCTCTGATGGTGAGGTCAGACTTGTGCAATAGGAAGCTACCAGGTGCCACTCCAGGGTGATGTCTGGCTGTGGCTGCTGATCCCACTAAGGAACGGAGCGGGCACGGCTGGCACTCTGGCTGACAGGCGGGCACGGCTGGGACACAGGCAGGCAGACGGGTACAACAGAGACACTGGCGGGCAGGCGGACACGGCTGGCTCTCTGGTAGGCAGGCGGGTACGGCTGGAACATAGGAAGAACCGGTAGGAGCAGTGGGTAAGATTGTGTGAGAGATGTGAGGCCATGCTGTGATGCCAGCAGAGTTGTTACAGTACCCCCCTTTACAGCCCCTCTTCTTCAAGCCTGCCAGAATAACTTGTAGAAGAAGGATAGGAGCACACATAGTCCAGGCCAACATGACATCTTCAGGGTAGAATAAGGCAGGCGGGTCACCAGGAATCTCATAAAACAAAGTCTCTTGGTGCTCAACAGGGTTAACTTCCACAATGAGGTGGACCACCTCCTTCAGGTAGACAGGTAACAGGGAATTAAATGCTGCTGTCTTGACATCTTCACCAGCCGGACACATGGAAACTGGAAGCCTTCTCATAGGATTCAACTTTTGCCCGACAGGTAGCAGAGATGTTCTTAGGTACGGAACACAAGAAAAGTCATTAGAGATGAGAGTGGAGAACAACAGCTCCACCGGGTCAGAGAAAAATTGAGGTGAACAAACTTCTGTTTTGAAATCTTCACCAGCCGGCCACAAGGACGCTGAAGGTATCCACATAGGAACCATCTTCTGCCCGTAATCCAGAAGAAATCGTCCAAATGGCGGGGATGTTCCTAGGAACGGATTACAGGAATAGTCGTGGGAGATGTGTGGAGAGATAGTCACCGCTTCCCCATCTTCAGTGACATCAGCACACCTTAACTCGACGACTAACTGTTTTCTGGTATAGTCGCTGGAGATGTGTGGAGACATCATCACCGTTTCCCCATCTTCGGTGACGTCAGCACACCTTGACTCGACGACTAACTGTTTACTGGTATAGTCATTGGAGATGTGTGGAGACATCGTCACCGTTTCCCCATCTTCGGTGACGTCAGCACAACTTGACTCGACGACTAGCAGACCAGCTGATGAAGATGACACTGCTGAGTGTCTTTAACGCATGGGAACCAGACACTTCTCAAGACTGGGAAAGTTCAAACGAAGCACTTTACTGGAACTCTTGACCAGAGCGGGTGGTAGAGTCCTTGGCTCAGAATGACCCATGGGCATAACAGACAGCATACGGTAGACAAACTTCTTCGTGTATAAGGCTCCAACTTGGAGTTGTAGTTGTCCTTGCAGGACTAGACTGCTCTTGAGTAGGGCTTGACCAACTTCAGACAACGCCCTTACCGGGTTCTGGAGCTGTATGACAGAGACCACACACCGACTCCGAATGGTTGGCGACTTTACCACACCAAAGCTCCCGGAAAACAGAGACACAGTCTTTGATTTTAATGGAGAGGAAGAACTCTCACCTAGGGCAGCCTCTCCTGCTGGCCCAGGGTTTTGGAGTTTTAGATCCACAGGGCAGAGACCGTCAGGATGTTCCCTGCAACCGCAGCGATACCGCGTTCCCTTCTTGCGGCTGGATTTGGGCTGCTGCTTTGCTAGCCCACTTTTATCAGCCTTCTGGGGTTTTGCTTGGGTAGCTGCTGGGACAGGTAGAGGAACAGGTGGGTCTTGGACGGACTTGGTCAGACGTGACGATTTCTTCATGGGTTTCGCCCGTCTGGACCGCCTCTCAGATCTAGATGGGGAAGACTTCACAGGAGCAGCAGGACGAGGCTTGTCAAAGACTTTACGGAAGGCCACCAGGAAGGCCCCAAGACTCATGACGATAGGATCACCTGCTTCCCAGAGGGGACAAATCCATAATAAAGCATCTCCTGCTAGGTAGGACATGATATAGCCCACCTTAATCCGGTCAGAGGGAAAACAAGCTGCATTCTGCAGGATGTAGTGCAAGCACTGTTACAGGAAGCTTTGGCATTCCTCTGTATTCCCATAGAACCTAGGTGGGTCTGCTGGGTTGTGCTCTTCCTCATAGGCCAGAAGTTGGTTGTAGAGAGAGTTTGAAATTATGATTGGGCCCGAGGTCTCCTCAATTGGAACGACACAGGGCGGAACAAATTCTTCAGCTTGCTCATACTGGTAGAGAGAAAGTTCATCATGCTCAGAGAGCGGTAGGACATGGGATACAGCGGAGGCCATGGCCTGTGCAAACTGTCACGCTCACGCCCTGACTGGTGGGCATGAGCTCGGGGGGTTTGTGGCCCCACTGTGCCACAAACCAGACTACCCTGGAAGGGGCGTAACTAAGTAGCTTCCAAGGTGTTCGCTGGAGCCTCTGATGGTGAGGTCAGACTTGTGCAATAGGAAGCTACCAGGTGCCACTCCAGGGTGATGTCTGGCTGTGGCTGCTGATCCCACTAAGGAACGGAGCGGGCACGGCTGGCACTCTGGCTGACAGGCGGGCACGGCTGGGACACAGGCAGGCAGACGGGTACAACAGAGACACTGGCGGGCAGGCGGACACGGCTGGCTCTCTGGTAGGCAGGCGGGTACGGCTGGAACATAGGAAGAACTGGTAGGGACCGGTCTGCAGGCAGGTACGAGAAACAGGTTGGAACCTGTTCAGACAGGAGGACCAAGTAACAAGTAGAAGGTGGAACTAAGAGAAGAAGGCAGAGCCAAGGGCGGAGCTGCAAGAGGCGGAGCCAAGGGCGGAGACGCTGGAGGTGGAGCTAAGAGCGGAGACGCTGGAGGCGGAGCCAAGAGCAGAGACGCTGGAGGCTGAGCCAAGAGCGGAGACGCTGGAGGCGGAACCAAAAGCGGAGACGCTGGAGGCAGAGCCAAGAGCGGAGACGGAGCCAAGTGCAGAAACACAGGAGGCGGAGCCAGATAGTACCGCAAAGAGCTGAGCCAGATAGAACCGCAAAGAACGGAGCCACAAAGCAAAGCCAGAGAGTGCGAAGCAAGGTCTGAGTGCAGAGCCGCAAGAGTGCGGAGTGTAAGCAGACAGAAAACACAAGGAAAGAAAGCAGGGAAGGAAGCCACAGACAAGGAGACCGAGAAAAGACAAAGTACAGACAAGGCAATGGAACAAGACACAGGGACAAAGACACAGGGACCAGGATATTCTGCCTCCTGGAGGGCGGACTACAAGATCAAGGCAATAGCACAGAGAAAAGCCCAGAGGGAGTAACTCAGAGCAAGGCCAGGCAAACTCAGCAGCTAAACACTAACTGAGCTAACACATTGCACAGGCCCAGACCACAGGGTGGAGCTGCACTATATACAGGAGGCCTCTTGGTAATTGGTCAGAAACTGATTAGACAGATGCACCTGATTCCTATAAGAACCAGAGAGTTCAGGCGCCGGCCCCTTATACACATAGCCATGAGGCATGCAGAGAGCAGAGACACAGAACATGGAGCTGGCATTAAACAGAAACCACAACATGACCTGGAGCAGTGGGTAAGATTGTGTGAGAGATGTGAGGCCATGCTGTGATGCCAGCAGAGTTGTTACAGCCCTGTTGATACCCTTTTCAGATCTTGTCAATCTCCATTTTTTCCTCAGCACATTATCTGACCAGAATGCTAAAATCCTCAGGGAAGATGCCCACAATCTCAGCAGATTAAAGTGAATATTCCTCAATAATTCCCTCATCGGATTTGCCCCCAAATCATTCCCTCCAATATTTAGGACCAAAATATCCGGCATCCCATCTCATCAAACCGCCTTATGAAATGATGGTAACACCCAGCTTCACATCATCCCTCTAAAGCCAAGCCACTAAATTGCAACTCGCTCACCTAACTGCCTACCGTCCAGCCTGACGTCAGCACATAGCACCCCCAATGCAAGTACAAGTTTACAAAAATCCATGCTAAAAACAGAATGCGGCCTACAAAGAATAACCACAAAATACTAATTCAGCAGTTATCCAAATAAGAAAACAGCCACTTATCTCTACCCAAGATCAACACCTTATATAATACAAGTAATGGTTAGAACTCCATCTCCAAATTCATCTAAATTCCTCCATAGGCAAGCCTCTGCTAGCTGCTTCAGTTGTTGCGCCAATCCTGAATGAGTGAGAAATATAAAGAGCCGGATTAAGGCCCAATTCCCGCAATCCCATTCTCAAAATTGCCGGAAACGGGATGAAAATAAACCATTTACAAAGGGTCCTTCCTACCTGTCCAAATCCGCCAATATTCCACCAAACATTTCCTTGGGCACATCAATGCACCATCAAGTCTTTTTAACACCACACGTTTCCCTCTCCCCAACCGGTCAGTTTTTGATCTCCTAATTCAAAAATTGATTCCCCCAGCACAACAACTGACATCCTCCAAAACAAACCACTGGCAGGGTGGCCCCCGGGATCACCGGCGTCTTTGCAGCTCAGCACCATGGACCTGGAGACATTAGCGCCATCTCTCCCTGCGATTCCTCGCCTTACCTCTGCGCTTTACCTCAAGCTGATCCTCCAAGACCCTAGAGGTGTATTTTCCTGGGTACATTTTTGTGCAGGCCTTGTGGGCCGTTATACCGTGCTATTTGGCTTCCAGTATTGTCAAAGATGTTTCTGATGAAGATCTTGTGATTAGACCGAAAACATTTAAATCTTTGAACTGGATGCACAAAATAAACAAAATGTTCACCTTCATCTTGCAAAAGAATCTTTGAGTGCCAAGTGATTTATTATTATCTACTGACGGGCTGGAAACCTGACTTGTGCACCACTAAGGAGCCTTGAGTGCCGTGTATACTTCCTTTATCTGCCACCATATGTAGCCAGGCTTCACCTACTCCCCCGCACATTGTCTGCCCTTCTCAGTGAAATAATTTGCATGGCGATATCCTCGACTTCTCCATCTGGCATGCACCACGACAGGAGCATCACCAGGCATGTCTGCTGCAAAGATCATCGGCGCAATAGATCTGAGAGAACCAGGCAGCACTTCCACTGTAGGCCGTGGCCTGCTCACCCCTTTGGCCACAGGCCGGCTGGACGGATTCCTATTGAGGATTTCTGTGTATGGGAGCACTCCGTCGAATGATTGGCCAAAACATTGTTCATCTGACAGTCATCTAATGTGTATGGCATGCTTTACAGTCTTATGTTGTCTTTGTACAGGTGTTACAATAGGGTAGTTGTGGTTTAGCTTGCTGACATAGCTGCTTAGTGTGCAAATTGGGCTGATTAGCATATAAACGTTCAGAGGTACAAAATATAGCTTGAATGTTATTACTTTGTTTATGTGTTAATCATTGGCAGTCCATATGTAACATGAAACCTGTCCCAGTAGCACCCTATTCCATTCTAAATAATAATAATAAGCTTAATTTCCTCATAGCGTCCAATGAGCTTCAGTGATTTATTATTATCATTTTGTGATTATGTTTATGCTTTCTTAATATCCACACACAAAACTGCAGTGTTGCCAGCCATTATTTCTTTATAGCTGGAATTTCAATAAATGAAATACTCATTAGCATAATCTATTAATTTCTTCAAACACCTTTTTAATAAGAAAGTGAGTTAAACAAAATCTATAAGATGTGTGCGAAATAGTAATTAACGTATGTACAACATTAATAACTTTCACCTAGACTGCAAATGCAAAATTTGAATTCTGTCTTTGGGCTTTCTGAGCATTGGAATAAATTCAATTAAAGATGTATTTGCCCCAAGTAAAACGAAATGACAGACAGTTATCCTGCTACACACCACTGCTCACAAAATAATTCACAACAAGCCTCCAGTTTTTTCCTTCTTGTTGCTTTATAGACTCAAAAATGATAGATGCTTCTGTGCTGTAGTATATATACTGTAGATAAAGCTTCTCGAGAAGCGTTTGGGCAACCTGTGTCTACATAGTGCTCGCACTCAGGGGTGGGAGAATTCCATAACAGCCCATTATCTCGATCTCTACAAGGGCCCACTGCTTTTGGTTGGAAGTGTGCAGAAACTAGACAGGGGCGGACAGGGAGCAAAATTGGAGGTGCAAGGTTCATAGGATAACAAAGTAGACACGGAGGAGTAGAAACTGGAGATCAATTGTACTTTATTGCCAAAAGGGAAAACAACATAGTACATCTCAGTCGAAACAAAACATTAATTAAAGGGAAAATATGAGTTTAGGGCACTGGGAATAATTAGATGACTTGTCTTGATTGCATTACGAAATAATAGGGCATTTGTGGCCTGAAAAGAGAATGTAAATATCACATGCCCTACAGCAAATACATAAGACATTGTATAGTAGGTGACAAAGATTATCTGGATACTAACGTGTTTATCTAGTCAAAGAAGTTGGGTCTCCCACATTGAATCTGTGTAGTCATTCCTGTAAAGAGTGATGAATGGTAGCTTGATAGGTTGCATAGGTTGCATATGACACCAGTATTTCCAGACTGTTATAGGAATGGAAACCAGAAATATATGTTTTCTTCCTGTGCTGTCCCACACCCTTATGCATTATGATTCTTGAATGAATTGGACACATATTGTGAATAATAGGTAACATACACCACAGTGGGTCTGGCATATTGCACACTCAATCGTAATTGTATTAGTTTTGAAGACAATTCTGACATACAGTGTCTTGAAAAAGTATTCATAACACGTAAACGTTTCCACATTTTTTCACATTACGTCCACTAACTTAAATGTATTTAATTAGGATTTTGTCACATACCAACACAAAGTAGCAAGTGTAAAGGAAATCATGCTTTTCTAATTTTTTCAAAAATATGAAAATTGTGTTGTACATTTGTATTCAGCCCCCCTGAATCAATACTTTGTAGGACCCCCTTTAGCTGCAATTACAACCCCTGGCAAAAATTATGGAATCACCGGCCTTGGAGGATGTTCATTCAGTTGTTTAATTTTGTAGAAAAAAAGCAGATCACAGACATGGCACAAAACTAAAGTCATTTCAAATGGCAACTTTCTGGCCTTAAGAATCACTAAACGAAATCAAGAACAAAAAATGTGGTAGTCTGTAATGGTTACTTTTTTTAACCAAGCATAGGGGAAAAATTATGGAATCACTCAATTCCGAGGAAAAAATTAAGGAATCATGAAAAACAAACAAAAACACCACCCCTGGCTTTTATAACAGCTTGAAGTCTCTGAGACATGGACATAATGAGTGTCAAACAGTACTCTCCATCAATCTGGCTCCAACTTTCTCTGATTGCTGTTGCCAGATCAGCTTTGCAGGTTGGAGCCTTGTCATGGACCATTTTCTTCAACTTCCACCAAAGATTTTCAATTGGATTGAGATCTGGACTATTTGCAGGCCATGACATTGACCTTCTGTGTCTTTTTTCAAGGAATGCTTTCACAGTTTTTGCTCTATGGCAGGATGCATTATCATCTTGAAAAATGATTAAATCATCCCCAAACATCTTTTCAATTGATGGGATAAGAAAAGTGTCCAAAATATCAACATAAACTTGTGCGTTTATTGAAGATGTAATGACAGCCGTCTCCCCAGTGCCTTTACCTGACATGCAGACCCATATCATCAATGACTGTGGAAATTTGCATCTTCTCTTCAGGCATTCATCTTTATAAATCTCATTAGAATGGCACCAAACAAAAGTTCCAGCATCATCACCTTGCCCAATGCAGATTCGCGATTCATCACTGAATATGACTTTCATCCAGTCATCCACAGTCCACGATTGCTTTTCATTAGCCCATTGTAACCTTGTTTTTTCTGTTTAGGTGTTAATGATGGCTTTCGTTTAGCTTTTCTGCATGTAAATCCCATTTCCTGTAGGCAGTTTCTTACAGTTTACTCGTAGACGTTGACAGCAGTTTCCACCCATTCGTTCCTTATTTGTTTTCTTGTGCATTTCCTGTTTTGGAGACATATTGCTTTAAGTTTTCGGTCTTGACGCTTTGATGTCTTCCTTGGTCAACCAGTATGTTTGCCTTTAACAATCTTCCCATGTTGTTTGTATTTAGTCCAGATTTTAGACTCAGCTGACTGTCAGCAACCGACATCTTTTGCAACATTGCGTGATGATTTACCCTCTTTTAAGAGTTTGATAATCCTCTCCTTTGTTTCATTTGACATCTCTCGTGTTGGGGCCATGATTCATGTCAGTCCACTTGGTGCAACAGCTCTCCAAGGTGTGATCACTCCTTTTTAGATGCAGACTAACGAGCAGATCTAATTTGATGCAGGTGTTATTTTTGGGTATGAAAATTTACAGGGTGATTCCATAATGTTTTTGTCAAAATTGAGTGATTCCATAATTTTTCCCCTATGCTTGGTTAAAAAGTAACCATTTCTGACTACCACATTTTTTGTTCTTGATTTCTTTTAGTGTTTCTTAAAGCCAGAAAATTGCCATTTGAAATTAGTTTTGTGTCATGTCTGTGATCTGCTTTTTTTCTGCAAAATTAAAGAACTGAATGAACATCCTACGAGCCTGGTGATTCCATAATTTTTGCCAGGGGTTCTACTACTGCAAGGTTTTTGGAGTATGTCTCCACCAGCTTTGTACATCTACCTACCCCCTGTTTCAAATTTTTTGCAGCCTTAAACATGTTTTCCTCCAGGAAAACCCTGTATTCAGCTCCATCCATCAATTCTGACCAGCTTCCCTGTCCCTACTGAAGAACAGCATCCACACAGCATGATTGTGCTATCAACATGTTTGTTGTTGGGGAGGGTGTTTTCAGGGTGATAATCAGTGGTAGTTTTCCGCCACACATAGTGTTTTTTATTTTGCCCAAAAAGGTCTACTTTGATCTCATCTGACCAGAACACATTCTTCCACATGCCGGTTGTGTCCCTTACATGTTATTTTGCAAACAGCAAATGAGACTTCTTATGGCTTGTTTTTAAAATTTACTTTCTTGCTTCCACTTTATAGGTCAGATTTGTGAAGTATACGACTAATAGTTTTCCAGTGGACAGATTTTCCTATCTGAGCTGTGGATCTCTGCAGCTCTTCCAGAATGACCATGGGCCTCTTGACTGCTTCTTTAATTTGTGCTCTCCTTGATTGGGATGCCAGATTAGGTGGGCGGACAGGTCTTGGTAGGTTTTTAGTTGTGCCATACTTCTTCCATTTTTGGATGATGGATTGAACAGTGTTCTGTGAGATGTCCAGAGCTTGGGCTATTTTTTATTACCTAACTCTGCTTTACTCTCCTCCACAACTTTGTCCCTGATGTGTCTGGTGTGTTCTTTGGTTTTCATGAGGGTGTTTGATTCCTATTGTTCTCAAGCAAACCTCTGAGACCTTCACAAAATAGCTGTAGTTATGCAGAATATAAAGTACATACAGATGGATTCAATTACTAATTATGTGACTTCTGAGGAAGGATTTTATTTAGTGGTACCAGACTACAAGTGGCTGAATACAAATGCATGTCACATTTTTCAGATTTGTTTTTAAAATATATGTATAATTTCCTTTAAGCTTCACCAATACTTGCTGTATTGTGTTTGTATAACACATAACATCCAAATAAAATACATTAAGTTTGTGGGTATAATGCTAAGAAATATGGAAAAGTTTACATGGTATGAATATTTTTTTCAAGGCACTGTGGGTACTGACTATCATTACGTCAGCATATCGATCAAAAACATGACCAGAGACCTGGCTGACATGTTATCCATTGGTTTGCCTGAAAACTTTGAAGTCTATCAGGGAATTTATGATCTGGTTGACAAGTACTATGCCATATGTACAAGCATATTTGCAGATCGGGATTGTGACATAAGGATTTCAAGAAACGCCAGACTCATAACCTCTTTTATTAATGGCCTAATAGATTATCTTAGAACAAAATAAATTACTGCGAGATTACATCCAGAATATATGCATGCTGTCGTGGAACAAGCATTAGCTGCAGTTAGAGGGATTGAAGAACAGAATAAAATAAGGAAAACAACAAAAGAAGTTGTAGGAACAGTCTTCGACACCTGTCATGTTAGTTGCCCCACCCTTAACCCCAGCAATTTCTGACACCAAAACTGCACAGGTTGCAAGATCAAAACGTAAAAAAAAAGAGGCTTAAAAGAATTCAAGAAATAAGAAAGAAGCATATATGGACTATGTGATCCTCTGACTGCTGGATTGTTGGACTTTTATCGTGTTACTGAACTGCATTCGTGTTCTG
Organism: Ranitomeya imitator; assembly: GCF_032444005.1. Lineage (NCBI taxonomy): Eukaryota > Metazoa > Chordata > Amphibia > Anura > Dendrobatidae > Ranitomeya > Ranitomeya imitator. The sequence continues at coordinate 135,327,128 of NC_091289.1, read as the reverse complement.
GACTATTTTATCCTTTGTGTGGTGGATCCTATATGGACCTTTCGTATTTTTGCCTAAATAAAGGTCTTGGAATTGTTTACTATACTCTAGCTCTGTTGATTGTGTGGTATCGGAGAAGGACCCCGTGACAATGACATTATCACCTGAACAAAGACCGGAAAAATGCAAACTTAGAGTATTTAAAAATGAGAGTTATGATGAAGGACAGTCCTCTTATAATACACCTCTTTTTCTGGTTCAGAAAAAACAAAACGTAACCCAACTGTAAACCTATTGTATGGTTCATTATATGCAAAAAATTAACAAGCTAATGATCATAGATGCTCCCATTTTGCCGAACCCCATAAAGTATTAATTCAGATTTCACTAAATGCCAAATAATTCACAGTAATTGATCCCAGCAAATGCCTTTTCTCAGTGCAGATTGATGAGGAGAGCCTGCTCCTTTCTGCCTTCACACATATTGTTAGACAAGGTTACCCCATGGAGGAGCTACTTTTCCATCTGAATTCTCAGAAGCAAAGGCTCATGTCTTCCTCTCTTGGCACCCAAAAATAAGGACACAATTACTGCAGTATGTAAATGATTTGTTCTTGAGTAAGATAATTTACTTACAAGAGACAATTTCACTGCTGCACTTCAAACATGAAGAAGCCTGTAAGTACGGCAAAAAAAATTGCAAGTATCCAGGGGCGTACATAGAAATCATGGGACCCCAGAGCAAAAGTCTGAATGGGGCCCCCCAAAAAAATTCACCGCCGGGCCCAGCTTACTGTCTTGTGTCTCCACGCAACCTCAGCTCCTCATGCTCTGCCTCCAACAGCCGGTAGCCTCCTTCACATGTGCAACTACTTCCGGCTGGGCCCAGCATACACTGCTATCTCTGGAAAGCTACGTCAGCCAGGAAGTGTGGCGTCCTTATGCAAATCCAGCCAGAGAGTTCAGCTGGGAGCAGTGCAGGACTAGAAAGGTGGAGTTAGGAGGAGGCAGGTACAGAGTGATAGTGGCTGAGGTAATCTGTAGAAACTTCACCCCATGCATCCAGAAGCCACTCCCACAAGTTGGTTTGGCTTGATGGGCATTTTTTGCGCACCATACAGTCAAGCTGCTCGCACAACAGCTCAATGGAGTTGAGATCTGGTGACTGCGCTGGCCGCTCCATTACAGATAGAAAACCAGCTGCCTGTTTCTTCCCTAAATAGTTCTTGCATAATTTGGAGATGTGCTTTGGGTCATTGTCCTGTTGTAGGATGAAATTGACTAAAAATCAAGCGCTGTCCACAGGGTATGGCATAGCATTGCAAAATGGAGTGATAGCCTTCCTTATTCAAAATCCCTTTTAACTTGTACAAATCTCCTACTTTACCAGAACCAAAGCAACCCCAGACCATCACATTACCTCCAACCATGCTTGACAGATGGCGTCTGGGACTCTTCCAGCATCTTTTCAGTTGTTCTGCGTCTCACAAAGGTTCTTCTGTGTGATCCAAACATCTCAAACTTGGATTCATCTGACCATAACACTTTTTTCCAATCTTCCTCTGTCCAATGTCTGTGTTCTTTTGCCCATATTAATCTTTTCCTTTTATTAGCCAGTCTTAGATATGGCTTTTTCTTTGCCACTCTGCCCTGAAGACCAGCATCCCAGAGTCGCCTCTTCACTGTAGACGTTGACACTGGCGTTTTGCATGTACTATTTAATGATGCTGCCAGTTGAGGACCTGTGAGGCGTCGATTTCTCAAACTACAGACTCTAATGTACTTGTCTTGTTGCTCAGTTGTGCAGCGGGGGCCTCCCACTTCTCTTTCCATTCTGGTTAGAACCTGTTTGTGCTCTCTTCTGAAGGGAGTAGTACACACCGTTGTAGGAAATCTTCAGTTTCTTGGCAATTTCTCTCATGGAATAGCCTTCATTTCTAAAAACAGGAATAGACTGTCAAATTGCACATGAAAGTTCTTTTTTTTTTGGCCATTTTGAGATTTTAATGGAACCAACAAATGTAATGCTCCAGATTTTCAACTAGCTCAAAGGAAGGTCAGATTTATAGGTTCTCTAATCAGCCCAACTGTTTTTAGCTGTGCTAACATACTTGCACAAGGGTTTTCAAGGGTATTCTAACCATCCATTAGCCTTCTTACACAGTTAGCAAACACAAAGTACCATAGGAACACTGGAGTGATAGTTGTTTGAAATGGGCCTCTATACACCTTTGAAGATATTGCATTACAAACCAGACGTTTGCAGCTAAAATAGTCATTTACCCCATTAACAATGTATAGAGTGTATTTCTGAATCATTTAATGTTAGCTTCATTGGAAAAAACTGTGCTTTTCTTTCAAAAATAAGGAAATTTCTAAGTGACCCTAAACTTTAGAACAGTAGTGTATATATATTCACACACATACATGTATATATATTACATAGTCTCCTTTATTATGTATATTGCTTTGCCTTATACAGTGCCCTCTCTTGCTACGTACAGCACCATCCCTTACATATTGGATTATATAGAGCCCTGTTTTTTATTACATACCGTCCTCTCTTGTTAGATATGTAATGCAATGATGGCTGATGGAGCATGGGAAAGCTTATTATCTAATGGAGGAGATGATGGACTGGTAGTCTGGTCACCGGCTCCTCCATCAGCAGTCATTTTATATCTAACAAGAGAGCGGACTATGTAATAAATAAGGGAGCTGTGAATAACAAAAATAACAAGAATATACTATGTAAGAGACAGCACTGTACATAACAGGAGAGGAAGCTATATAATAAGGGACAGCACCATATATAACTAGAGAAGATGGTATGTAATATGGAACGGTGTTATACATGATAAAAGAGGAAACTATGTAACTAAGCATGGTGTTATACATAATAAATGAGTACACTATATACTAAGGGACTGTGCTATACATAAAAAGTGACTACACTATACACTGAGGGATGGCGCTATGTATAATAAGTGAGTACACTATATACTAAGGGACTGTGTTAAACATAATAAGCGATAATAACATCTTCCTCCACCTCCCCTGTTCCTAAATCCATTATAAATCCCCATTCCTCCGTTCCCAATCCCCCATCCCTCTGTGTCCTCCTTCCCCCGCATCCCATTTCTGTCCTCTCCTCCACCCCATCATTGCCTTCTCCCCCAGTACCCTCATCATTGCCCTTTCCACCACCTCTATCATTGCTTTCTCCCAACGACCCCATCATTGCCCATTCCACCACCTCCATCATTGCCTTCTCCCCCACCACACCCATCATTGCCCATTCCACCACCTCCATCATTGCTTTCTCCCCTACCAGCCCATCACTGCAATCTCCACCACCACCACCACCACCCTATCATTGCCTTATTCCTCACCACCTCCATCATTGCTTCCTTCCCCACCACCCCCATCATTGTCCTTTTGACTGCCACCATCATTACCTTCTTCTCCACTACTCCATCATTTCCCATTCCACCACCTCCATCATTTCCTCCTCCCTCACCATTGCCCTTTCCACCACCACCATTATTGCCTTCCCCCCCACCACCACCACCATTGCCCATTCAACCACCTCCATCAATTCCTCCTCCCCACCCCCATTACTGCTCTTTCCAGCACCCCATTATTGCTTTTTCCCCCACGACCCCATCGTTGCTCTCTGTCACCCCCATCATTGCCTACTTCCCATCACCCCCATCATTGCCTTCTCCCCATCACCACCATCATTGCCCTCTCCTCCACCTACACATACACAGACACACAGCACCATTCACCTCTCTGCATGTTCCCCACAGTGCTACACATGCATGCATGTACACACACACACACACCACCACTCATCTCTACACACACGTATGTACACACACACACACCCACACACACACAGCAGACAGCACCTCTCACCTCTTTGCATGCTCTCCTGCAACCACAGCATCACTGTCGCAGGCAGCTGCCTCTCACTGGCACAGCTGCCATGGTGCAGAATGATGATGTCATCCAGCTGCGCCGCTGACTGCTGTGTGAAACAGGATGGATTGCTGCAGCTCCGCTGCCATTGTCTCTTGTAGGCAGGGGAGCTGCAGGGATCTCTCCCTGCCCACCACACATGAGGGCAAACTGGTCAGGGTCCACCCGGAGCCTCTGGGCTGGATAAACAGGCCAGATTGCCCTCATTATTAGCCGCCCTGCAGAGACCCCCAGAGTCTCTTGGCCTCGGTGCAACCACACCGGCTGCACATGAGGTATGTCTGCCCCTGGCTCAGCCATTGTGGTCCGAATCTGGCAGGCCCCCTCACCCCTCAGGGCCCCAAAGCAGTTTCACGGCCTGGTGCCATTGGCTGAGCGCCACTGCAAGTAACACAAGCAAAAATGATATTCTTAAGATATTGTATTTCTGCACAACTAAAGCACACTACTACTGAAAGAAAAGGTATTAGGATGAGTCACAGAGCCAAATACAGTCAGATCTTTATGAACATTTCTGGGCTAGTGAGTTTTTGCAGAAAATGTTTTCCCTCAGCATCATCCATTATGTAACCCCTATTTGATGTGTTGCCTGCATGTAACAAAGGATAGCCATATGAGTTAACATCAGAAGCAAAGGGTTCCAGAAACTAAAAGATTCTATTGTATCAGCTACAGAATTAAAAATGCCTAACTTTGCCCTTGCATTTAATCTAGTTTGTTATTTTTCAGGAAGGTATGCCAAAGGAGTACTCATTTGAATACAAGAGGGAAGGCATCATCCATTGGGGCATGATTGTTTAGAATTGATGCAGAAACCAAAAGATTTGACAGTGTCAGTGAGACACAAATTCCTAGTGCTGATGGGGAATTGTACATAGATTCGTCATGATTTTACAGGGAGAAGAAACCGCATACACGGTATGCAATAGCTAGTCTGCTTGAAATTGTAAATCGTGAAGCTTCATCTCCTAAAATGTCAGCTGAAATAAAATCTCTAATTGAATCATGCATAATAGCTGAACACAGAATGATAAATGTTTTTAACGATATTTAGTCCATATGCATTTCGCATTGCATATGATTATGACCCATATGATGCAGCAGGAATTTTTCCGGATCCTCAGGTAAAACTATGAAAAATGTAAAGTTGGTAGCTCAACTTGTCAAGATGAAGTCGCACACCTAAGAACTCACAAAAAGCAGAAGGAAACAATTTATCTGACATTGCAGCAAACGCCACTGTTTTTTTCAGTCCAATAAAAGCTCCAAAACACAAGTACTTCAAGTGATCAAAGCCTTAACTTCAGCCAAACGTGACTGCGTGCTTTTCAAGAAGAATCTCTATCAAATATTAAAGATTATATTTAGTGTAGAAATCAAAATAACTGATGAACTCTATTACCTTAAGAGGGGTTGTCAGGATTCTCTGGATTCTGCGGTGAAAGCAAGTGGTCTCGTGACCTCAAGTATACGATTTGCATTCTTCTGGTCGCATTCTGACTAGACATGTGTTGCCTCACTAAAGTCAATTCTGTTGAGTGAGGCCAAGTACTGTACTTCTAGTCAAAATGTGGCTGTAAGTATACAGATCACATACTTGCAGTCCCGTGACCGCTCGCCCTCAACGGCAGCACTGAAGAAAATCCTGACAGTATGTTGTGTGCTCGCTGTGACAATTCAGAAGTTTACAGTCATGTAGAAGGACTGCAGACTTTTAGCAACATACAAAAGAACCCCTTCTATGACGTAAACATAATATCATCTATAATTATCTCATTATGCATTGTATTAATCAGTATATTAAAGACTATATTATTCTTTATTTAGCAAAGCATATTAGTATATTCATACAGCGATAGAGAGGTTTGGTAATCAAGGAGAAGCTGGATGTTTAGCAGATGGGCATCCCATAATTTATAATTCAATGTGTTTCACATGTGACCACAGCCTGAGATCAGATCAGTCCAGCACTGCTTTGGGCTAGCTTCTCTCAGTGCTGCTTGAGGTGATTGACAGGTCTCTTACATAGCAAGAGACTGATCGTTTACTTAGAGTGGTGTGGGAAATAGCCTGCTAAGGATGAATCCAGACTGCTTTCATTGCTGGCTATGATTGTCTGATTGATCTTTATAGCTCATAAAAAAGTTTCAGTGAAACATTTAATTGGCAGCAGTTGTGTAGCCAAGCTCTGATTCATATTGCCCATGGTTCCGGCAGCAAGAATCAGGTGATAGTTTCCCTTTAAGAAATATTCCTTCACCATATAGGAATGCTTCAACTTCTCACCAACAGTGATATATGGTATTGACCATAAAGTTTATAGCCAGTTCAGAAGATATCCCCTATTTATAAGGGATGATTTCCTGATTGCTGGGGGTCCAACTGCTGGGACTACTTGGATATCTTCAGTAGTCCCATAGAGAATGAATTGAGTGGAGGTGCAAAGTTTTGACCTAAATTCCCTTCACGATGGAGCTCTACAGAGTCATGAATGTAGTACCATGATGTTATGTTTGCTTAGCGCAAGCGTGGATTGTGGTCCCACTGTAGACTCAGGAGAGCCTGGAGAGCTGTGACGATGCCTCCCCAATACTGACCTCAGATGCACGGCTACAGATGGTGCCGCGATGTGAGGAGAGCCCGGGTCATGACCAGGTGGTACACCAGGACTGACCTCAGTCACATAGCAGCTGGCCCTCAACGGGATATGATGGTGCTGGCGGATACAACTGCTATACAGACAGGCAGGTAGAGGACCTTGTTCAGACTGGACAGGTATGAAAAGCTTCAGGAAGAACCGGGTCACTGGCAGATACAAATGGACTGGGTAGGACCCAGTTCAGACAGGACAGACAGGAATATCTTCAGGAAGAACTGGGTCTCTGGCAAGGGGATACTGGATTGCTGGTGCGGACAGATAGGGAACTGCAGATGTGGATAGACAGGGAACCGCAGATGCAGGTTGACATAGAACAGACTGGATTAGGTAATGACAAGTAGGGTTGAGCGAAACGGGTCGGCCATTTTCAGAAGCCCGACCCGACCCCTGTGTGGGGTCGGCCATGAGGTCGGCGATCTTCTGAATCTGGTATCGGAATTCCGATACCGAGTTCCGATATGTTAGCAATATCGGAAATCGGTATCGGAATCCATATTTAAGTGTAAAATAAAGAATTAAAATAAAAAATATTGCTATACTTACCCTCTGACGCGCCCTGGTACTAACCGGCAGCCTTCCTTCCTTAGAATCAGCGCGTGAAGGACCTTAGATGACGTCGCGGCTTGTGATTGGTCCCATGTGACGGCCCATTGTGATTGGTCGCGTGAGCGGTCACATGGGCGGTCGCGCGATCAATCACAAGCCGCGACATCACCGAAGGTCCTTCAAGCGCTGATTCTTAGGAAGGAAGGCTTCCGGAAAGAAGCAGGGTGCATCCGAGGGTGAGTATATACCTAATATATACCTAATAGGAATATACTCACCCTCGGACGCGCCCTGCTTCTTTCCGGCAGCCTTCCTTCCTAAGAATCAGTGCTTGAAGGACCTTCGGTGACGTCGTGGCTTGTGATTGGTCACGTGAGCGGTCACATGGGCGGTCGCGCGACCAATCACAAGCTGCAACGTCATCTAAGGTCCTTCACGCGCTGATTCTAAGGAAGGAAGGCTGCCGATTAGTACCAGGGCGCGTCAGAAGGTAAGTATAGCAATATTTTTTATTTTAATTCTTTATTTTACACTTAAATATGGATCCCAGGGCCTGAAGGAGAGTTTCCTCTCCTTCAGACCCTGGGAAACATAGTATCCCATTGCACTGCATTGGGTTTCGAGTTTCGGCCGACCCCGACTTTTCTATAGGATCGGCCGATTTCACTCGACCCGACTTTTGAGAAAGTCGGGTTTCGTGAAACCCGACCCGATCCTATAAAAGTAAAAGTCGCTCAACCCTAATGACAAGTACACACAGGATAGACAGGACCAAGTTCACACAAGACCAATACAACGACATATATGCAATGGACAGCCAGAGCCAAACTCACCCAAGGTTCTTACAATAAAGTAGCAAGAGTACACGCAAAGCACTAATATTGCACAGAGGGAACAGACTGAGACAGAGATTGGTGCTGGTTCAGACACAACAGGCATTAGAGACAAGATAAGAAACTGCAGGTTTTAGAGACAGATACAGGTTTAGATACTGCAAGTTTTAGAGACAGGTACAGATTCAGACACTGCAGATTTTAGAGATAGGAACTGGTTCAGAAACAGGAGGTTTAGGGAGAAATCCATACTTGAATACAAACTAAAAACAGGTTCAGGGATTGGTCCTAATTCAGACAAAGACAGACACAAATACAGATTCACGGTTCAGGCATGAGTATTCCTCCCCCATGGTAGCAGTAACAAGAAAAGTCAGATACAGATACAGATTAACGGTATAGGCCTGGACATACAGACCAAGGGAAACAAATTCAGGCAAGATCAGAAACAAGACAGGACCTGGCAACTCAGTAGTTGCACTCACTGAAAGAGAATTTTGCTCAGGCACCTCAGAAGAGGTTGAATTGCCTTAAGTGCCTCTTAGCAATAGGCTCGGGACACATTATGAATACGCACGTACTGACTGTCTCTTTAAGAACCAGGGAGTTCCTGTGTGTGCGCCCTAAGCATGCAGCCAGGAAAACATGTACAACAGAGTACTTGGAGCTCACTGCAGACAGCAAGCAGAGGACAAAGAGCTCACTGCACAGCCTGGAGTGGTGAGCACTTTGGTGTCCCTGCATGGTGGGGAATGGGAAGCTATGCAGAGAAGCATGTGGCTACAGGAAGGTGTTACACAGGGTAATCCTTTAACAGGTATGAGATCTAGCTTTCCAGACCAGATGTCCTCAGCCCCACTCGCAGGCCCCTCATATCTTCACTCTTCACTTGCTGCAGATAACCTAATGGCAGAGCGTCTGAGTGTCAACTCTGCTCCACACCCATGCTATTTTCTCAGAGGAAGGAAAAGCAAACCCTTTAAAAAGGTCCATCACTGGTTAACTTCGGTAGTGCAGTCATCCTTCATTTGACTCAAGATCAATCTGTTATGCAATCAATAGTGAATAACTTCCAAATTTGGTGTGCAGCTAAAAAAACATTATTTTTTTACTGTGTAAATATATTACAAATCTTTATATACTGTATTTATAAGCACTATTGGATTATGAAAAATATATCAATAACTAGATGGAAGATATGCTATTGTAAATAAGTGTTGAAACATGCTGTATTACTTATAGGAACTGCCTATAGTTGTCAGATAACTTTTATTGGATCCCATAAAAATTAGTTGATCACAAGATGTTCCGCTTGCTCATACACCAAAAGATCAGTTGTGATGTAATCTGGGTAAGGCCGGTTTCACATTTGCGTCTGTGTCCGCAGCGTTTCTACCGCATATATCCGCATGCGTTGTGTATTCCTATGTTTAACATTAGGTATGCATGCATATGTGATTGTTCGCGTTTTGCCGCGTTTGACGATGCATGCGTCGTTTCATCGTTTGCGTCTTGTTGCAGAAATGCAACATGTAGTAATTTTTAGAGGCGTCATTTTGCCGCATAGAAACGCATGCGGTCAATTGCGCAAGGTTTGCGCCAAAAAAACGCATTACTGTCAATATAAACGCATGCGTTCAGAAGCACATGCGTTTGGTTGTGTTTGTTAACGCATGCGTTTCAATTGAAAAAACATGTCTAGACACTGATAAGCCACCCCCGACATAGAAGGTGATAAAGGGAGGGAGTGGACATTTGCAGGTCACTACTCAGCAGACACTGAAGCAGACAAGACACAGGCTACATCTTGGAGGAAAACAAGACATTTAACAATGTTTGTATATCCTAGCCAATGCCTTTATTTTCTATTTTCTGTCTCTACATGTCCTAATTTCTTGCATTTCTTTCTTTCTACATGCATCAGAATGTCTTCTTCTTCTGATGAGGAGCAATGCCCTGGCATGGCCTTCCGTACCGCCACCACCACGATGCAGCAGGACCCTGGCATGGCCTTCCTTTCTACGAGTGCTATGGACTCTGGCATGGCTGCCCACTCTACAAGCACAATGGACCCTGGCATGGCCTTCCGTTCTATGAGCACTATGGACTCTGGCATGGCTGCACGCTCTACGAGCACTATGGACTCTGGCATGGCTGCCCACTCTATGAGCACAATGGACCCTGGCATGGCTGCACGCTCTACAAGCGCTATGGACTCTGGCATGACTGCACACTCTACGAGCACTATGGACTCTGGCATGGCTGCATGCTCTACAAGCGCTATGGACTCTGGCATGGCTGCACACTCTACGAGCACTATGGACTCTGTCACAGTGCAGCCGGACCCTGACAGATCACCCACCACCACGCCACGCCATATGAGCCCACCAATACCTCCCAGAACCCGTCAAACTAAAAAAAAACAAAAAAAACAGAGAACTCTTAGCATTCCTTCCCCTTCACCTCCCAATGTGTCTGTAATGTTAGGTTTGTCTCACCCTTCCAGTGCATCTCATGTGTCAAGCCCCATCCCCGAACTACCAGACCCCACTAGTTTCATTGCCCCTTCTCCTGTCACCTCTGCATCGTCCACGGTTAGCCAGGCCTCAGTGCTTCACACACCCCCGTTTACATCACTCAACCCCAAGCCGGCGCAGTTAAATACATTTTTTTGGTTGTTAAAAAAATAAATACAATTTGATTTGCCACAATTATGTTTGGTTCATTGTGTCTATCGCCGCCGGCAACACACACCGTGCGCCAAATAAGAAACTTCGCCACACACTTAATTTTTGGGCCACATCATATCTCCAGTAGTTATAAAAAAAGACTGCAGCTTAGTGTGTCTTTAGTATAAAGATATGAGGTGGGCCAAAAAATAATAGATGTATTATCATCATGCGCACAAAAAATGCAAACGCAGGAAAAACTGCATATAAACGCGTACAAACGCGGTGTTTTTTACCGCATGCTGTACCGCATTTATATGCGTTTTTTCCACCCCTTGTGGATGCGTATTAAACGCTGCGGATTTAAATGCAAATGTGAAACTAACCTAAACTTGTCAGGAACTATTTAATTCCCGTTTAGTGCCAGTAGTGGAGAAAGGAAGAATTTAAGGGGTATCATTCCCGTTAAACATAAATCACTGACAAGTTAGGTCCTTCAGAGAAAGAGAAGTTCTTTGTATCCATGCTCCACTCCAGCTAATTAGTGTAGATCTTGAAAAAGGGTTCCCCAATTAACTTAAAGGGAACCTGTCACCTGAATTTGGCGGGACCGGTTTTGGGTCATATGGGCGGAGTTTTTGGGTGTTTGATTCATCCTTTCCTTACCCGCTGGCTGCATGCTGGCTGCAATATTGGATTGAAGTTCATTCTCTGTCCTCCGTAGTACCTGCCTGCGAAAGGCAATCTTGCCTTACGCAGGCGTGTACTACGGAGGACATAGAATGAACTTCAGTCCAATATTGCGGCCAGCATGCAGTCAGCGGGTAAGGAAAGGATGAATCAAACACCCAAAAACTCCGCCCATATGACCCAAAACCGGTCCCGCCAAATTCAGGTGACAGGTTCCCTTTAAGTTTAATTCTGGGATACTTGAAAATGATGTTTCCAAACAACACAATCCCTATAAAAATACACATTAAACATGAAGTTAGGTTTCTGTCTGTTGATCTGTCCATCAGTTTGTCGATTGGTCTGTCTAGCTATCTAAACACAAACAAGACTACAATATTTAACTGATCTGTAAATTTCTTCATCCTCCATGTACAGGATAATATAATATCCAGCCCAATATGAGAGTTCGTGTTTAGATGCCCCCATGCAATAATGTGCATTAATCAGTATAGGTTTAAACAATGTGCGACCCTCTAGCCCCAGCACAAATTCCCACAGCAGATCTTTTCTAAAGCAATTTTTCCATATCTCATTTTTTTAATTCACAAGGAGGTTCTGCTGAGTTTAAGAATCTGCAATATCCAATTTCCAGCCTCGTTTCCTGCAAAATCTAATATTGCCAATCGCTAAACTGCTTCAGCATCTTCCTGCCTGCTCCCTCTACCTACCAACAGACTGGATTCATTAAATTAATTGAGATGATGAATGATTGTACAGTGCCCTGACTGTTCTTAGCTTTGTGTCTTGGAAAACAAAAGCATATGCAATGCTACTTGCAAAATACAACTACAACAAAAATGCATCCAAATATTTCCCGAACCATGTAGAAGAATATATCATTACATATTCTTGGAATAACTTAAAATCATTATTTCTTAGCATTTGTTCAAAAGTGCTGTTTTACATAGTAACATAGTAACATAGTTAGTAAGGCCGAAAAAAGACATTTGTCCATCCAGTTCAGCCTATAAAACAAACATTAAATTCCATTTAATACTATATAATGTCATCTAATCTAGTAGCTTTTTGGTAAATCCTATTAAAAGTCGCATAACAAGATATTAGCTTGAGTTGTGCCAAATGGCTAGCTCAGTTTTATTAACATCTGTAGCTTCTCTACAAAATGTCTGCAAGGAGCTATGACCTGATATTGCCTTTTATATCCTATGGCTGACCATACACACAGACTTGAGCCCCTTTATTGACTTCCTCATGCAAAGAAAAGTTCCTGTGTTCTCTATGAGAGATCCAAAGGCAGTATCATCTGGCAGCGGTTTAAATAACAAAAGGATCAGGTAATTGAATTCTAATCACTCGTACCTTGTGGCCCACAATATAACCTGTTGAGGGATAGATGATAGGCCCCCCATGCACAATAGATGATTGTGTGATCCTACCAAAATCGGCAAATTCAGACAACTTTCTTCTTATGTATGTGGGAGCCTTAAGTCTTGCTTTTTACTTGTCCTTTTTTTTCAATGTCCTGTTACTGTTACATTGTTATTACTAGAGATGAGCAAGTACAATTGAGTGGAATTTAATTCTTTTGGATTGTTGCAAAAATCAACATTCGCCAAACTGCAATTTTTTATAATTCGCTTCCAGGTGAATTCATCAGATCCAAGATCTAATGGTTGCTATATTGCTATATTGCTGAATCCTGAATTGCCATCAAAATGTTGATTAAAAAATACTCCACTTTCAGTTACCACTCTGGCCCCTCCACTCCTCACTGTGATTAGTCTCATTTTCGTTGCATCTTCCTTTCAATATCTTGGGCTTTTCCACACTGGAATAAGACTTCCGACTCTTATGAAGTTTGGGACGATTATGCACATGGTCTTGTAAGGTCACTGTGCATGGCCTAACCGCTTACATTTATTCTGCCTCCCGTAGTGACGTTTCGGTCAACAGACCTTTATCAAGCACAGTATACAGCGTTCTAACCACCATTATATACACATAACCCCTCCCACTAATTAACATAGCATCAATAGGGTGTCAATACAAAAGGGATGGAAAAAATACATAATAACCTTAACACACATACAAAAATATTAAAAACAGTCCCATAGAGTCATTACCACAAAGGCCCTTCACATATTAGGCAGTTAAATAGCTCTGATCACTCTTATGAGTAAATCATATCATTTTAGAGCTCCCATCCCTTAAATTGTAAACAAAGCGATACCACCAATCAATACACAGCATTACAGTCCCCACGGCGATAACCACCCCCACAGGTATGCCCTTTTAGTGCACAAGCCAATCACGGTAGTAGTTACACCCCAACTCAAAGCACACACCAGTGTCCATGTCCACTCGCAATGTCCAGACCCTATCAATCAAACATTGATAGGCAAGATCGATGCAGCTGTGAATCGTGAGTTCCTCCATGTGCGTAGTTGAATCAATCCTCTGGTGAGCACCCAGCTGGCCAAACTGCGCATGTCCAAGTTAACCCCGGCTTGCGCTTCTCCGGAGAAAGTATTGCGCATGTCATCCAAAGTCCTTCCCAGTCAGCGGTGTCTAAGTACCGAAAGGCACTCACTGCGCATGTCCCAATCCAAAGACTCCCTCTGGTCTGCCAAACCACGCACACCTCCCGGAGTCGCAACAGTGAACCCATTTTCTTCACATCACTTTTTCAGCGGTGCAGCTACTGGATCGAGAATGTGCTCAGGGTACATAAAATCCAAAATATTATACATATGGAAAATCTTAATTCCCAAAAGGGGAAAACCATATACGCTGCCATAAATGTGGATCAATTATCAACACTACCTACATATCCATATACAGTTATACTACGTGTTCTTTGTGTAATCAATTCGTTCCACACAATAAATGTAAATGCAACATCAGACCCAACTGGAGCATAGCAGAGTAAATAATGAATGATCATTAGGTCAAAAAGAGTCTCAAGGAGACATAAACTGACCATATACCCATCTCCCACGTTGATATCTGCCCAGCCTCAAGCTGCTTAGCATTCACAATCAGACACGGGCATAAGCATTCTATAAATTAGACGTTCACGTTAGGTCTGCTGTAAACAACACCCAACCACAAAAGTAAATCAGTCACAGAGTAAATATAATAACACATTATCCACTGGACATTGCGAGTGGACATGGACACTGGTGTGTGCTTTGAGTTGGGGTGTAGCTACTACCGTAATTGGCTTGTGCACTAAAAGGGCAGACCTGTGGGGGTGGTTATCGCCATGGGGACTGTAATGCTGTGTATTGATTGGTGGTATCGCTTTGTTTACAATTTAAGGGATGGGAGCTCTAAAATGATATGATTTACTCATAAGAGCGATCAGAGCTTTTTTTAACTACCTAGTATGTGAAGGGCCTTTGTGGTAATGACTCTATGGGACTGTTTTTAATATTATTGTATGTGTGTTAAGGATATTATGTGTTTTTTTCACTTTTGTATTGACACCCTATTGGTGCTATGTTAATTAGTGGGAGGGGTTATGTGTATATAATGGTGGTTCGAACGCTGTATACTGTGCTTGATAAAGGTCTGTTGACCGAAACGTCGCTACAGGAGGCAGAATAAATGTAAGCTCTTATTTTTTCAAAATCCATTGTGGCGCTGTCTTTTTTGTTCTTTGTGGTCTTGGTACTGTCCGGGATGGGCTCCCTGGTTTTGGACATGCGCCCTTGTGTCCGCCGAGACCTTCATTCTATAAAGAAAAGGGTACGGTTTTGATTTTCTTTTGTTTTGACTCTGTGCATGGCCTAACATCATGACAGCATGACTTTACACACGTTTGCTTAGAACTGTCCTAGGCCTCACCATATTTGGAAGGCCTGGCCTAGCATGAAGAGACCTGGGATTTCATCGCAAATGGCCGTAATAAGAACGTAAATGGCCGTGATAGGAACTGCGGAGCCTGAGCGGTGAGCGGTGTGATGAGTGCAAGTATTTATACCCAAGAGCATAATAAAGGGCATTTAATTAACAGAAAATAACCTGTCAGTGAATTGAATTAACTAGGAAAATCTGCACAAATAGGAGAATTCAAAATTTTGTTTGATCTGCTCATTTCTAGTTAGCACTTAACAAAATGCCATCAATGTCTTTACATTTTTTAAATTACATTTATTTGATTAACAAGCTCCATTCCCCATGTGCTGGAGGTATAGTGATCCCAACAGTCAGATTGCAGAGTAGTTCTCTCTGATGGTTTTTCCTTCTTGCCTCCTGACTTGGTCAGAACATCACAGAGATGTCAACTGAAGAAGCTATCTCAATGGGCATGCATGTATTATTTCAGAGAACTATTGATATAAAGTAATGGCCAATGACAAAAAGTAGTTGACAACCTCTTAGAGTTTTAACATAAACATGAAGTTAAATATACAGTTAGGTCCATATATATTTGGACAGAGACAACATTTTTCTTATTTTGGTTATAGACATTACCACAATGAATTTTAAACAAAACAATTCAGATGCAGTTGAAGTTCAGACTTTCATCTTTCATTTGAGGGTATCCACATTAAAATTGGATGAAGGGTTTAGGAGTTTCAGCTCCTTAACATGTGCCACCTTGTTTTTAAAGGGACCAAAAGTAATTGGACAGATTCAATAATTTTAAAAAATATGTTCATTTTTAGTACTTGATTGAAAACCCTTTGTTGCCAATGACTGCCTGAAGTCTTGAACTCATGGACATCACCAGATGCTGTGTTTCCTCCTTTTTGATGCTCTGTCAGGCCTTCACTGCGGTGGTTTTCAATTGCTGTTTGTTTGTGGGCCTTTCTGTCTGAAGTTTAGTCTTTAACAAGTGAAATGCTGCTCAATTGGGTTGAGATCAGGTGACTGACTTGGCTATTCAAGAATATTCCACTTCTTTGCTTTAATAAACTCCTGGGTTGCTTTGGCTTTATGTTTTGGGTCATTGTCCATCTGTAGTATGAAACGACGACCAATCAGTTTGGCTGCATTTGGCTGGATCTGAGCACACAGTATGTCTCTGAATACCTCAGAATTCATTTGGCTACTTCTGTCCTGTGTCACATCATCAATGAACACTAGTGACCCAGTGCCACTGGCAGCCATGCATGCCCAAGCCATCACACTGCCTCCGCCGTGTTTTACAGATGATGTGGTATGCTTTGGATCATGAGCTGTACCACGCCTTCGCTATACTTTTCTCTTTCCATTATTCTGGTACAGGTTGATCTTGGTTTCATCTGTCCAAAGAATGTTCTTCCAGAACTGTGCTGGCTTTATTAGATGTTTTTTAGCAAAGTCCAGTTTAGCCTTTTTATTCTTGATGCTTATGAGTGGCTTGCACCGTGCAGTGAACCCTCTGTATTTACTTTCATGCAGTCCTCTCTTTATGGTAGATCTGGATATTGGTCCGCCGACCTCCTGGAGAGTATTGTTCACTTGGTTGGCTGTTGTGAAGGGGTTTCTCTTCACCATGGAGATTATTTTGCGATCATCCACCACTGTTGTCTTCCGTGGGCGCCCAGGTCTTTTTGCATTGATGAGTTCACCAGTGCTTTCTTTCTTTCTCAGGATGTACCAAACTGTAGGTTTTGCCACTCCTAATATTGTAGCAATTTCTCGGATGGGTTTTTTCTGTTTTCGCAGCTCAAGGATGGCTTGTTTCACCTGCATGGAGAGCTCCTTCGACCGCATGTTTACTTCACAGCAAAACCTTCCAAATACAAGCACCACACCTCAAATCAACTCCAGGCCTTTTATCTGCTTAATTGAGAATGACATGACGAAGGGATTGCCCACACCTGTCCATGAAATAGCCTTGGAGTCAATTGTCCAATTACTTTTTGTCCCTTTAAAAACAGGGTGGCACATGTTAAAGAGCTGAAACTCCTAAACCCTTCATCCAAATTTAATGTAGATACCCTCAAATGAAAGCTGAAAGTCTGAACTTCAACTGCATCTGAATTGTTTTGTTTAAAATTCATTGTGGTAATGTCTATAACCAAAATTAGAAAAATGTTGTCTCTGTCCAAATACATATGGACCTAACTGTATATTGCTCATATTTTCTATTATACTTTTAATCTATGTATAGTCTTAAATTAGAGCCACATCTACCAAACTTCTATGCCATACTTGCTAAAGTGGGAGCATGATAATGTCATTGCCCTTAAATATATTCTAATTAACTAATTCACACAATATCTTGAATTGCTTGGTTGGCGGAATTAGATAGCTTAAAAAGACGTCATCAGGTGGAATGTGGCAAGTTTTCGCTCCGATTTTAATTTCGTTGCTCCCGTGAGTATTTTTATTTTTTCGTAAATCTGACTTACAGTTCTAGAGATAAAGACTCTTTATGCTCTTTACTTGACATATACATGGAAACAATTTGTAAAAAAAAAAAATTGCATGATCGAGTCTGATCTATTATCATCTAACAGTGGTCTAGCCATCATTACTTGAAGCCATATTGAACTTACAATGCCACTGGTCAAATATATTGATAAGTTCTCCAGTAGCTCTATTTATTTCATACAGGGCAAGACTATGTGCGGAGGCTGGGGGGACATAACAATTTTTGTAAGTTTAATTTATTTAAGATTTATTCCAGTATTTCTTTACTTCTGTTCACTTGTGAATGGGAAATGTCAAATAATTTATTGTTGAAGCTCGAGTTGTTTTTTTTTGTTAACAGTAATCTTTATTTTTCTAGTGATGATCAAGAATGCACACTTCAAGATTATTCTTTTCAAGGAAGATGGGATTCTGGGTAAATAATTCCTTTTAATTAAAGGAAATGTTTGCTTATTCTGCATTGAGAAAATCCGTTGAGTTTGTTTGCCATCCCTTCGTTACTCTGTGTTGCTCCTGTTAATTAAACAAACGAGGCTCATCATTATTCTTTGGAGATGCTGTTAATCTGTAAGGATAACGCAAGCTGTCTTTTTGCCAATGTTGAATTTATTGCTTTGGGAAACCTGGAAGCAGAGCTGTACTTGGACATTAAGATTTGAGGATACTATGTCTATTATGACGAGAAGCATACAGAGATCACAATGTTTGTATTGCAGTTGGAATGGAATAACATGGCTTTCTGGGAGCTAAAGAAATATGTACTTAACTTTGATATCAGTTGGAAGGATTTTGAAACCTGAGTATATTGTATTTGTTTAGCAACACACATAAATGATATATTATGTATGATTTATTAAAACCAGTTAACTGGAAGAAGACTTATAGTAAGGTATGCGGTGTAATCATTCAAGAGGTGGAAAGCAGCAACAGACTACTGGTCTCAGAGAGATATGAAAAAACAAAGTCTAGAAAGATCTAGCTATAATGGATGGAACAACAGCTGGTTTAGAAGCATTATGTACAGTCATATCCAACAAAGCAGATCCACATGTCAGTTCCTGTAAACTCTGCTGATGTTCTATTCTTATATGTTATTGTGGATTAGAATCATCCATTCAATATGAGGCTACCCTAGCTTTCTAGCTGTAAAATGCCCAAGCGAGGTGGTCATGGGCGAGCTTCTGTCCCCACTCTCTTTGGCATCTTACAGACAATTGTGGGTCCTGGCTGGGTTTTAGTGTTGTAAGGGCCTTGTGTCTGTGCAGGCCACCGGTAGAAGATGGTATTGGCTGACCAGGGCCACAAGTTCCACAGATTAGCAAAGGAGACTTCTGTTCAAACATGTGAACTTTACTGAATTTGATGAGGGTTATATACAGGGGATAGTGAGTACACAGTCATAAGCACATTTCATCCACAGCAAGAAACCTCTTCACTAACATCATCCTTCATCTTTCATTTGCTCCAGGGCCGGTTCAGCACACTACTTTGCCCTACTTTTTCAGAGTCTAGCTTATTGCCACAATATGGTTCAGCGAGTTTCTCTACACCCACTCAGGGCTCCATGTTCTATTGCTATGGATGCCCTGGACCCACTGCTTGGGACTCTCACTAGTCCCACTGTCTACGTCCTCTTTAGGTCCATACCTCTCAAAATGGCCCCTCCTCACTCCGCACTAGCATCCCGCTGGACAGGGAAGCAATCATTTCTTCCATAAAATCATCTTTCAGCCCCTGTCTCACAAGGGCTAATAACTTCCACAGCCGACCACGGCTGCTACAGGCCCACCTGGCCTTGAGGGTATCGTGAACAGTCCCTCCGATTCTTTTTAGGAAAAACACACAGGCCTTCTGGCCATAAAGGTACCAACAGTCCTTCCAAAAATAACAAAGCAGCATTAAACTTTGTTTCCTGAGACTTGACTGGTCTTCAGCCTTTAAATAGGGGTCCCTCAGAACTCAACCTCTCAAAATAGCCTGCTGCACCAACCGAGTAACTGCAACTGCCCAGTGGGCACCATGGTCACTGGTCAGTTGTCTCCTGGAAAGTCTCCATCTTCTTCCAGACTCTTCTCTTGCAGAACCAAGCCACTTCCAGATGAAGTAGCTCCACCTGTTCATGGTACTCTGGAGTGGACATGAACTCTCCTGTTCCTTGAGCGGTGTACACTGCTTGTCTCCCTTCAGGCTGAACCACAATAACTGGGGATGATAGTGTCTCTAGAACTACTTGATCATGATAATTAGGTCCCCAGGGAAGACAAAAGACTCCAAATCTCTGCCAGTACTCATCCACTGCACACAAGTCCCCATTTTGTCTCTCATCGCTCATGTACTCCATCTCCTCCTCATCACCGCCAATGCACATTCGCCGTGCAGGCTGTGCCATTTCAATGGGGAGCCTCCTGCTATCCATCTCACCTCTCGCTCATTGCAGGGAATATGGTGCCGAATGCCTTCTGATGGCGTGCTTCCTGGCTCTGCCTCTTCCTGGGCCAAATTCCTGATGCGACTGCCGGGTCACACTTCACTCTCGGTGGCTCTGCCTTCAGCCATGCCCCCTTCCAGTGCATTTTTCCACACATTGGGCCACGCCTCTTAGTGCACCACGCCTCTCTCCGGAATATACTTCCTATTCCGGGCAGTCCTCTCTTCACTGGGCCCATCCCTCTTTGGGTAGTCCCTCGTTGGGGCTGAACTTTTTGCGCTCTCGGGCATCATCCATGCCCATGATGGGCAGTAGGGTTGAGCGATCTTTACTTTTATAGGATCGGGTCGGGTTTCACGAAACCCGACTTTTTCAAAAGAGTGAAATCGGCCGATCCTATAAAAAAGTCGGGGTCGGGGTCGGCCGAAACCTGAAACCCAATGCAGTGCATTGGGTTTCCATGGTTCCCAGGGTCTGAAGGAGCGGAAACTCTCCTTCAGGCCCTGCGATCCATATTTTAGTGTAAAATAAAGAATTAAAATAAAAAATATCGCAATACTTACCCTCTGACGCGCCCTGGTACTAACCGGGAACCTTCCTTCCTTAGAATCAGCCTTCCAGGACCTTGCGGTGACGTCGCGGTGACGTCGCGGCTTGTGATTGGCCGCGCGGCCGCCCATGTGACCGCTCGCGCGACCAATCACAAGCCGCGACGTCACCGCGACGTCACCGAAGGTCCTGGAAGGGCTGATTCTTAGGAAGGAAGGCTGCCGGAAAGAAGCAGGGCGCGTCCGAGGGTGAGTATATTCCTATTAGGTATATACTCACCCTCGGACGCGCCCTGCTTCTTTCCGGCAGCCTTCCTTCCTAAGAATCAGCCCTTCCAGGACCTTCGATGACGTCGCGGTGACGTCCCGGCTTGTGATTGGTCGCGCGAGCGGTCACATGGGCGGCCGCGCGGCCAATCACAAGCCGCGACGTCACCGCGACGTCACCGCAAGGTCCTGGAAGGCTGATTCTAAGGAAGGAAGGTTCCCGGTTAGTACCAGGGCGCGTCAGAGGGTAAGTATTGCGATATTTTTTATTTTAATTCTTTATTTTACACTTAAATCTGAATTCCGATACCAATTCCCGATATCTTAAACATATCGGGAATCGTTATGGGAATTCCGATTCTAGATTCAAAAGATCGCCGACTTCATGGCCGACCCCACACAGGGGTCGTCTCGGGTTTCATGAAACCCGACCTTGCCAAAAGTCGGCGACTTTTGAATATTTTCGACCCGTTTCGCTCAACCCTAATGGGCAGTGTTATGATCAGGTGACCTTGGAGCAGCATGAAAACTTTCACTGGAGTAGGTGGTAACTATACTGACCGCAAACCCTGATCTTAACACCGCAACTAGAAGTAGCCGTGGGGTGTGCCTAACAAAACCTAGACACCTCGACACAGCCGGAGGACTAAATACCCCTATAGATGGAAATAGGAATTCTACCTTGCATCAGAGCAGAACCCCAAAGGATAGGCAGCCCCCCACAAATATTGACTGTGAGTAGTAGAGGAAAAGACACACGCAGGCAGGAAACAGGATTTAGCAAATGAGGCCACACTAGCTAAATAGGAAAGGATAGGACAGGATACTAAGCGGTCAGTATTAAAAATCCTTCGAAAAATATCCACAGCAGAAAATACAAAAACTTCACCATCTAACTAAAAATGTGGAGCGTATATCTGCAACTCCAGAGAATCCAACAAGACTGAGAAAACACTGACACAGTCTAAGCTGGACAAGAGAAAAACAAATGAATAGCACAGAATATAAGCACACTGCATGTGTGCCACAGAAAAAGAAACAGATACTTATCTTTGCTGAATTGGCAGCTAAGCAGGAGAAGCCAGGAAGAGATCCAACACTTCACAAGAAACATTGACAACTGGCAAGGACTAATGAATCCTGCACACCTAAATATCCCAGTCAGAACTGCAATCAGCAGATACACCTGGCCAGGACTGCGACTCAGAGACAACTGCATTCCCACCTACAACCACTGGAGGGAACCCAAAAGCAGAATTCACAACAGTACCCCCCCTTGAGGAGGGGTCACCGAACCCTCACCAGGGCCCCCAGGATGATCAGGATGAGCCAGATGAAAGGCACAGACCAAATCAGCAGCATGGACATCAGAGGCAAAACCCCAAGAATTATCCTCCTGGCCATAACCCTTCCATTTGACAAGGTACTGAAGCCTCCGCCTTGAAAAACGAGAATCCCAAATCTTCTCAACCACATACTCCAACTCTCCATCAACCAACACAGGGGCCGGAGGATCAACAGAGGGAACAACGGGCACCACATATTTCCGCAATAAAGATCTATGGAAGACATTATGGATAGCAAAAGAGGCTGAAAGCACCAAACGAAAAGACACCGGATTAATAATCTCAGAAATCTTATAAGGACCAATAAACCGAGGCTTAAACTTAGGGGAAGAAACCTTCATAGGAACATGACGGGAAGACAACCAGACCAGATCCCCAACCCGAAGCCGGGAACCAACACACCGACGACGGTTAGCAAAACGTTGAGCCTCCTCCTGAGACAACACCAAATTGTCCACCACATGAGCCCAAATCTGCTGCAACCTGTCAACCACAGAATCCACACCAGGACAGTCAGAAGGCTCAACCTGCCCAGAAGAAAAACGAGGATGAAAACCAAAATTACAAAAGAAAGGCGAAACCAAAGTAGCCGAACTAGCCCGATTATTAAGGGCAAACTCGGCCAATGGCAAGAAGGCCACCCAATCATCCTGATCAGCAGACACAAAGTATCTCAAATAAGTCTCCAAAGTCTGATTAGTTTGCTCGGACTGGCCATTTGTCTGAGGATGAAATGCAGAAAAGGCCCGCCAAAACCTAGAAACAAACTGGGAACCTCTGTCAGACACAATATTCTCCGGAATACCATGCAAATGAACCACATGCTGAAAAAACAACGGAACCAAATCTGAAGAGGAAGGCAATTTAGGCAAAGGCACCAAATGAACCATCTTAGAGAACCGGTCACAAACAACCCAGATGACAGACATCTTCTGGGAGACCGGAAGATCAGAAATAAAATCCATCAAAATATGTGTCCAGGGCCTCTCAGGGACTGGCAATGGCAAAAGCAACCCACTAGCACGGGAACAACAAGGCTTGGCCCGCGCACAAGTCCCACAGGACTGCACAAAAAAACGCACATCACGCGACAAAGAAGGCCACCAAAAGGACCTACCAACCAAGTCTCAGGTACCAAAAATGCCAGGATGACCAGCCAACATGGAATAGTGAACTTCAGAAATCACACTACTAGTCCATCTGTCAGGAACAAACAGTTTCCCCACAGGACAGCGGTCAGGTTTGTCAGCCTGAAATTCCTTAAGAACCCGTCGTAAATCAGGGGAAATGGCAGAAAGGACCACCCCTTCTTTCAGAATACCGACCGGTTCTAAGACCCCAGGAGAATCAGGCAAAAAACTCCTAGAGAGGGCATCAGCCTTAATATTCTTAGAACCCGGAAGGTACAAGCCCACAAAATCAAAACGGGAAAAAAACAAGGACCATCGAGCCTGTCTAGGATTCAGCCATTTGGCAGACTCGAGGTAAATCAGATTCTTATGATCGGTCAAGACCACAATACGGTGCTTAGTTCCCTCAAGCCAATGTCGCCACAACTCAAACGCCCACTTCATAGCCAACAACTCCCGATTGCAGACATCATAATTGCGTTCAGCAGGCGAAAACTTACGGGAAAAAAAGGCACACAGTTTCATAAAGGAACCAACAGGATCCCTCTGAGACAAAACGGCCCCTGCCCCAATCTCAGAAGCGTCAACCTCAACCTGAAACGGAAGAGAAACATCCGGTTGGCACAACACCGGAGCAGAAGTAATTCAACGTTTAAGCTCCTGAAAGGCAGAGACAGCCGCAGAGGACCAATTCGCCACATCAGCGCCTTTCTTCGTCAAATCGGTCAAGGGTTTAACCACGCTGGAAAAATTAGCAATGAAACGGCGATAAAAATTTGCAAAACCCAAAAATTTCTGAAGGCTCTTCACGGATGTGGGCTGAATCCAATCATGAATGGCCTGAACCTTAACCGGATCCATCTCTATAGACGAGGGAGAAAAAATAAAGCCCAAAAAAGAAACCTTCTGCACCCCAAAGAGACACTTAGACCCTTTCACAAAGCATTGTCACGAAGGATCTGAAATACCATCCTGACCTGTTGCACATGAGACTCCCAATCATCGGAAAAAATCTAAATATCGTCCAAATATGCAATCAAGAATTTATCAAGATAAGTCCGGAAGATATCATGCATGAAGGACTAAAAACAGATGGAGCATTAGAGAGTCCGAATGGCATCACAAGGTATTCAAAATGGCCTACGGGCGTGTTAAACGCAGTTTTCCATTCATCACCCTGCTTTATACGAACAAGATTATATGCCCCCCGAAGGTCAATCTTCGTAAACCAACTAGCTCCCTTAATCCTAGCAAACAAATCGGAAAGCAAAGGTAAAGGGTATTGAAACTTGACCGTGATCTTATTCAAGAGGCGATAATCAATACAGGGTCTCAAGGAACCATCTTTTTTAGCAACAAAAAAGAACCCCGCTCCCAACGGTGAAGAAGATGGTCGAATATGCCCTTTCTCCAAAGACTCCTTAATATAGCTCCGCATGGCGGTATGTTCAGGAACAGACAGGTTGAAAAGTCGACCCTTAGGAAACTTACAGCCTGGAATTAAGTCAATAGCACAATCGCAGTCCCTGTGCGGTGGAAGGAAACTGGACTTGGGCTCATCGAATACATCCTGAAAATCAGACAAAAACTCTGGAATTTCAGAAGAGGAAGAAGAGGAGATTGACATCAAAGGAACATCATTATGAACCCCCTGACAACCCCAACTAGTCACAGACATGGACTTCCAATCCAACACAGGATTATGTACCTGCAACCAAGGAAAACCCAGCACGATAGCATCATGCAAATTGTGCAACACCAGAAATCGACAATCTTCCTGATGGGCTGGCGCCATGCGCATGGTCACCTGTGTCCAAAACAGGGGCTTATTTTTAGCCAAGGGTGTAGCATCAATGCCCCTTAAAGGAATAGGGTTCTGCAAAGGCTGCAAGGGAAAACCACAACGCTTGGCAAACTCAAAGTCCATTAAGTTCAAGGCGGCGCCTGAATCCACAAACGCCATGACAGAAAATGATGACAATGAGCAGATCAAGGACACAGATAACAAAAATTTAGGTTGAACAGTACTGATGGTAATTGAACTGGCGATCCTCTTTGTCCGCTTAGGGCAGACAGAAATGACATGAGAAGCATCGCCACAATAATAACACAACCTATTCTGACATCTGAAACCTTGTCGTTCCGTTCTAGACAGAATCCTATCACACTGCATTGGCTCAGGAATTTGCTCTGAGGATAACGCCACAGCGCGCACAGTTTTGCGCTCCCGCAAGCGCCGGTCAATCTGAATGGCCAGAGACATAGAATCACTCAGACCAGAAGGCGTGGGAAACCCCACCATAACATCTTTTAACGGATTCAGAAAGACCCTTTCTGAAAATTGCCGCCAAAGCATCATTATTCCATTTAGTCAACACCGACCATTTTCTGAATTTCTGACAATACAATTCTGGCGCCTCTTGACCCTGAGACAGGGCCAACAAGGTCTTCTCAGATTGATCCACAGAATGAGGTTCATCATATAACAATCCCAAAGCCTGAAAAAAGGAGTCTACATCAAGCAAAGCCGGATTCCCAGATTCCAGGGAAAATGCCCAATCCTGCGGGTCACCACGCAGCAGGGAGATGACAATTTTAACCTGCTGAATAGAATCACCGGAGGATTGAGGTCTCAAAGCAAAAAACAGTTTACAGTTGTTTTTAAAACTCAAAAATTTGGACCTGTCACCAAAAAACAAATCAGGAGTAGGAATCTTTGGTTCTAAAACAGGAGTCTGAACAATATCAGAAATACCCTGTACCCTAGCAGCAAGCTGGTCTACAAGAGAAGCTAATTCCTGAACATTCATGCTAGCACAAGGCTCTTCAGCCACCCAGAGATAAAGAGGGAGGAGAAGACAAAGTAGACTGAGGAAAAAAAATGGCTCAAGACCTTTCTTCCCTTCTTCTGAGATGCATTTAACTCATTATGGCCAGTTGTACTGTTATGATCAGGTGACCTTGGAGCAGCATGAAAACTTTCACTGGAGTAGGTGGTAACTATACTGACCGCAAACCCTGATCTTAACACCGAAACTAGAAGTAGCCGTGGGGTGTGCCTAACAAAATCTAGACACCTCGACACAGCCGGAGGACTAAATACCCGTATAGATGGAAATAGGAATTCTACCTTGCCTCAGAGCAGAACCCCAGAGGATAGGCAGCCCCCCACAAATATTGACTGTGAGTAGTAGAGGAAAAGACACACGCAGGCAGGAAACAGGATTTAGCAAATGAGGCCACACTAGCTAAATAGGAAAGGATAGGACAGGATACTAAGTGGTCAGTATTAAAAATCCTTCGAAAAATATCCACAGCAGAAAATAAAAAAAACTCCACCATCTAACTAAAAATGTGGAGCATATATCTGCAACTCCAGAGAATCCAACAAGACTGAGAAAACACTGACACAGTCTAAGCCGGACAAGAGAAAAACAAATGAATAGCACAGAATATAAACACACTGCATGTGTGCCACAGAAAAAGAAACAGACACTTATCTTTGCTGAATTGGCAGCTAAGCAGGAGAAGCCAGGAAGTGATCCAACACTTCACAAGAAACATTGACAACTGACAAGGACTAATGAATCCTGCACAACTAAATATCCCAGTCAGAACTGCAATCAGCAGATACACCTGGCCAGGACTGCGACTCAGAGACAACTGCATTCCCACCTACAACCACTGGAGGGAACCCAAAAGCAGAATTCACAACAGGGCAGTGTTTGTCCTTCTCTTTACCATCGCTGTCACCATCTTGGAATCTGTGCTTCAAACCACCATCTTGCACCGCATGTATTTTGGCGCTATTCCATCTGCGCCATGTGCCATATCTTCACCAATTTCTTTGTGTGAAGTAGTGGCATCCTGCCAACTACGTAAAATGTAAGATGCCCAAGGTTCGAATCCTGTTGACTACGCCAAGTGATTCAGGAGAAGGCAGAACAGGCCAGAGCCTGGGTGAGCATCTGAGAGGCTAGAGAAGCCAGCATTGAGAGGGAAAGCTCAGGCTGAAAACATGAACTTGTGCTGTACTGAAGCTGTCATGTATTATCTGGTATCAAGTAAAGGTTCACTGTTAAAATGGAGAATAGTGTCTGTTCCTGGGTGTGTGATATCGTCCGAAGACGGGACTGATCGATCGACAGGATCTGCAAACGAAAACGTGAGTTTTTTGCAATACTCCCACACCACATATCAGACAGGACATTATGTTTACTTTGCGGAGTGCCAGGATGTGGCAACACAACAGCCCCTCCCCATGACTACCACCCTGGCCACCTCACATAGCTATCCTTGGAAAGTACTGAAAATTGTTTCCAATATTAATGATATTCAATACAAAACTTTAACCTCTGATGATACTTCACCAAATCTTATATGCACCTTGAAGGGTTCCAAAATATGTCATGAAATCTTCTCCAATGGAGACACAACTTATCATGGCTGGATTGCTTTTACTCTTCTTGATCAAAAAATGCTAA
The DNA here is from genome assembly GCF_032444005.1 of Ranitomeya imitator. Classification (NCBI taxonomy): domain Eukaryota; kingdom Metazoa; phylum Chordata; class Amphibia; order Anura; family Dendrobatidae; genus Ranitomeya; species Ranitomeya imitator. The sequence goes on along the minus strand of NC_091289.1, from coordinate 135,299,193 downwards.
CTAAAGACCTCACATTTTTTATGTGTGTTGTAGAGATGAGCGTATCAGGCAAGATTCAAATTTAGCAATTAGTGCTGATTTTTCCTAGAAATTCGACTTGCATCAAAATTTTTCTCCAGGAACTTAATGCTCTTTACTATGCTATAGATCTTACATAATATAAAAAACCTTATAAAACCATTTGGTCCTCACTGAATCCTCTGATCACCGCCATTTGTGCTGAAATCCTCAATCCTCTCATATTAGATGAGACCCAGGACGGTTCTCTGCCAGCGCGTGAAAGGTTACAATTTCATGATATTACAATGTGCACCATGACCTCACGTGTGCATATGGGAATTCAATGCGAGCATCGGTGATAGCAAGATTTGGCGAATAACAAGCAGTTGACGAAAAGAAGAGGAGAGGCTGTAGGGGTGAGCGTAAAGGTGAGTATAAGCTTTTTATGTTTTTTTATTATATAACCATTTGATGGATCTTTATTAGTGATGAGCGAGTGTACTTGTTGCTCGGGTTTTTCCTGATCACGCTCGGGTGACCTCCGAGTATTTATGACTGCCCGGAGATTTAGTTTTCATCTCGGCAGCTGAATGATTTACATAATACATGATACAAGCCTGCTTGATTACATGTGGGGATTCCCTAGCAACCAGGCAACCCCCAAATGTACTCAGCCTGGCTAGTAGCTGTAAATCATTCAGCTGCAGTCATAAATACTCGGAGATCACCAGAGCTTGCTCGGGGAAACCCGAGCAATGAGTACACTCGCTCATCACTAATCTTTATGGTTCTGAAAAATGTAAAATTTGGGTATATTTAAAATTAATACAATATATTTGCTCATCTCTAGTGTGTAGGAATAGTAATATTCATTTATTCATGAATCGCAGTGTGTTAATAATAGGGAATGTACACGCTCAGCCAAAAAGAGTAAAAAGCTAGGGGGACACCACTATAGAGAAGCAAATATAACCAAAAGAAAAAAAGCAAGACAGAAAAGGTGCACACCTATGAGTGCAAAATTAATTTACTTTTTATTAAACACAATATAATTCCAAGATTTAAAAAATAAAACCAAAGTCTCTCCATTAGTATTTATAAACCAATACACATATATACCAAATATGCATATATACAGGTCCTTCTCAAAAAATTAGCATATAGTGTTAAATTTCATTATTTACCATAATGTAATGATTACAATTAAACTTTCATATATTATAGATTCATTATCCACCAACTGAAATTTGTCAGGTCTTTTATTGTTTTAATACTGATGATTTTGGCATACAACTCCTGATAACCCAAAAAACCTGTCTCAATAAATTAGCATATTTCACCCATCCAATCAAATAAAAGTGTTTTTTAATAACAAACAAAAAAACCAACAAATAATAATGTTCAGTTATGCACTCAATACTTGGTCGGGAATCCTTTGGCAGAAATGACTGCTTCAATGCGGCGTGGCATGGAGGCAATCAGCCTGTGACACTGCTGAGATGTTATGGAGGCCCAGGATGCTTCAATAGCGGCCTTAAGCTCATCCAGAGTGTTGGGTCTTGCGTCTCTCAACTTTCTCTTCACAATATCCCACAGATTCTCTATGGGGTTCAGGTCAGGAGAGTTGGCAGGCCAATTGAGCACAGTAATACCATGGTCAGTAAACCATTTACCAGTGGTTTTGGCACTGTGAGCAGGTGCCAGGTCGTGCTGAAAAATGAAATCTTCATCTCCATAAAGCATTTCAGCCGATGGAAGCATGAAGTGCTCCAAAATCTCCTGATAGCTAGCTGCATTGACCCTGCCCTTGATGAAACACAGTGGACCAACACCAGCAGCTGACATGGCACCCCACACCATCACTGACTGTGGGTACTTGACACTGGACTTCAGGCATTTTGGCATTTCCTTCTCCCCAGTCTTCCTCCAGACTCTGGCACCTTGATTTCCGAATGACATGCAAAATTTGCTTTCATCAGAAAAAAGTACTTGGGACCACTTAGCAACAGTCCAGTGCTGCTTCTCTGTAGCCCAGGTCAGGCGCCTCTGCCGCTGTTTATGGTTCAAAAGTGGCTTTACCTGGGGAATGCGGCACCTGTAGCCCATTTCCTGCACACGCCTGTGCACGGTGGCTCTGGATGTTTCCACACCAGACTCAGTCCACTGCTTCCTCAGGTTCCCCAAGGTCTGGAATCGGTCCTTCTCCACAATCTTCCTCAGGGTCCGGTCTCCTCTTCTCGTTGTACAGCGTTTTCTGCCACATTGTTTCCTTCCAACAGACTTACCATTGAGGTGCCTTGATACAGCACTCTGGGAACAGCCTATTTGTTGAGAAATTTCTTTCTGGGTCTTACCCTCTTGCTTGAGGGTGTCAATGATGGCCTTCTTGACATCTGTCAGGTCGCTAGTCTTACCCATGATGGGGGTTTTGAGTAATGAACCAGGCAGGGAGTTTATAAAAGCCTCAGGTATCTTTTGCATGTGTTTAGAGTTAATTAGTTGATTCAGAAGATTAGGGTAATAGGTCGTTTAGAGAACCTTTTCTTGATATGCTAATTTATTGAGACAGGTTTTTTGGGTTATCAGGAGTTGTATGCCAAAATCATCAGTATTAAAACAATAAAAGACCTGACAAATTTCAGTTGGTGGATAATGAATCTATAATATATGAAAGTTTAATTGTAATCATTACATTATGGTAAATAATGAAATTTAACACTATATGCTAATTTTTTGAGAAGGACCTGTAGAATCAGTCTTGGACAGAAAACTCTTCCAGTATACAAGAGGCCACCACCCTCTTATATGAGCATTACTTGGCACAATATACAGTATTTGAATTACTATTTAGAGACAAAGACAACATCTTATTCATTTAGCAATCTATCCAGAACACTGAACGTGTTACAGTGGCTTGCAAAAGTATTCCCCCTCATGCCAATGCTTGTGTTTTGTTGCCCTCACAACCTGGAATTTCAATGTTTTTTTGAAGGTTTGCATCAGTTCATGTTAAAAACATACTTAAAACTGTGAACATTCAGTTTTCTTTGTGGAGCAAAGAACAAATAGGACAAATGTACCATAAACTTCAGTTTGCATAACTATTTATCCACCTAAAGAAAGTACTTTGTTGATCCGTCTTTTGCAGAAATTAACTCTGCAAATCAGTTTGGGTAAATCACTCTGATATTTCCACATCTTGCCACTGGGATTTTTGCTCATTTCACAAGGCAAAACTGCTCCAACTCCTTCTAGTTAGATGGTTTCCTCTGGTGAACAGCAATCTTCAAGTCTGACCACAGATTCTCATTTGGATTAATGTCTGAGCTTTGACTTGGCCACTCCATAACATTTACACGCTTACCCTTCAACTAGTAAGGTGTTGCTTTAGCAGTATGTTTTGGGATATTGTCTTGTTGGAAGGTGAGCCTTCATCCCAGTCTCAAATCACAGAGACGGAAACAGGTTTTGCTCAAGAATATCCCTGTATTTTGCATCATCCATCTTCCCCTCATCTTAGACCATTTTCCCTGTCTCTGCTGCTGAAAACATCCTCACAGCAAGATGCTGCCACCACTATGTTTTACTGTGGGGATGGTGCTCTTGGGATGTTGAGCTGTGTTGGTTTGATGCCACTCATAGTGTTTACCTTTGTGGCCAAAGAGATACATTTTGGTCTCATCTGACCGTAGCACCTTACTCCATACATTTGGGGAGTCTCCCACATGTCTTTTGGCAGACTCAAATGAGCCTTACAATTTTTGTGTGCAAGTAAAGGCTTTTTTTCTGTCCACTCTTCCAAAAAGACCACATTTATGGAGTCTACGACTTATTGTGGTCATATGGACAGATATTCCAGTCTCTGTCTGGGAACTCTCATCCCCTTCAAAGTTACATTTGGTGCATCTCTGATTAATGTCCTACTCTCCGGGGGGGGGGGAGAGTTTTGGCGGGTGGCCTTCTGTTGGCAGATTTGATGTGGTACCATGTTCTTTCCATTTGATGATAATGGATTTGTGGTGTTCCAGGGATCATCAGAGATTGGGATTTATTACTCAATTCTGACTTTTACTTCTCAACAACTTTGTCCCTGACTTGTTTGTAGATGTCATTGATCTTCATGATGTTGTTTTAGTTAGTGGTGCTTCTTGCTTAATGGTGTTGCAGCCTCTGTGGCTTTCAGAAAACGTGTATTTACTGACAGACTATGTGACACTTAGATTGCACACAGGGGGACTTCATGTCATTAAACATGTGACAAATGAAGGTAATTGCTTGCACCAGAGAATTTTAGGGGCTTCATAGCAAAGTGGTTGAAAACATATGCATATGCCTATGTATTTTTATTTATTTGATTCCATAAATTTAATTTTTGCCTATATTTTTCTCACTTCATTTCATCAACTTAGACTACTTAAGGTACCGTCACACTCAGCAACTTTTGAACGATAACGATAGCGATCCGTGATGTTGCAGCATCCTGGATAACGATCTCGTTGTGTTTGACACGCAGCAGCGATCTGGATCCTGCTGTGACATCGCTGGTCGGAGCTAGAAGGCCAGAACTTTATTTTGTCGCTGGATCACCCGCTGTCATCGCTGGATCGGTGTGTGTGACGCCGATCCAGCGATGTGTTCACTGGTAACCAGGGTAAATATCGGGTTTCTAAGCGCAGGGCCACGCTTAGTAACCCGATGTTTACCCTGGTTACCATTGTAAATGTAAAAAAAAAACACTACATACTCACATTCCGGTGTCTGTCACATCCCTCGCCTTCAGCTTCCCGCACTGACTGTGAGCGCCGGCCGGCCGTAAAGCAGAGCACAGCGGTGATGTCACCGCTGTGCTTTACGGTCGGCCGGCGCTCACAGTCAGTGCGGGAAGCTGAAGGCGAGGGACGTGACAGAGACCGGAATGTGAGTATGTAATGTTTTTTTTTACATTTACAATGGTAACCAGGGTAAACATTGGGTCACTAAGCGCGGCCCTGTGCTTAGTAACCCGATGTTTACCCTGGTTACCCGGGGACTTCGGCATCGTTGGTCGCTGGAGAGCTGTCTGTGTGACAGCTCTCCAGCGACCACACAAGGACTTTCCAATGATCACGGCCAGGTCGTATCGCTGGTCGTGATCGTTGGAAAGTTGATCAGTGTGAAGGTACCTTTAGACTACTTAGTGCTGATGCATCACACACAAATTGGATTACAAGAGTATTTAAACACAGGTTGTAATTTATCAAAACAGATAAAAAGCCAAGGAGGGTGTGTGAATACTTTCACAAGCCACTGCATATAAGTTTGTGATTGAGGATAATGACAGCTTTGCATGTAGTTGAAAAGTGGGCCCCTAGTGTTTATTACTGGTGGGCACTTGACTCCTCAGTCCGACACTGCATAAATACTGCTAGAAATAGAACCAAAAGTGAACCCATATAGCAGTATAGACACTAATGGATGCCCAGACAATACTTGTATCAATAGATATAGTCAGATATAAATCCGTGTAATAGCAACCTCTCAGTATATTATATCAAAGCCAATGAAGTGTATAAACATGGGCCACATATCTAGGCACAGATCCAACAGATTTGGACTCACCTCGAATGTATAATAAAAAAAACAAATAGAAAAAAGGATGCAATGTAGCAATTAATTAAAGGCAAAAAATAAGTATAGACATAAATAAGGAGTACAAGAAAGTTCTAATAGCGATGTATGTCTAAAAGCCCAAATAAAACAATAAATGTGTGACTGTTAGAGCATGTAATGGAGCTTAGGGTATTTTGGGATCTTACAGTATTTATCATAGTGGAAGTGGAGTTCTGTGCCCATTAGTGATCCAACCATGGGCCCATCCATCTGGTCCATCAAAAGTCCCTTTTATCTTATCAGTCCATAACACCTTTGAAAAATCTGTCTTCAGATATTTATTGGTCCAGTCTTGATGCTTACACTTCGGTGTCTTTTTCAGTGGTGGTTGGGTTTCAGCCTCCCGACCTCAGCCATGTTTCGAGCACTGAGCACCTTGTACTTTTGGGCTCCAGGGAGGTTGGAGTTCTAGAATATGACAGTACTGGTAGATAATGGCTTACTGGTCCCTTCACATTACATTATTGTCCCATGTTTAGCAGTTAATGTGTGACTTTTTTCTCAGCATGTTATTGCAACCTGGTTAACTATTTGCAACACAACATTAGATGCTCGTGTGATAACTCCCCATTGTTGTAGAAGTTTGTAGAATGCTGCATCCATCCAAAAGACGAACCAGTCACCAGTTTTTTAGTATCCCAACAAATGCCACCACCTTTTTCTGCCTTTGTTATGCATTTCACAAATGATTACATTGCCTCCTGACTTCCACTGTACACCCTAAAAATAACATTTGATTTGGTCCCACTCTGTATTTAAATGAGGCTGATTAGGTCCGATGAGCGTCCTTCTTGTGGCGTCTGTTCCTCCTCTCGGCTAGCAAAAAAGTCCTCCGTCCCTGATTGATGTAAATGACATATCCTGAGTCATCCACATAGCTGAATGAAGTCTCATGTCTGCACAGTAGTAAAACATTGGTGAAAGATTCCCTTTAAATCTCTTTTTTAGCCCATTTTGCCTAAGAAAAACAAGCTGCCTAAAAATTCTGCACACCTTGATAAAGGACATTGTATCCTTAGACCTTACCCCCCTCATTACAGAAATACACATTACCTTTACTTCATACAATAAGCATTCAAGTTTATAAAGCATGTAGTTGGAAAATCAGCATTAAATTAGGGAATGGGCAAAATACTCAATTGTACACATGGCTGTAAGAGGTAGATGTATATTAGGTATATACTCACCCTCGGACGCGCCCTGCTTCTTTCCGGCAGCCTTCCTTCCTAAGAATCAGCGCTTGAAGGACCTTCAGTGACGTCGCGGCTTGTGATTGGTCGTGTGAGCGGTCACATGGGCGGTCGCGCGACCAATCACAAGCCGCGACGTCATCAAAGGTCCTTCACGCGCTGATTCTAAGGAAGGAAGGCTGCCGGTTAGTACCAGGGCGCGTCAGAGGGTAAGTATAGCAATATTTTTTATTTTAATTCTTTATTTTACACTTAAATATGGATTCCGATACCGATTTCCGATATTGCAAACATATCGGAACTCGGTATCGGAATTCCGATACCAGATTCAGAAGATCGCCGACCTCATGGCCGACCCCACACAGGGGTCGGGTCGGATTTCATGAAACCCGACTTTGCCAAAAGTCGGCGACTTGTGAAAATGGCCGACCCGTTTCGCTCAACCCTAATCAGAACCCCATAATAAAAAAAGCTTAAAGAGTTCTTAAATATTTAACTTAGTCTTAAAGCAAAATTGTACAGTATCGGGCTTCGCACGATACTGTATTTCTTACAGCAAACTGTCTTTTCTTTCATTTTCCAATTTGCTCTACCTTCATGCCTTTTAATACCCTCCCGTGTATCACTTACGTATTCTTCTTAATTTCTGACAAGACATACTGTTCATCAAAATCACATCATATTTACTATATTAATGCAATTGGCAACTTAATGTTCCTGCTGACTCATGTTCTCAGAGAATCTGGCTTCACTTACAAATGAGAGACAAATACTTTTTAGACCTTATTGAAAATAAAGCCAATGAAATATTAACTACATTTTAGTGCTGAGAATATTTTAACAATCTTTTAGTAATGTTGCTAATGGGAATGATAACTGTGCAAAAACTTGATGCATGCCAAGTAAATGCAGGGCATGAAGAACAGCAAGGAAATCTATAGACATTTGGGCACACAAACAATCGTAACAAACAGTAAAGTATACAGATATTACCCTGGTTACGTAGAAATTGAGGATCGCGCTGTTGCAAGGAAAAGAGTGTTTTTGTAAGTAGGCAATGTAATACGACATAAATTTAGTAATTTTAAGAATTAAAGGGACTCTGTCACCTGAATTTGGCGGGACTGGTTTTGGGTCATATGGGCGGAATTTTCGGGTGTTTGATTCACCCTTTCCTTACCCGCTGGCTGCATGCTGGCTGCAATATTGGATTGAAGTTCATTCTCTGTCCTCCATAGTACACGCCTGTGCAAGGCAATCTTACAATGGATTTAGAACAGTCATGAAGCAAAACGCATAAAGTCTATACAAACACCCCTAAGACACCAAAAGACACGTTCTAAGCCTCGTATTCATGCAACTGTTGCTACTCCAGATAAAAGTTCAGTATTGTCTGGTGAGCAAACACAAATGATTACACCTGAACGACACCTAAAAGGTTTTCTGTTATTACTCTAAAAGATAGAAAAAAGAAGAGCGGCACTACCATAGAGTAGTGTATTTGTCAAGTGAAAAAAGTTATTCCATCCAGAGTAAGGGTACCGTCACACAGTGGCACTTTGATCACTAGGACGGCACGATCTGTGACGTTCCAGCGATATCCTTACGATCTCGCTGTGTCTGACAGGCTACTGCGATCAGGGACCCCGCTAAGAATCGTACGTCGTAGCAGATCGCTTGAAACTTTATTTTGTCGCTGGATCTCCCGCTGACATCGCTGAATCGGCGTGTGTGACGCCGATTCAGCGATGTCTTCGCTAGTAACCAGGGTAAACATCGGGTTAGTAAGCGCAGGGCCGCGCTTAGTAACCCGATATTTACCCTGGTTACCAGTGTAAATGTAAAAAAAAAAACACTGCATACTTACCTTCCTGGCGTCTGGTCATGTCCCTCGCCTTCAGCTTCCCACACTGACTGGTGAGCGCCGGCCAGCCGTAAAGTACAGCGGTGACGTCACCGCTATGCTTTCCGGCTGTCTGGCGCTCACTGTCAGTGCAGAGAAGCACAGCGCCAAGGGACGCGACAGGAATGTAAGTATGTAGTGTTTGGTTCTTTTACGTTTACGCTGGTAACCAGGGTAAACATCGGGTTACTAAGCGCGGCCCTGAGCTTAGTAACCCGATGTTTACCCTGGTTACCAGGGGACTTCGGGATCGTTGGTCGCTGGAAAGCTGTCTGTGTGACAGCTCTCCAGCGACCAAACAGCGACACTGCAGCGATCGACATCGTTGTCATATCGCTGCAGCGTCGTTTTAGTGTGACGGTACCCTAAGTGTTCTGCCAAGCTCAGACCCTCCTGGGAGCTGATAAATTCCTAGGTGGGCCCCTTAATCATGACTGTGCCCCTTCCTTCACATTTGGCACATGATAGGTATTTACAATAGCTTACGTTACCCCATCCACAGGCACAGGAAGACTTGGGTTGCCAGGATGCAAGGGGTCCTAGTAGTGTCCAGTGAGTGCTTCTCCATCCCATGCTGGGCGGAACAGAAGACCCCTGCCAAAGGCCCTCAGATTTGCTAGAAGCTACAATTTTAAGCTGCATTCACATGACTTTGTGACCCACCCAACCGATGTCTGCATTTTTTATTGGACAGCACTCAGACCCATAGAGTAGAATGAATGTAATGCATGCACATCCATAAAAATCACAGATCCAAGAGTGAGATCCGTGTGACTCAGAGCATTTTCTTTTCTGATTCAATTCTGCAAAGCCGGAGACTGGGATGCAGAGCACAATATTCAATATACAATAATATCACAGTTGTTATCAACGCACTATAACTCTTGCAGAGGGATGTCACTACTTTACATATATTTGCATGTATATTATGAAAGCAATGTCTAAGGTCTTAAGGGTACCACTGCAATGATCCCCTTTATTTAGTTGGCCCTACCGGTGGTCTCCGGTTCTTCCCGCTAGGACGCAAGTCATTTTGACAAAGGTTTTCAATGCTCTCTGTGCCTCTTGCACTCTGGATGGTCCCTACTCTGCCTGTTGCACCAACCCCGACTGACCCCTCCCTGTACCGTACATCAGTAATGGAAGTAACGGCCTGGCACATTGCACCTCTCATTGAGCTAAGTTTCTTTATGAATCTGCGGTGCTTGACTGAAGATGGCTGTCTCCCGGATCTGGAGAGAAGAGGGATTGGGCACTGGATCTTGACTGGTATCATTAGGGTTCAGTATCTTGACAGGCACAGTCTGGACTCCGAGTCTTGCTCAGCGTAGATCCGGTCTTTGGGTCTCGACCAGCATAGTCATAGTCATACCTGCAAGCAGAAAGCACTCTGCTGGCACACTTTTCCTGCTGCGGCCTGTCACTCTAGCCGCAGCGTCTTGTCCTGTACACGTCTGCACTTCTCTCTATCCTGGCCCCAAACCTACTTCTATTTTGGTGCAAATGACTTTTATATCTAGGAATTCTGCCATGCAAGGTGCTGAAATTCATACCTGTCATTTCAAATCACACAGGCCCATTTTCTACAAGACCAATATTTTTAATAATATCAATAATATTGCTATATAAGATTAAATAATAATAATAATAATTTTATTTATATAGCGCCAACATATTCCGCAGCGCTTTACAAATTATAGAGGGTACTTGGACAGACAATAGACATTACAGCATAACAGAAATCACAGTTCAAAATAGATACCAAGAGGAATGAGGGCCCTGCTCGAAATAATTATAATCAAAATAATAATATTGCAGTATTACAGACAAATACCAACAAACCATAACCAAATATTATCACATATACAGAATTGAAACCACCATACTGATCATTAAAGGGGCTGAAGTTAAAGTATATATGTAACTTCAGACTTCTGAATCCTCATAGCGCACACTATGAGGATTCTCCACCGCCAACATTGGGACCGTCCGTCATGTGAAAGCAAGTATGCGATTTTCACACCTCCGGCCATATTCCGACTAATGCTAATTTCACTTGTATTGAGCGAGGCTGTGCACATCTAGTTAGCATGTGCCAAAACTTTGTCTAGGCCACTACAAAGTCTTAATTTTGTTTTTATTAAGTCATTCAGAGGTGGACTTTCTGGTGTGTTTTGGATCATTGTCCTGCTGCATAACTCAAGCGTGCTTCAGCTTGAGGTCACAACCAAATGGAAAAGACATTTTCCTTCAAGATTTTTTGATAGACAACAGAATTCATGGTTTCATTTACCACAAGAAGTCTTCCAGGTCCTGAAGCAGCAAAACAGCCCCAAACCATAACTAGGGTTGAGCGACCTTGACTTTTTTAGGGTCGAGCCGGGTTTCGCGAAACCCGACTATCTCAAAAGTCGAGTCGAGTGAAATCGGCCGATTATGGCGAAAAGTCGAGGATCGACCGAAACACGAAACCCAATGCAAAGTCAATATTAATTTTTTTTTCTCTCTCTCTCTCTCTCTCCTCCGTCCCTGAACTGAAAAGCTGGTGTTACACAGTGCAAATCGCTACAGCGCACAAGTGACAACATGGCGATAGGCGTCCACGCCCCTAAGACCTATGTCATCACTCTGCCCACGCTACTTCATTGGCTGAAAAAAATGGCGCCAAGCGCGTCATACGAAACGCGACTTTGGCGCGAAAGTCGCATACCGCATGGCCGACCCCACACAGGCGACTTTTGAAAATGAACGATCCGTTTCGCTCAACCCTAACCATCACACTACCGCCATCACATTTTACTGTTGGTATGATGTTCATTTTAGGAAATGCTGTGTTACTTTTATGCCAGATTTCATTTCAACTTTTGTCTCGTCAGTCCAGAGTATTCTCCCAGTCTTGGAGATAATCAAGATGTTTTGTGGCAAAACTGAGATGAGATGCTCTTATTGCCCAGCAGTGGTTTTCATCTTGGAATTCTGCCATGCAGGCCATTGTTGCCCAGTCTCTTTCTTATGGTAGAGTCATGAACACTGACCTTAACTAAGGCAAGGGATGCCTCCAGTTTTTTGGATCTTGTTGTGGGGTCTTCTGTGACCTCTTGGATGAGTTGTCGCTGCACTCTTCTGGTAATTTTGGTCATCCAGTCACTCCTGAGAAGGTTCACCACTGTTCCATGTTTTTGCTATTTGTAGATATTAGCTCTCACTGTGATTTTGTGGAATCCCATGGCTTTAGAAATGGCTTTATGACCTTTTCCAGACTGATAGATCTCATTTACTTTGTTTTTCATTTGTTCTAGAATTTCTTTGGATCGTGGCATAATGTTTACCTTTTGAGGATCTTTTGGTCTACTTATCTATGTCAGGCAGGTCCTGTTTAAGTGATTTCTTGATTGAGAAAAGTTGTGGTGTGAGGGGCAGAGCCAGGACCGTAGTCAGGGCCGAGAGCATATGCGTAGTCGTACCCTGGTCTCCTATCACATGAATACAGTTCTAATTACTCAGTATACCTGTGTCTTCTCTCTTGGCTCCATCAGGGTCCTCTCTGCATTGCTGGAACTTTCTGTAATCGGTTTTGCATGAATTCAGACACAGTCCATTGCAACTTTTAACTGAATAACTTTACTGACTTCAGGAAACAGTACATCCATTTCCGTTCAACATTAATACCATGTTTTAAGCAGTACAGGTCTTCCACTTTCCCTTCACTCTTCTCGCTGTCACACAGCATGTGCCCAAGATGGACCATATCTTCCCTGCCCAGACTTACTTTGCTTGGTAGTTCCCTCAGCAGTTTTACATCATCGGATCTGACGGCATCTGCCCATGCTATAAGCTGCCACATGGTGAGCGACCTGCCTGTCTGTACTGCTGTCACTGCTGTTGTCTATGCTGCTCACTAAAGATCCTGGATGGCTGGGCTATCTTCCTTGAACATTACGGAGTCCACTGTGTTGTCTTGGGCAATAAGCCCATCTGGACTGTCAGGGCACTCAGGCTTCTTGAGCTGTTCAGCTCCCAGGCTACACTGAACTCAAAAACAGATAGCTTTCTGTCGTAACCCAAAGTGGCTCCTCCTACATTAACTAGGACGAACACTGCTGGAAAAAGCCAAAGACTGTGGAGTGCAGTGAATACCACTGGAAGTTAATGAGCGGCCCCAGAAGCAGATACTACCGGGAGACAGCGGGACGGGAGGATGCGTCGCTGGACAGGTAAGTATAATTATAATGTTATTAATTTTTGTATATAATTATAATGTTAATAATGTTTATTATTAATTTTATGCTTTGTTTTACAGGCCCTGGACCTGAACTGGACCCGATCTGTAACATGGAAACCCGTGTGCAGGACCTTGTGACCGGTACAGGTCCAGAACTTTACAGTTCGGGTTTGCCCATCCCTAAACACCACCATTTGAATAATGCAACAAAATTAAGCCCTTTGAATATAGCAGTGTCATATAAACCAGAGCCTAGAGTGTCCAAAAAAATCAGAAAATCAAATATCATACCCAAGAAAAAAAATGCCACACAGATATCCCCAGAAATATTGGTGCCACTACAAAATTCACTGAAAGCAGTGCCATAATAATATTAGAAACACATAAGAACCTCCAAAAAATAGCCACTTAAAAGTGCCACAGTGCCACAGTGTCATAGTGCCACGCAAAGCCCCACAAAAAATGGTAATGTCACACACGAACTCCCCTATATTTCACTGACACACAAATGCCCTTTTAAAAGTAATAATGCTGCACAGTTAAAGCCATCCTAAGTGAAAAATCAGAAAACATACTCATGCATGTCCGCTCTATCTTCTTTTGGCTCTTATAGAATGATGTCATCCTTGTGCCGCCTGCATCTTGGGAGAAAGCACTGTATAACAGGGTAGGGATTCAATAGGTCCCATCAGCACCCATGGTTGAATATGGAACAACATTCCACTGCTCGCAAATTCTCTGAACTAGCTGGTTATCATTTTAACAACTGGTTGATCACATCTAGCCAGATCCAATCTCTGCCTTCATGTGAGAAAATAAAAACATGCTAACATTGGTCAACCAATTGCATGCAAGATTAAAAAAATCAACAGCTAATTCTGGCCGTGTTATGGATTTTATAAATCTGATCTTATCATATATTGGCTGTGGACTTTTGTATTATCTGTTATCCTCCCATTCACTTACATTGTACCATACTTGGCTGCTGAATTTTGCTGTGGTTTTTTGCATTCAGCTTTCCACAAGCAACATGTAACGTGTAGACCTATGCCACCAGAGAGGAAACAATCTCCTTTACCACACAAAATGTTTAGCTTTTAAGTTATTTTTTGCTTATGAAAACTTTTTTTATTTTATTGGTAAACAATACTTGAAGACATTAACACACTTCATCATTTACACTGTCCTTAGCATTGCATTTATTTACAACACCTAAGTATAATAAGCAGACTTAGTTGAAATATTTACCAATATGTCTTTGTTCATTACATTCACATTATATAATACCCTCTGTAGAGTCTCCGAGGGAAGAAGGAGTTTACTTTCCTGACAAACCATCAGCATGTTTTGGGAAGATGTAATGTTATAGCTTAAGATAAACATAATTTATTCATCTGTTCAATATATATGTCAGTGTTTTGTCGTACCTTTTTTTTTAGGATGCATTTCACTCAATTGTTTGCATAGTGTTTCCATGTCACTTCAAGGTGAGTATAGCTGTAGTAAAGAATCCAATATTGTGACAAACAAGCAAGACTAAAAGAATTCATGCATCTAATCAATCATCCATTTGCATGGATACAGTCTCATACTTACTGTGAAAGTGTTAAATCACAAGGTCAATTCAATGACCTTGAAAGTTAAGAGGAAAAGAAACCCCTAATATCTCCTTGAAATGTTCTCCCAATCACTTTTTGCAAAAGGAATTAAATTTTCATGAGATTTCGAGTACCCAACGAACTTCTCAAGTAAAGTACAAACTGCATCTGACGTTGCTCCGCTGCGCTGAGTGACACATCCGTTTGGAAAGCTGCTTTTTTTCTTTTTCTTCAAGGTGATTGATGTAATTTTCTATTAGACTGACCTTTGCTGGAAATGTTTTGACTGTAATGATTTCCTGTCCACTTTACTCAGCAGTCAGAGACCTGCTCCAGCTAACAGATGTTACATTGCCCAGGAGAAGTGGGCTGTGAAGGAGAGAGAAGGGACACGTGGGTTATTGTGGCAAAGACTATTCCGGAGATCCCATATATAAAATATAGTACTGTAGTTTATTTATAAATAGGAATGGTGTCTTCCTTTCACAAAATAAAATGTCATGGCGAATCAGTTTGCTTAAAGAAGGGTTAATGCTGAAAGGAGCCTGTCTTTTTGAATGTGGATTGCTGGCCATTATTTTGGTGTTCAAGAAGGAATATTTGTGCGTATTCAGTGTGTAATTTTCTAATTACACATTTCAGAAATATCTAATAATAACCATAATAAGTATCTGGTAATAAATGTCATAAATATCTATTATTAAACATAGAGAATATTAATAAATATAAAGGATATGTATTAAGAAATGTAAGCTCCAATCTTAGAAGACAAGTCTTATTTTTAAACAGGTGCAAAAGATATTCCTTGTGTGCAAAGCAATGTCTTCATTGTGTTAAAGACATCTTTTATTAACAAATGTACATGATGCAGAGCCCCTCTCCTTCTTACACTGTCCCTCGCCATTAGCTTATTGTGTTAAAACTAGATGGTGGCCCGATTCTAACGCATCGGGTATTCTAGAATATGCATGTCCACGTAGTATATTGCACAGCCACGTAGTATATTGCCCAGCCATGTAGTATATTGCCCAGTCACGTACTATATTGCCCAGCCACGTAGTATATTGCCCAGTCACGTACTATATTGCCCAGCCACATAGTATATTGTCCAGTTACATAGTATATTGCCCAGCCATGTAGTATATTGCCCAGCCACGTAGTATATTGCCCAGCCACGTAGTATATTGCCCAGCCACGTAGTATATTGCCCAGCTACATAGTATATTGCCCAGCCACGTATGTCACAGGTTAAAAAATAAAAAATAAACATATACTCACCTTCCGAGGGAGCCCTTGTAGTCATGTTGCCTGTGTGCGGTGCATTCAGCAGCTTCCGGTCCCAGGGTTGGTAGCGCAGGACCCGTAATGACGTCGCGGTCACATGACCGTGACGTCATGGCAGGTCCTTCTCGCGCAGGTGCTCAGGACCTGTGATGAGGTCGCTGTCACATGACCGTGACGTCATGGCAGGTCCTTGTCGCATACCATCCTTGCCACCAGAACCTGCCACTTGCATGGAGCGGTTACTGGAGCGCCGCGAGGAGCGGGAAAGGCGGCGGAAGGTGAGTATATAATGATTTTTTATTTTTTTAACGATTTTTAACATTAGATCCTGCATAAGCAGCATCAATAGTAAAAACTTGGTCACACAGGGTTAATAGCGGCGGTAACGGAGTGAGTTACCCGCAGCATAACGTGGTGCGTTACCGCTGGCATTAACCCTGTGTGAGTGGTGACTGCGGGGAGTATGGAGCGGGCGCCGAGCACTGACTGCAGGGGAGTAGGGAGGGACTAATCAGACTGTGGCCGTCGCTGATTGGTCGCGGCAGCCATGACAGGCAGCTGGTGAGACCAATCAGCGACTTGGATTCCATGACAGACAGAGGCCGCGACCAATGAATATCCATGACAGAAAGAAGGACAGACAGAAGGACAGACAGAAAGATGGAAGTGACCCTTAGACAATTATATAGTAGAAGCCCAGGATCATATTTTCTACTAAACTTTGAATGTCCTTTGCCTAAAGGTAGCAGGTCAAAAAGTATGGGGCCAGACAGTGTTAATAGCAATTAATAATTTTTTAACTTCGAGTTTCCCTTGCTCACTCTGGGATTCCTCTCTAGGGATCGTGTATATCATTGGGATTGCTTGCCAACATAAGTTGACAGGTACAGTAGTTGTCTGCAGAGAGAGAACGTGGGAAGAGCGGCAAGCCCACCACTGATTACTATAGTGTGCACAACACTGATTGATAGAGCAGAAGAAAACGGGCTACTGAAACTGGATGCACACTAGTACAACACCAGAACCACTTTGGAAGAAAGTAGCACCATTGCTCCACACCTAAATCACCATGCAGAAATGAGATGGAACTCAATAAGTATGAGTATAGCTCCTTTGAAAAGTAAGGATCAATATCTGACTGAACACAAGAACAATTTCCAAAATCTTGAGAAGACTGAGTTGAATTTTATGACACATTTTTCTAACCCTTAACATGAAAGGTTAACAATATAACTCTCATCACAAAATCTTCAGTTTCACTCAAATTAGTTAATGCAAGAATGAATACACCTGTCACGACTGTGTTCTCAGGAGTCCCGGGACCAGGGGTTCCTTCCCTGTCTCTAACGCTAGCGGCGCCCTATCTCCCCCTGTTCCCCAGTTTACTTCTGATGGTGAAAATGCTGGGGTCACAAACCTTTCCTTAGCACTTGAATCCGCCTTCAGTCTGTACCCTTTTCCCATCCAGGGAAAAAGGGAGTATTAGTGTATCGTAATACACCAACCAGACTAACAAGGTAATACAAACAGGGATAAAGGAAAGTACCAATCATACAAATATGCACACATAAATAACAAAGGTAAACATCGGAGAGTGGAGGATGGGGCTAAAACAAAGTAGGAGCAGATAAATCCACCAAACGCCTTCTCCAACAACAACTACCAACAACCTCCAGCCATGCAGCATAAGTTTTCTCTCACAATGTGTGCTAGCCAGGACCCAGTTTATGTAGGAGATGGGAGAGGCTAAGAGTGCACAGCTGAGAGCCTTAATGCAGGAAAGTTTCCAGGAGCTCTCAACTGATACAAATTGAGCATGGCTAAAAGAAATGTAAACCATTTAATATGAAGGTGAAGTGCTTCTAATCAGTGCAGGAGTAGGAGAAATCAGACACTGTGGTCTTCTGGCTCCTCTCTGTCGTGGTAAACCCATGACAGTACCCTCCATTCTACAAGGGACCTCCGGAACCTCAGAACCGGGTTTATCAGGATGTGCCACGTGAAAAGATTGCATCAGCCTGGCCTCATGGACTTCAGATTCTGGTACTCATATCCTCTCTTCAGGACCATATTCCTTCCAGTGTACCAGATATTGAAGCGACCAACAAACTAAGCAAGAATCAAGATCTTGGCTATTTGAAATTCCAAATTTCAATCCACAATGATTGAAGATGACGTTAGCGGTGATGGTACAGAAGACGCAACATATTTTTTGAGTACAGATTGATGATACATATTATGATGAATGTTAAAAATTTGCAGCAAGGCGGAATGCTACAGAATTGACGATGGTTTCAATCTTATGAGGAACAATGAACTTGGGACCCAGTTACCAATAGGGAACCACCCAGGAAAGAGGGGAGTAGTAGTGTACCTTAACTCTTTCACGACATGCGCTGTACTATTACTGCGCATGCCGTGTCACCCCCTTTGATGTGGGCTCCGGCGGTGAGCCCACATCAAAGTCGCGACATGTCAGCTATTTTGTACAGCTGACATGTGCGCGCAATAGCGGCGGGTGAAATCGCTATTCACCCGCCGCTATTAACCTGTTAAATTCCACTGTCAAACGCAGATAGCGGCATTTAACCGGCGCTTCCGGCTGGGCGGCCGGAAATGATGTCATCGCCGACCCCGTCACATGATCGGGGGTCAGCGATGCATCAGGAAGGTAACCATAGAGGTCCTTGAGACCTCTATGGTTACTGATGCCGGTCTGCTGTGAGCGCCCCCCTGTGGTCGGCGCTCACAGCACACCTGCATTTCAGCTACATAGCAGCGATCTGATGATCGCTGCTATGTAGCAGAGCCGATCAGGCTATGCCAACTTCTAGCCTCCCATGGAGGCTATTGAAGCATGGCACAAGTAAAAAAAAAATGTTTTTAAAAATATGAAAAAAACATAAAAAATATAAAAGTTTAAATCACCCCCCATTCGCCCCATCCTAAATAAAACAATAAAAAAAAAACCTACACATATTTGGTATCGCCACGTTCAGAATCGCCCGATCTATCAATTAAAAAAAGCATTAACCTGATCGCTAAACAGCGTAGCAAGAAAAAAATCAGAAACGCCAGAATTACGTTTTTTTGGTCGCCGTGACATTGCATTAAAATGCAATAACGGACGACCAAAAGAACGTATCTGCACCAAAATGGTATCATTAAAAACATCGGCTCGGCACGCAAAAAATAAGCCCTCACCCGACCCCAGATCACGAAAAATGGAGACGCTTCGGGTATCGGAAAATGGCACTTTTTTTTTTTAAAGCAAAGTTTTGAATTTTTTTCACCACTTGGATAAAAAATAACCTAGACATGTTAGATGTCTATGAACTCGTAATGACCTAGAGAATCACAATGGCAGGTTAGTTTTAGCATTTAATGAATCTAGCAAAAAATCCAAACAAAACACAAGTGTGGGATTGCACTTTTTTTGCAATTTCACCGCACTTGGAATTTTTTTCCCGTTTTCTAGTAAAAGACATGGTAAAACCAATGGTGTCTTTCAAAAGTACAACTCGTTTTGCAAAAAATAAGCCCTCACATGACCATATTGACAGAAAAATTAAAAAGTTATGGCTCTGAGAAGGAGGGAAGTGAAAAACAAAAACGCAAAAACGAAAAAGGGACGCGATTTGAAGGGGTTAATGCACCAACCAGACTAACAAGTTAATATGAACAAGTATAAAGGAAAATACCAATAATAAAAATATACTCACACAAACAACAGAGGAATGCATCAGGGAGTGGTAAAACTAAGGTAGCAGAACGAGGGGAAATTAATATGCACCCAAATCCACCAAATGCCTTCTCAAATAACAACCACCAACCAGCAACCTCCCACCATGCAGCATGAGCTAGCTCTGGCAATTAGTGCATGCCAGGGCCTAGATTATATAGGAGATGGGAGTGGTTAACAGTTAACAGATGAGAGCCTTAATGCAGGAAAGCTTTCAGGAGGGCTCCACTGAGCAGATTAACCCCTTCACTACTAAAAGAAACCTGCATCATTTAATATGAAGGTGAAGTGCTTCTAATCAGTGCAGGAGTAGTAGAAAACAAACGCTGCGGTCTTCTGGCTCTTATCTGTCAGGGTAAACCATTGACATCACCATCATCATCATCATATCTGATTCCGTTGACAGATGCCTACATGTGTGAAATAGTCAATGATCATTGACCCCTGCCTGAGTGCCTTGGCGCAGAGTGCTGCTATCACTGACTTTGTCCCTACTAGAGATGAGTGAATATTTCAATATTCGGTTTGGATTACGATCCATTACTTGCCATTGAAGTCAATGGGAGGAAAGACAAATGCATACACAACACCTTCAAAAGACCTCAAAAGCTGCCAAAATGCATCAAATAAGGGACAGACAACAGGAAAGTGGCCTCAATTCACCCACAGTACAAATTGTAGCATGGCATGGCAGAAATCAACCATGAATGAGGTATCGGGCTCTGCACCAGCATTTACTGCTTTGAATTGAATAATACAAGTAGGACGAGGTGGGTGAAGAATCGGTCATGGCCAGCTAGGCTGGGAGCCCTGATACCTGATGTAACAGCTCAACCTGCTTTTATGCTCAGCCACACTCAGGTAGCACAAATATCAGTTAGGTAGACTACTATTGTCGGAAAAAGTTAAGGATTGTAACATGGGTATTTGACTCAAAGGGTGTGGAGGCCTGACAATCTCAGAGGCCTACTGTTACAGGCAACATGCATGAAGTAGACCCAACCAGGAGTCTACACATTTATAAAAATTAGTGGCAGACACCAACAAAGTTTAATCAATTTCACTACAGTAGAAATAGTATGATAGGGACCCACATCTCTTCCACTACAGCCAACCCAGCAGATGGAGACTATAATGGGCAAGGTTGTGGAATCACTGGGCAGTATTCCTCGTCAAACCTGGAGGGGCACAACTAGGTGGCCTACCAAATTCCAACTCGGAAAAATGGTAGCAGGTGAAAAAGAAGGGACAAGAAGGTGCTACTTCAGGGCTGACCTACAGTGGGTGGCAGCTGACCCCCTAGAGCAGGTAGGCTGCTACAGCCCAAAGAATATATGAAGAATGCAGGCAGGCACTGTAGGGACACTGTAACTACGGTTGCAGATGGGACCGGCTGAGGAACAGAAAAGTACTGGTAAGTATGGATTGGATCAGGTGGTACACAGATGGGCACTGGCAGGTGAGACCTGGACTGGCTGATGGACCAAAGAGCACAGACAGGCACAAGCAGATGGGTACAGGGTAGAAAAGCAGATGGGTGAACCTGACAACTAGCAAGCATGCAAGGCAAACTAACAACCTAGCTCAGGCACCTCAGTATTGGAAAAGGAGCCTGAAATAGAAGGTGTCACCCAGCTATAGGGTAGGAAGACCTTAGGTTGATGCCGGCGGTCCCTTTAAGAGGGAGGGATCACACGTGCACACCCTAAGCATAGCGCCTGGGCCTACAACTGAGCCTTGGGGGACACCAACACATAGAGTGCCAGATGAGGTGGTGGTATGTGAGAGACGCTGAGTGTCCTGTCTGCTGGGTATGAGGCGATCTAACAAAGGGCCTGTAAGTCTGTAATGGCAAGAGATCATAAAGTCTGTAATAAGAGGGAATGGTCCACTGTGTCAAAGGCAGATGCAAGGTCCAGGAGAAGGAGGAAAACAAAATAGCATCGCTTTGATTTAATAGATCATTGTTGACTTTAAGCATGGCAGTTTCAGTGGAATGGTGCGGTCTGAAGCTAGATGATAAGCAGTCAAAGCAGGTTGAAAAGTGGGAGGACAGTTGAAAATGGACATATTGTTCCAGTAGTTTGGAAGCATAGGGGAGAAATAAGATGGTGCGAAAGCTAGACACAGTGGATGGAACAAGGGTGTTTTTTTGGAGGATGGGTGTGATCGAGGTATGTTTCAATCTAGAGGGGAAGACACCAGTTGTTAGTGACAGGTTGAAGAGCTGGATTAGGCTTGGTATGAAGAATGTGGTAAGCTTTGGAATAAGGTGGGACATTTTTGGGTCAAGTTCACAGGTGGCGAGGCAAAGTCTTCAGCTGAGATGAGAGGAGATGGAGGGGGAGCTTGTGGACAGAGGAGAAAATTGAAAGTACTGAATAGCTGTTTAGGGTTGTGAGACAGGTATGATATGAGGGATGGGAAGTAGGCTTGTTTTGCAGCAGTGAGCAATTGTGCACCATTTTTAGAACTTCTGTTACTGGATGGGCCACTCCTGTAGAGTGTGCTCCAGTAGATGGCAAGAGCTGCATCAAGGGGCTTCTGCTCCTCTTACTCCACCTTAATATCAGACACACAGTACAGTCCTCAGTGATGGCCTCTCAATTACCCTTGCTTTCCCCCACACCACAACTCTCCAACCGCCCAACAGATGGCTGAGTCTGCAGATCTGTTCACACATTGTATGCCATGGACATTGGAAGTGTACTCCAAACATTCACAGAGTCAAGAGGAGGAAATTATCTGCATGCTACCCACATTTTTTTCTAGTTTGATCCAGGGCCGGACGAAGTTGGGTCCAAGCAGAATCCAAACCCTCATCAGCAGATGTTAACCCCGGTGGTTGGAGGTGATCCAATCGTGATGAGACTCAAATACTTAAAACGCCCACGGACTATAGTGTGCTGTCAGGGCAGGAAGAGGAGGAGGGTGACTCTCAAGGCAAGGAGTAGGAGAACACAGAGAGGGTAATGATGATGTAGTAGATCACAATTGGTGTTAACCCAGAGGCATGCAGCTGAGTAGCTCAGCAGAGGAGGAGAAGGAAGATGAGGAGGTTACATTGCCACTTCCTGCAGACACATACTTATTCTACCATGACAAGCAATGCATCCTGAGACCCAACTCTGGCATTAGCCAGCAGCATTTGCAGGTCTGAAGTTGCCTAGCTTGGGTCTTTTTTTTCAGCCTAGAAAAATGTAAAAAATGGCACCAATGTTTTATTTAAAAATGGCAGAGTAGAGTTAAAAAAGTGCAATAATTTGACTACTACGTGCATGAACTGACACATGCATGATCAACATGCATTCATCTGGGAATCTCACTGTGCTAAAATGCAGACTAGTGGGCCTCACCAACCACCGTCTGTCCCATCAACTACATCTTCTGATTCCTCCTCCTCTCTCATCGTGGCAAGTATTATCACATAGGTCTCCAGCCGCCGAACCTCCACTTGCTTACCCCCTACAGTTGGGGTGATTGAGAGACTGTCAGCTGATATGGAAGTGGACATGCTTGCTGTTTTTGACTGATCTAACTTACCAAGCACACCCTATTGATCTTAGTCCACCGTAACATCTCCTCTCACATTCCAGCAGATTGTCTTGTTCATCCTACTCCACCCTGTGTCAGCACAGCAGCAAGCCCTCGTTTGTGCAGTTGTGCTCATGTAATAGATTGTTTCCTCCTACACATGGCAAAGCTAAGCATTTCATCTCACACTGTCATCCAACACATGCTGCCGCTAATAACAGCGAAAGCAGGAGCGGCTGAGGGGGTGCATTCATTAGCCAGCTCCTGCACTGTAAATAAATCATTAAAAAAAAACCTGCGTGAGTACCCCCTATTTTTTTAATTACTTAAATAAATAAATGTAAATAAATTAATTAATAAATAATAAAAAGAAAACGGTTTGGGCTCCCCCCTTTTTTTAACAACCAGCCTTCCTAAAGTAGACAACTGGGGTCGGGTATTCTCTGGCTGGTATGGGGCCACATGGATATAGGCCCCTCAGCCTAAAAATAGCAGCCTGCAGCTGCTCAGAAAAGGCACATCTATTAGATGCACCAATTCTGGTGCTTCTCCCAGCTCTTCCCACTTGCCGTGTAGCAGTGGCAAGTGGGGTTCATGTTTGTGGGGTTGATGTCAGCTTTGTATTGTCAGGTGACATCATGCCCACGGCTTAGTAATGGAGAGGCATCTATAGGACACCTATTGATTACCATTCCTATAGTTGTATGGTAAATAAAGACACAGACAGAATAAAGTGTTTTATTAGAAATAAGACTAAACACAGTTTCTCCAGATTTCCATTTTTAAAATAACAAACACAGTTATAGTCATTAACGCCTATTCCACTGAAGTCCTCGTTCTCCTGTAATAAAACACAGATTTCATAGACATTGTTTTAACCCTGTGATAGTTGAAGGAAGGGTGATGTTATATAATATGTGTATACAATATTCTTTTATAGGTGATGAAGATATAATATACATATTCTAACTGCTAAACAGTTTGATAGAAATCGATTGGTTCCTCAGTCAGCACAACCACACCTATTAGTAATAAAAATGGAGTATAAATAGCTTCTAACAAAATAAATTTATTATACACATGATGAAGGTCTACATGGTCGAAACGCGTTGTGTTTTTTTAATAACTTTTTATTGTCTTTTATAAAGTTTTGTTTTGCTCTACATAGCCAATAAAACATCATATGATTCAACATCAGAGATACTTGGTTCTTTGGCTACATAACCCTCTTATTCTAAACTGGGTTAAGGATCCTCTCAAGGAAACACCCTGAAACATCATTATTCACATTATCCATGTGGAGGAATTTTTTTTTCTGGGAGAATAAAATCACCTCAATGTTATTGCAGACAGGCAGCACACCAGTGGAAGGATCACCCTTGTTTGCAAACTTTCCCAGTGTTGTACCTCCTTGCACAACCACACCAGGTGAGCAAGATTCAAGTTGCATTTTTCTCACCAAGTAAGACTCACTCATTTACTATGCTTAGACAGCACTCTCCCCCTCTATCCCCTCATCCTCTATTTCCCAGGACTTCATACGTCCCAAGAAAGAAACAAATGGCCTGAGTTGCTCCAATAGTTAACTTTTCTGTTCAATGATACCACCCACTGGTCCACTGGTTACAGTCCATATTACTAGATATTTGGCCAACCAGGGAAACAATCTGTAGATCTCAAGCTAAATGTTCAAGTGGAAGATCGCCATAATAAAAATACACAAAGAAAATGGGAGACATTTATTAGCATCCTGGATAGGACCTGTGCACAGTATATACCGTATGGGAATAAACATACTAGAAACAGGAGGAAACCAATATGGCTAAATAGAGCTGTAAGGGGCGCAATAAGTGACAAAAAGAAAGCATTTAGAGAATTAAAGGAAGTAGGTAGTGAGGAGGCATTAAATAAATACAGAAAATTAAATAAATTCTGTAAAAAGCAAATCAAGGCAGCAAAGATTGAGACAGAGAGACTCATTGCCAGAGAGAGTAAAAATAATCCTAAAATATTCTTTAACTACGTAAATAGTAAGAAACTAAAAAATGATAGTGTTGGTCCCCTTAAAAATAGTCTGGGTGGATGAGGATGAGGAAAAAGCCAATATGCTAAATGACTTTTTTTCATCAGTATTTACATAAGAAAATCCCATGGTGGACAAAATGACAAATGATAAAAATTCCCTATTAAATGTCACCTGCTTAACCCAGCAGGAAGCATCTAAAAATCACTAAAATTGACAAATCTCCGGGCCCGGATGGGATACACCCCCGAGTACTGCAGGAATTAAGTACAGTCATTGATAGACCATTATTTTTAATCTTTAAAGACTCCATAATAACAGGGTCTGTACCACAGGACTGGCGTATAACAAATGTGGTGCCAATATTCAAAAAGGGGACAAAAACTGAACTCGGAAATTATAGGCCAGTAAGCTTAACCTCTACTGTGGGTAAAATCCTGGAGGGCATTCTAAGGGATGCTATATTGGAGTATCTGAAGAGGAATAACCTCATGACCCAGTATCAGCACGGGTTTACTAGGGACCGTTCCTGTCAGACTAACCTGATCAGCTTCTATGAAGAGGTAAGTTCCGGACTGGACCAAGGGAACCCAGTGGACGTAGTGTATATGGACTTTTCAAAAGCTTTTGATACAGTGCCACACAAAAGGTTGATACATAAAATGAGAATAATGGGGATAGGGGAAAATATGTGTAAGTGGGTTAAGAGCTGGCTCAGGGATAGGAAACAAAGGGTGGTTATTAATGGAGCACACTCGGACTGGGTCGCGGTTAGCAGTGGGGTACCACAGGGGTCAGTATTGGGCCCTCTTCTTTTTAACATATTTATTAATGACCTTGTAGGGGGCATTCAGAGCAGAATTTCAATATTTGCAGATGACACTAAACTCTGCAGGGTAATCAATACAGAGGAGGACAATTTTATATTACAGGATGATTTATGTAAACTAGAAGCTTGGGCTGATAAATGGCAAATGAGCTTTAATGGGGATAAATGTAAGGTCATGCACTTGGGTAGAAGAAATAAGATGTATAACTATGTGCTTATTTCTAAAACTCTTGGCAAAACCGTCAATGAAAAAGACCTGGGAGTATGAGTGGATGACAAACTCATATTCAGTGGCCAGTGTCAGGCAGCTGCTACAAAGGCAAATAAAATAATGGGATGCATCTAAAGAGGAATAGATGCACATGAGGAGAACATAATTTTACCTCTATACAAGTCACTAGTTCGACCACACTTAAGGTACCTTCACACATAACGATATTGTTAACGATATCGTTGCTATTTGTGACGTAGCAACGATATCGTTAATGAAATCGTTATGTGTGACAGCGACCAACGATCAGGCCCCTGCTGGGAGATCGTTGGTCGCTGAATAAAGTCCAGAACTTTATTTCGTCGCTGGACTCCCTGGAGACATCGCTGGATCGGCGTGTGTGACACCGATCCAGCGATGTCTTCACTGGTAACCAGGGTAAACATCGGGTAACTAAGCGCAGGGCCGCGCTTAGTAACCCGATGTTTACCCTGGTTACCATGCTAAAAGTAAAAAAAAACAAACAGTACATACTTACCTACCGCTGTCTGTCCTCCAGCGCTGCGCTCTGCTCTCCTCCTGTACTGGCTGTGAGCCGGAAAGCAGAGCAGTGACGTCACCGCTCTGCTTTCCGGCTCACAGACAGTACAGGAGGAGAGCAGAGAAGCAGAGCGCAGCGCTGGAGGACAGACAGCGGTAGGTAAGTATGTACTGTTTGTTTTTTTTTACTTTTAGCATGGTAACCAGGGTAAACATCGGGTTACTAAGCGCGGCCCTGCGCTTAGTTACCCGATGTTTACCCTGGTTACCGGCATCGTTGGTCGCTGGAGAGCGGTCTGTGTGACAGCTCTCCAGCGACCAAACAGCGACGCTGCAGCGATTCGGATCGTTGTCGGTATCGCTGCAGCGTCGCTAAATGTGAAGGGGCCTTTAGAATACTGTGCACAGTTCTGGTCTCCGGTGTATAAGAAAGTCATAGCTGAACTAGAGCGGGTGCAGAGAAGAGCGACCAAGGTTATTAGAGGACTGGGGGGTCTGCAATACCAAGATAGGTTATTACACTTGGGGCTATTTAGTTTGGAAAAATGAAGACTAAGGGGTGATCTTATTTTAATGTATAAATATATGAGGGGACAGTACAAAGACCTTACTGATGATCTTTTTAATCATAGACCTAAGACAGGGACAAGGGGGCATCTTCTACGTCTGGAGGAAAGAAGGTTTAGGCATAATAACAGATGAGGATTCTTTACTGTAAGAGCAGTGAGACTATGGAACTCTCTGCCCTATGATGTAATGAGTGATTCATTATTTAAATTTAAGAGGGGATTGGATACCTCTCTTGAAAAGTATAATGTTGCAGGGTATATATACTAGATTCCTTGATAGGGCGTTGATCCAGGGAACTATTCTGATTGCCGTATGTGGAGTCGGGAAGGAATTTTTTTCCCCAAAGTGAAGCTTACTATTTGCCACATGGGTTTTTTTGCCTTCCTCTGGATCAACATGTTAGGGCATGTTAGGCTAGGCTATGGGTTGAACTAGATAGACTTAAAGTTTTCCTTCGACCATAATAACTATAATGCCCTACCACAGACAGTTTGGGTTGCAGACCACCAAAAACATCTGCAAGAAGCTAACAAATTCATGGAAGATCAACTCAAAGCTGTCAGCCAAAGGCAGGAGGATGATTTTAATGCAAGAGCCAAAGCCAAACCCTTACTGTCTGGAGGCAAAGTTGGGCCAAAAAGAACCACGGCTCCCACAAGCTGGAAAACCAGTGGAAATCTTGCCCCTACATCATCACCAGTATCACGTTCCCAAGGGTGGAAGTACACAGAATTAGTAGAGTGGACATGAAGGAAGAAAAGGTGGTCCATCATAGCCAGATCAAGACTTGTATACCCCTGGAAATTCCAGTCTCGACACTTTCTACCCCCCTTACACAAGAAGAGACTTCCAGATCCAATACTACCACGCTTGCTTGGCTTCATGCACCCTTTAATTTATAATTCCAGCTCCTCTTATCCACAAAAGAATTCTGAAATAGCTCCTGCAGTAGATTATCTGGTGATGCCCTCTACGGTCGAAGAGCCAGGAGCATCATCCACCCAAGAAAAAGAAGCAGTGCCTGCTCTGTGGAAATCTAAACAAGCGACCAAGGGACAATTACCAGCTCGTTACCAGGACTAGTTTATCACTTCTTATTTAAATACGAGAGACTTTACATGTGTGGCTCCAATAGAGGTGTACTTGTTCTGCATATTAAGAGAGACTCTGTTGCTTATGAGAGCCTTATTACTTAATGGGGATTGTTCCTACAGAACCTACTCAAAGACCATAAAGTCTCTTTATTATGTTTATATGTTGTTTTACCTTTGTATTCAGATGTTGCATAGATTTATGTTCCTTCACAGGTATTCAGAAAATCAAGAATATTTTAAGCAACAGTACAACTTGAATTGGGGGCCTGAACATCCAGAGTTTGCCACGCTGTCATGTGCATGACAGCGTGGCAAACACTGCTTCTGATCGGCGGTAAAATCATTACCACCGGTCAGACAGCCGTGGTTCCCACACTGTCAAATAACAATGAGCCCGCAGCTGTGATCAGAGGTAAAAAGTTTATCTCCGGTCACAGGGGCCGGCTGATGGGGCTTCTACTCCCATCAGACATCACCTGCTGCCTTTAAGGATTCCAGACTTTCCTTTGTGCCTGTTTGCCCTGATCCAAGATGGAGTCTTGTAGCTTGCTTTGTCATGGAACTTCCTGTCTGTCCTGATTATTTAAGTCCAGGTCGTGTGCTTCTCTTTGCCTGAGTATTTTGTTGCTGTTTGCTCCTGAGCTCCTGATGGTCTGCTGGTGGACTCCCTGCTGCTGCTGCTCATTACTCGGTGCTCTGCCTCTCCTTGTTCAGCTGCTTACAGTCCTCTGGGTGTCTCACTGATGCTTCCTGTGCTTAACTACTGTCTGGACTTCTAGTTGGAGGCTGGAGCTATTCTTCCCTGGAACTTCTGTGGCCTGTAAGGAATCCTGACATCATCTTCTCCTTTAGGTCTGTGTTTGTGTGGGCTGCTGTGCAGGACTTACAGCCCAAATGGTACAAATAGTGACCTTCTCTTGTTAATGCCACTCCTGTATAAAGCTGGACTTCCAAGTTTAAGTGCTGAGTGCATTCCCACCTTTATGATTGCTGGACTTCTACACTTTAGTGCTGTGTGCGTGCTCATTCTTAATATCGCTGGACTGCCTTATTAAATGCGGTGTGCTTACTCACATACTTTCTGCTGGACTCCTACGCATAGTGTCTTGTACATACCAGCGTTATATTACTGTTGGACTGGTTATCTTAGCGGTCACTAGAGTTGAGCGACCTTGACCTTTTTAGAGTCGAGCCGGGTTTTGCGAAACCCGACTATGTCCAAAGTCGGGTCGAGTGAAATCGGCCGATTATGACGTAAAGTCGGGATCGACCGAAACACGAAACCCAATGCAAGTCAATGGGGCAGCATAGTCGGCAGTGAGTGGGGGCCAGGAAAACACCTAGAGTGGCCATTTTAATGTCAAAACCATCCATTCTTCTTAATGAAGCTTGTCAAGCGTAATTTACCTTATAATAATTGGAAGGCATTTGAAATTGGGGGTCATTTGGCTAAAGTTGTGGGGGGTAGGGCTGGTTCAAGTAATTAGTGGGCCCAGGAAATCTGGACCACGTCACGGCAGTGGAGCAGGGAGAGGTAAGTATTTCAACTTTGCAAGTGCTGTGAACCTGAGCAAGCAGGGGGGGCCCACTCGTTGGCATTGGCACTGGCACAGGGCCCCTCAAAGTACAGCGGTGTGTTTGCACGGCGGGGGCGCCTCCCACCGGCAGCAACACTTTTGCGTACTATGAGAGGCCCTGTGCCAGTGACGTCGCCAACTAGTATTCCTCCCCCCACCTGATGAAGGAACCTGCACTTTCATCTGCACCTTCCTCTTTGTCCCCGTGTAAGGTGGTATGGTATGCGGGAAGAGCAACCTGACTTTCAGCAGGGTCACAATGTTGTTGTGTAGCGTGCACGGGGAATGTTGCGTTATGGGTCAATGTACCAGCAGACTCATCTATCACTGGCTGGGCAATGGGCACGATGAAGTGGAAACACAGATATAGGCCCAAAGAAGAAAGTGGGCTAAATGCAGTTCAAAATTGGTAACACAGGAATAACCAGGGGGCATTGCAGTGGAGGACAACTGGAATGAGAGGCTGACACAGAGAGTAGGGCCAAATCAGTAAGTAGTCGAAATGCAGTTCAAAATTGGCAACCGTAGTAAACAGGCGGCACAGCTTTGTTCAGTGGAGGAGAACAGCAAGGAGTGGCAGACACCGATAGTAGGCCCCAAACCAACTAGTACGCCAAATGCAGTTGTTCCATTTAACCACAATTTAATGAGAGCCTGAAGATAGAAGCTCAGGAAAGGCAACCTGGGGAACACCTTGGAGTGTAACACACCATCTCTCTCCACCCCATACCCATTTTGTATGGCCTAATGCAGTGTACTTTTCTACAACTACTAAACGAGAGTCGGAAGACCGAAGCAATGGCAAGGAAACCTGGGGAACACCTTAGAGTGTAACACACCCTCTCTCTACACCCCATACCCAATTTGAAGGCCTAATGCAGTGTAGTTTCCAAGAACTACTAAACGAGAGCCGGAAGATCGAAGCTCAGGAAAGGCAACCTGGGGAACACCTTGGAGTGTAACACACCCTCTCGCTACACCCCATACCCAATTTGAAGGCCTAATGCAGCGTAGTTTCCAACAACTACTAAACGAGAGCCGGAAGATCGAAGCTCAGGAAAGGCAACCTGGGGAACACCTTGGAGTGTAACACACCCTCTCTCTACACCCCATACCCAATTTGAAGGCCTAATGCAGTGTAGTTTCCAAGAACTACTAAACGAGAGCCGGAAGATCGAAGCTCAGGAAAGGCAACCTGGGGAACACCTTGGAGTGTAACACACCCTCTCGCTACACCCCATACCCAATTTGAAGGCCTAATGCAGCGTAGTTTCCAACAACTACTAAACGAGAGCCGGAAGATCGAAGCTCAGGAAAGGCAACCTGGGGAACACCTTGGAGTGGAACACACCATCTCTCTACACCCCATACCCAATTTGAAGGCCTAATGCAGAGTAGTTTCCAAGAACTACTAAACGAGAGCCGGAAGATCGAAGCTCAGGAAAGGCAACCTGGGGAACACCTTGGAGTGTAACACAACGTCTCTCTACACGACGGAAGGGCTGATTCTTAGGAAGGAAGGCTGTTGGAAATAAGCATTGCGCGTCCGAGGGTGATTATATTCTTATTAGGTATATACTCACCCTCGGACGCGCCCTGCTTCTTTATTTGGAATGAATGTTTATTTGCAATGTGGTGTTGACTTTCTCTATTATTTTGGTAATTAATGATTTTATTATTTTCATTATTTTGCATCTTCTCGGCAATAATATAAAGAAGACGCGACAGGACAACACTCGGTGGATGCCATATGTGTGTTTTCAATTTAAAAAAACTTTCAGTTAACTACTTGCAGGAGAAAGTAATTGTAGCTGGTGGCCATTTTTAGTACTGTACCAGATTAGAGTTGTGTGTTTGTTTTTAATGTTAAAATGTCTGCATTTGATATCTCACCAGTATTTTCTTTTTTATAAGCAAAATACTTATTTTTATATTTTCTGATGTTGGTTCCAGGGGTACACGGCCAGCAGTGCCCTGGTCAGTGTAGTAGTAGTTGAAAGAATGGACCGCAGACAGGCATCGAAGGCCTAAAATAATAACACATGGCTGTAGGCAATTTTAAATTGGTTCCAGGGGTACACGGACAGCAGTGGTGTGGTCAGTGGAGGCCTAGTGGAAGGAGTGACCGCAGACAGGCATCGAAGGCCTAAAATAATAACACATGGCTGTAGGCAATTTTAAATTGGTTCCAGGGGTACACGGACAGCAGTGGTGTGGTCAGTGGAGGCCTAGTGGAAGGAGTGACCGCAGACAGGCATCGAAGGCCTAAAATAATAACACATGGCTGTAGGCAATTTTAAATTGGTTCCAGGGGTACACGGGCAGCAGTGACCTGGTCAGTGTAGTAGTAGTTGAAAGAATGGACCGCAGACAGGCATCGAAGGCCTAAAATAAAAAAATTGGGCTGGCTGTAGGCAATTTTAAATTGGTTCCAGGGGTACACGGGCAGCAGTGACCTGGTCAGTGTAGTAGTAGTTGAAAGAATGGACCGCAGACAGGCATCGAAGGCCTAAAATAAAAAAATTGGGCTGGCTGTAGGCAATTTTAAATTGGTTCCAGGGGTACACGGGCAGCAGTGGTGTGGTCAGTGGAGGCCTAGTGGAAGGAGTGACCGCAGACAGGCATCGAAGGCCTAACATAACAAACTTGGGCTGGCTGTAGGCACTTTTAAATTGGTTCCAGGGGTACACGGGCAGCAGTGGTCTGGTCAGTGGAAGTCTAGTGGAAGGAGTGACCGCAGACAGGCATCGAAGGCCTAAAATAATAACACATGGCTGTAGGCAATTTTAAATTGGTTCCAGGGGTACACGGACAGCAGTGGTGTGGTCAGTGGAGGCCTAGTGGAAGGAGTGACCGCAGACAGGCATCGAAGGCCTAAAATAATAACACATGGCTGTAGGCAATTTTAAATTGGTTCCAGGGGTACACGGACAGCAGTGGTGTGGTCAGTGGAGGCCTAGTGGAAGGAGTGACCGCAGACAGGCATCGAAGGCCTAAAATAATAACACATGGCTGTAGGCAATTTTAAATTGGTTCCAGGGGTACACGGGCAGCAGTGACCTGGTCAGTGTAGTAGTAGTTGAAAGAATGGACCGCAGACAGGCATCGAAGGCCTAAAATAAAAAAATTGGGCTGGCTGTAGGCAATTTTAAATTGGTTCCAGGGGTACACGGGCAGCAGTGACCTGGTCAGTGTAGTAGTAGTTGAAAGAATGGACCGCAGACAGGCATCGAAGGCCTAAAATAAAAAAATTGGGCTGGCTGTAGGCAATTTTAAATTGGTTCCAGGGGTACACGGGCAGCAGTGGTGTGGTCAGTGGAGGCCTAGTGGAAGGAGTGACCGCAGACAGGCATCGAAGGCCTAAAATAATAACACATGGCTGTAGGCAATTTTAAATTGGTTCCAGGGGTACACGGGCAGCAGTGACCTGGTCAGTGTAGTAGTAGTTGAAAGAATGGACCGCAGACAGGCATCGAAGGCCTAAAATAAAAAAATTGGGCTGGCTGTAGGCAATTTTAAATTGGTTCCAGGGGTACACGGGCAGCAGTGACCTGGTCAGTGTAGTAGTAGTTGAAAGAATGGACCGCAGACAGGCATCGAAGGCCTAACATAACAAACTTGGGCTGGCTGTAGGCACTTTTAAATTGGTTCCAGGGGTACACGGGCAGCAGTGGTGTGGTCAGTGGAAGTCTAGTGGAAGGAGTGACCGCAGACAGGCATCGAAGGCCTAAAATAATAACACATGGCTGTAGGCAATTTTAAATTGGTTCCAGGGGTACACGGACAGCAGTGGTGTGGTCAGTGGAGGCCTAGTGGAAGGAGTGACCGCAGACAGGCATCGAAGGCCTAAAATAATAACACATGGCTGTAGGCAATTTTAAATTGGTTCCAGGGGTACACGGGCAGCAGTGACCTGGTCAGTGTAGTAGTAGTTGAAAGAATGGACCGCAGACAGGCATCGAAGGCCTAAAATAAAAAAATTGGGCTGGCTGTAGGCAATTTTAAATTGGTTCCAGGGGTACACGGGCAGCAGTGACCTGGTCAGTGTAGTAGTAGTTGAAAGAATGGACCGCAGACAGGCATCGAAGGCCTAACATAACAAACTTGGGCTGGCTGTAGGCACTTTTAAATTGGTTCCAGGGGTACACGGGCAGCAGTGGTGTGGTCAGTGGAAGTCTAGTGGAAGGAGTGACCGCAGACAGGCATCGAAGGCCTAAAATAATAACACATGGCTGTAGGCAATTTTAAATTGGTTCCAGGGGTACACGGACAGCAGTGGTGTGGTCAGTGGAGGCCTAGTGGAAGGAGTGACCGCAGACAGGCATCGAAGGCCTAAAATAATAACACATGGCTGTAGGCAATTTTAAATTGGTTCCAGGGGTACACGGGCAGCAGTGACCTGGTCAGTGTAGTAGTAGTTGAAAGAATGGACCGCAGACAGGCATCGAAGGCCTAAAATAAAAAAATTGGGCTGGCTGTAGGCAATTTTAAATTGGTTCCAGGGGTACACGGGCAGCAGTGACCTGGTCAGTGTAGTAGTAGTTGAAAGAATGGACCGCAGACAGGCATCGAAGGCCTAAAATAAAAAAATTGGGCTGGCTGTAGGCAATTTTAAATTGGTTCCAGGGGTACACGGGCAGCAGTGACCTGGTCAGTGTAGTAGTAGTTGAAAGAATGGACCGCAGACAGGCATCGAAGGCCTAAAATAAAAAAATTGGGCTGGCTGTAGGCACTTTTAAATTGGTTCCAGGGGTACACGGGCAGCAGTGGTCTGGTCAGTGGAAGTCTAGTGGAAGGAGTGACCGCAGACAGGCATCGAAGGCCTAAAATAATAACACATGGCTGTAGGCAATTTTAAATTGGTTCCAGGGGTACACGGACAGCAGTGGTGTGGTCAGTGGAGGCCTAGTGGAAGGAGTGACCGCAGACAGGCATCGAAGGCCTAAAATAATAACACATGGCTGTAGGCAATTTTAAATTGGTTCCAGGGGTACACGGGCAGCAGTGACCTGGTCAGTGTAGTAGTAGTTGAAAGAATGGACCGCAGACAGGCATCGAAGGCCTAAAATAAAAAAATTGGGCTGGCTGTAGGCAATTTTAAATTGGTTCCAGGGGTACACGGGCAGCAGTGACCTGGTCAGTGTAGTAGTAGTTGAAAGAATGGACCGCAGACAGGCATCGAAGGCCTAAAATAAAAAAATTGGGCTGGCTGTAGGCAATTTTAAATTGGTTCCAGGGGTACACGGGCAGCAGTGACCTGGTCAGTGTAGTAGTAGTTGAAAGAATGGACCGCAGACAGGCATCGAAGGCCTAAAATAAAAAAATTGGGCTGGCTGTAGGCAATTTTAAATTGGTTCCAGGGGTACACGGGCAGCAGTGGTGTGGTCAGTGGAGGCCTAGTGGAAGGAGTGACCGCAGACAGGCATCGAAGGCCTAAAATAATAACACATGGCTGTAGGCACTTTTAAATTGGTTCCAGGGGTACACGGGCAGCAGTGGTCTGGTCAGTGGAAGTCTAGTGGAAGGAGTGACCGCAGACAGGCTTCGAAGGCCTAACATAACAAAATTGGGCTGGCTGTAGGCACTTTAAATTGGTTCCAGGGGTACATGGGCAGCAGTGTATGGTCAGTGGAAGTCTAGTGGAAGGAGTGACGGCAGACAGTCTTCGAAGGCCTAACATAACAAAATTGGGCTGACTGTAGGCACTTTTAAATTGGTTCCAGGGTAACACGGCCAGCAGTGGCCTGGTCAGTGTAGTAGTTGTAGAAAGAAGGGACCGCAGACAGGCTTCGAAGGCCTAACATAACAAAAATGTCAAAACAATGGTATTGTCAGTGCCAGGCATTGAAGGATGTCAGCGGCTAGACTACACATTGGTGAAGCTGTGAGAGATAATTTTGCTAGTGGTACAGCACTGTTTGAGCTGGGGGGGGGAACTGTCTTGTGGCCGGCGGTACAGGCACAGGGCCCCTCATATTACAACGGTGTGTCTGACGTTGGGTGCGCACCACCACCGCCAGAGACACTTTATTGTACTATGAGGGACCCAGTGGCAGTGCCGTCGACCAAAAGCGGCCACACCCACCTCTTCAGACAAACAGCACTCTCAAGGGTCCAAGCGCAAAGTGGCGATAGCACGGCCCCGTGTGGGGAGTTTGGCCATTTCGTGAGGTGGAAACATGTCGTATGCTGGACAATCAGGTGAAGAAAATTACGAGATTGGAAAAGTCATTCAGAATAGTCCACAGGCAAGACCTTTTCATAGGAAAGCTAGGTGTCAGCCGGGCAAGGTGGGGCAAAAGATTTCGAAATCCAGTTGTGGTTCATTTTAATGAAGGTTAGATCATCTACATTTTGGGTAGCCAGACGAGTCCTTTTTTCTGTTAGTATTGAACCTGCAGCACTGAATACTCTTTCTGATAGGACACTAGCTGCCGGGCAAGCAAGCTCCTGCAATGCATATTCTGCCAATTCTGGCCAGGTGTCTAATTTGGATGCCCAGTAATCAAATGGGAATGACGGTTGAGGGAGAACGTCGATAAGGGATGAAAAATAGTTTGTAACCATACTGGACAAATGTTGTCTCCTGTCACTTTGAATTGATGCTGCAGTACCTGTCCTGTCTGCGGTCATAGAAAAATCACTCCACAACCTGGTCAGAAAACCCCTCTGTCCAACGCCACTTCTGATTTCTGCCCCTCTAACACCTCTGGTCTGCTGGCCCCTGGAGCTCGTGTGAGAACGATCACGGGCGCTGTGTGCAGGGAATGCCAGAAGCAAACGGTCAACAAGAGTTGATTGTTTTGTTGCTAATATTAGTTCCAAGTTCTCATGTGGCATAATATTTTGCAATTTGCCTTTATAGCGAGGATCAAGGAGGCAGGCCAACCAGTAATCGTCATCGTTCATCATTTTTGTAATGCGTGTGTCCCTTTTGAGGATACGCAAGGCATAATCCGCCATGTGGGCCAAAGTTCCCGTTGTCAAATCTGCGGTTGTGCTTGGTTGAGGGGCAGTTGCAGGCAAATCTACGTCACTTGTGTCCCTCAAAAAACCAGAACCCGGCCTTGCCACGCCACCAATTTCCCGTGCCCCCGGGAAAGCTTCCTCATTAAAAATATACTCATCCCCATCATCCTCCTCATCCTCCACCTCCTCTTCGCCCGGTACCTCGTCATGTACACTGCCCTGACCAGACAATCGCTGACTGTCATCAAGGCTTTCCTCTTCCTCTGGTGCAGACGCCTGATCCTTTATGTGCGTCAAACTTTGCATCAGCAGACGCATTAGGGGGATGCTCATGCTTATTATGGCGTTGTCTGCACTAACCAGCCGTGTGCATTCCTCAAAACACTGAAGGACTTGACACATGTCTTGAATCTTCGACCACTGCACACCTGACAACTCCATGTCTGCCATCCTACTGCCTGCCCGTGTATGTGTATCCTCCCACAAAAACATAACAGCCCGCCTCTGTTCGCACAGTCTCTGAAGCATGTGCAGTGTTGAGTTCCACCTTGTTGCAACGTCTATGATTAGGCGATGCTGGGGAAGGTTCAAAGAACGCTGATAGGTCTGCATACGGCTGGAGTGTACAGGCGAACGGCGGATATGTGCGCAAAGTCCACGCACTTTGAGGAGCAGGTCGGATAACCCCGGATAACTTTTCAGGAAGCACTGCACCACCAGGTTTAAGGTGTGAGCCAGGCAAGGAATGTGTTTCAGTTGGGAAAGGGAGATGGCAGCCATGAAATTCCTTCCGTTATCACTCACTACCTTGCCTGCCTCAAGATCTACAGTGCCCAGCCACGACTGCGTTTCTTGCTGCAAGAACTCGGACAGAACTTCCGCGGTGTGTCTATTGTCGCCCAAACACTTCATAGCCAATACAGCCTGCTGACGTATGCCAGTAGCTGCCCCATAATGGGAGACCTGGTGTGCAACAGTGGCAGGTGCGGATGGAGTGTTTGTGCGACTGCGGTCTGTGGACGAGCTCTTGCTTCTGCAGGAGGACGAGGAGGAGGAGGAGGAGGGGGTGCGAACGGCTACAGACAACTGTTTACTAGACCGTGGGCTAGGCAGAACTGTCCCAAACTTGCTGTCCCCTGTGGACCCTGAATCCACCACATTTACCCAGTGTGCCGTGATGGACACGTAACGTCCCTGGCCATGCCTACTGGTCCATGCATCTGTTGTCAGGTGCACCTTTGTGCTCACAGATTGCCTGAGTGCATGGACGATGCGCTCTTTAACATGCTGGTGGAGGGCTGGGATGGCTTTTCTGGAAAAAAAGTGTCGACTGGGTAGCTCGTAGCGTGGTACAGCGTAGTCCATCAGGTCTTTGAAAGCTTCGCTTTCAACTAACCGGTAGGGCATCATCTCTAACGAGATTAGTCTAGCTATGTGGGCGTTCAAACCCTGTGTACGCGGATGCGAGGCTAAGTATTTCCTTTTTCTAACCATAGTCTCATGTAGGGTGAGCTGGACTGGAGAGCTGGAGATCGTGGAACTAGCGGGGGTGCCGGTGGACATGGCAGACTGAGAGACGGTGGGAGATGGTATTGTTGCCGCCGGTGCCCTAGATGCAGTGTTTCCTACTACGAAACTGGTGATTCCCTGACCCTGACTGCTTTGGCCTGGCAAAGATACCTGCACAGATACAGCAGGTGGTGCGCTAAATGGTGGTCCTACACTGCCGGAAGGGATGTTGCGTTGATGACTAGCTTCATTGGCCGAGGGTGCAACAACCTTAAGGGACGTTTGGTAGTTAGTCCAAGCTTTCAAATGCATGGTGGTTAAATGTCTATGCATGCAACTAGTATTGAGACTTTTCAGATTCTGACCTCTGCTTAAGGAAGTAGAACATTTTTGACAGATGACTTTGCGCTGATCAATTGGATGTTGTTTAAAAAAATGCCAGACTGCACTCTTTCTAGCATCGGATACCTTTTCAGGCATTGCAGACTGAGCTTTAACCGGATGGCCACGCTGTCCTCCACCAGGTTTTGGCTTTGCCACGCGTTTTGGGCAAGATACGGGCCCGGCAGATGGAACCTGTGGCGATGTTGATGCCTGCTGCGGCCCCTCCTCCTCCTCTGCTTCAGAACTGCTGCCGCCTGCACCCTGTTCCCCCAATGGCTGCCAATCGGGGTCAAGAACTGGGTCATCTAATAACTCTTCTTGTACCTCCTGCGCAACTTCGTCTGTGTCACCGTGTCGTTCGGTGGTATAGCGTTCGTGATGGGGCAACATAGTCTCATCAGGGTCTGATTCTTGATCAGCACCCTGCGAGGGCAATGTTGTGGTCTGAGTCAAAGGACCAGCATAGTAGTCTGGCTGTGGCTGTGCGTCAGTGCACTCCATGTCAGATTCAATTTGTAATGGGCATGGACTGTTAACTGCTTCACTTTCTAAGCCAGGGACGGTATGTGTAAAGAGCTCCATGGAGTAACCCGTTGTGTCGCCTGCTGCATTCTTCTCTGTTGTTGTTTTTGCTGAAGAGGACAAGGAAGTGACTTGTCCCTGACCGTGAACATCCACTAACGACGCGCTGCTTTTACTTTTACCAGTTTCACGAGATGAGGCAAAAGAGCTAGAGGCTGAGTCAGCAAGATAAGCCAAAACTTGCTCTTGCTGCTCCGGCTTTAAAAGCGGTTTTCCTAATCCCAGAAAAGGGAGCGTTCGAGGCCTTGTGTAGCCGGACGACGAACCTGGCTCCACAGCTCCAGACTTAGGTGCAATATTTTTTCCCCCACGACCACCTGATGCTCCACCACTACCACTACCCTCATTACCAGCTGACAATGAACGCCCCCGGCCACGACCTCTTCCACTAGACTTCCTCATTGTTTTAAAAACGTAACCAAACTAACGTTATTTGTTGCAGTCACACAACTTACACGGTGAGCTATAACTTCTGTATGATTTAGCTACCCCTTTACAGGTTGGTGAGACCACAGCGAAAATCAGGCCCAATGTTACACACTCTTTTTTTGGTGGCTGCAAATTAGAGAGATGCCCCACACGCAGGACTGTCACTGAAGCACAAATGTTAATATTAATGTCACACTATTATTTTTTTTTTATTTTTATTTTTTTCAGGAACACTTTAGAAACCCCCCAAAAAAAAAAAAATAGATTTTTGCAGGGAGAATTTAGAAAACAAATGTAACAAACTATATGCTTTCTATGGGCCACTGAGTGAGAGATGACGCACACAGGAATCAGGAGTGGCACACAAGCCCAGAGGCCAATATTTTTCTACCAATGATTGATGGAGTTATTTTCTCTGGTAGATTTTGGAACCCAAATCAAGGAAAAAAAATGTAGGCTTTCTATGGACCACAATTGGAGAGAGAGAGAGAGAGAGATGGCACACCCAGGAGTCAAGACTGGCACACAAGCAGAAAGGCCAATATTAATCTCCCACTGTTTTTTTTGGTTGTTTTTTTTTTTTTTTTTTTCAGGGAGACTTTAGAAAAAAAAATAATAAAAAAAATATGATTTTATCAGGAAGAATTTAGAAACCAAATAAAATAAAATGATTTTTTCAGGGAGAATTTAGAAAACAAATAAAACCAAAAATAGGCGTTCTATGGCCCACTGACTGAGAGATGACGCACCCAGGAGTCAAGACTGGCACACAAGCAGAAAGGCCAATATTAATCTCCCACTGTTTTTTTTTTTTTTTTTCAGGGAGACTTTAGAAAAAAAAATAATAAAAAAAATATGATTTTATCAGGAAGAATTTAGAAACCAAATAAAATAAAATAATTTTTTCAGGGAGAATTTAGAAAACAAATAAAACCAAAAATAGGCGTTCTATGGCCCACTGACTGAGAGATGACGCACACAGGAGTCAGGAGTGGCACACAAACCCAGAGGCCAATATTTTTCTACCAATGATTGATGTAGTTATTTTCTCTGGTAGATTTTAGAACCCAAATCAAGGAAAAAAAATATAGGCTTTCTATGGACCACAATTGGAGAGAGAGAGAGAGAGAGAGAGAGAGAGAGAGAGAGAGAGAGAGAGAGAGATGGCACACCCAGGAGTCAAGACTGGCACACAAGCAGAAAGGCCAATATTAATCTCCCACTGTTTTTTTGGTTGTTTTTTTTTTTTTTTTTTTTCAGGGAGACTTTAGAAATAAAAATAATAAAAAAAATATGATTTTATCAGGAAGAATTTAGAAACCAAATAAAATAAAATGATTTTTTCAGGGAGAATTTAGAAAACAAATAAAACCAAAAATATGCGTTCTATGGCCCACTGACTGAGAGAGAGAGAGAGATGGAACGCTTAGTACTGGCACACAAGCCCAAAGGGCAATATTAATCTCCCTTTTTTTTTCCAGGGAGAATTTCTGAAACCCAAAAAAAAAATAAAATAGGCTTTCTATGGCCCACTATTTGTGAGAGAGATGGGACGCTCAGGACTGGCACAGATGGCACGCTCAGGACTGGCACAGAAGCCCAGAGGCCAATATTAATCTCCCTTTTTTTCTGGGAGAATTTATAAAACCAAAAAAATATTTAAATAGGCTTTCTATGGCCCACTATTTGTGAGAGAGATGGCACGCTCAGGACTGGCACAGATGGCACGCTCACAACTGGCACAGAAGCCCAGAGGCCAATATTAATCTCCCTTTTTTTCTGGGAGAATTTATAAAACCAAAAAAATATTTAAATAGGCTTTCTATGGCCCACTATTTGTGAGAGAGATGGCACGCTCAGGACTGGCACAGATGGCACGCTCACAACTGGCACACAAGCCCAGAGGCCAATATTAATCTCCCTTTTTTCAGGGAAAATTTATAAAACCAAAAAAAAAATTAAATAGGCTTTCTATGGCCCACTATTTGTGAGAGAGATGGCACGCTCAGGACTGGCACAGATGGCACGCTCACAACTGGCACACAAGCCCAGAGGCCAATATTAATCTCCCTTTTTTCAGGGAAAATTTATAAAACCAAAAAAAAAATTAAATAGGCTTTCTATGGCCCACTATTTGTGAGAGAGATGGGACGCTCAGGACTGGCACAGATGGCACGCTCAGGACTGGCACAGAAGCCCAGAGGCCAATATTAATCTCCCTTTTTTTCAGGGAGAATTTATAAAACCCAAAAAAAAATAAAATAGGCTTTCTATGGCCCACTATTTGTGAGAGAGATGGCACACTCAGGACTGGCACACAAGCCCAAAGGCCAATATTAATCTCCCACTGTATTTTTATCAGGGAGAATTTATACACCCCACAAAAAAAAATACAGAAAAATGAAAAGGCTTTCTATGGCCCACTATGTGAGAGAGATGGCACACACAGGGATGGCACTCTAGCAGAAATGCCAAATTGCCAATCTTAATCTCCCACCAAAAAAAAAAAAAAAAAAAAAACAGGGAATGTCCTACAATTACTATCTCCCTGCCTGCAGTAATCTCAGCCAGGTATGGCAGGCAGCTACTATCTCCCTGCCTGCAGTAATCTCAGCCAGGTATGGCAGGCAGCAATAAGGAGTGGACTGATGCACAAATGAAATAAAAAGTGTGGACAAACAAAAAAGATAGCTGTGCAGAAAGGAAGGAACAAGAGGATTTGTGCTTTGAAAAAAGCAGTTGGTTTGCACAGCGGCGTACACACAGCAATGCAGCTATCAGGGAGCCTTCTAGGGCAGCCCAATGAGCTACAGCGCTGAGGGGAAAAAAAAAAAAAAAAAAATTCCACTGTCCCTGCACACCGAGGGTGGTGTTGGACAGTGCAAATCGCTGCAGCACAAGCGGTTTTGTGGTTAATGGACCCTGCCTAACGCTATCCCTGCTTCTGACAAAGCGGCAGCAACCTCTCCCTAAGCTCAGATCAGCAGCAGTAAGATGGCGGTCGGCGGGAACGCCTCTTTATAGCCCCTGTGACGTCGCAGACAGCAAGCCAATCACTGCAATGCCCTTCTCTAAGATGGTGGGGACCAGGACCTATGTCATCACGCTGCCCACACTCTGCGTTTACCTTCATTGGCTGAGAAATGGCGCTTTTCGCGTCATTGAAACGCGACTTTGGCGCGAAAGTCGCGTACCGCATGGCCGACCCCGCACAGGGGTCGGATCGGGTTTCATGAAACCCCGACTTAGCCAAAAGTCGGCGACTTTTGAAAATGTTCGACCCGTTTCGCTCAACCCTAGCGGTCACACCCCGTGTTAGGACTGGCGGAACGCACCAAATAATGATAATAGAGAATATTAGGGGCGTTCGCAGTCCGCGGTCCACCGTGCAGAGATGACACTTGCTGCTGAGTAATGGCGGATGGAGGCTTGCTCACACGAGGGTTTAGATCTCACCCAGTGTGAATGGATGCAAACTCTGTTGCTTCACAAAGTCGCAAATATATGCTGCACCCTGTTAACAGTCACAGGGTGCAGCTGAAAGACACCAGTGGAATCCCTATGAATCACCCCCACTAAACTGGTGATTGGACTCGCTCTGACCCTTGGTGGCTTTTGAGCCCGTGCCTGAGAACGCCCTGAGTCAGATGCTGAGTCCAAGCGGGAACTCCCACCCTACACTGACAGCCTGTCAGGAAAGCACACTGATTGCGCACAGTGCCGTATAAACGGGCACTGCAAAAGGTACTGTAATGTTTGATAGGTATGCAGGCAGCACTGTCGGGTGCTAGATAACATCCACCATTCGCGAGCAGTCAACAACACTAGGAAGGGGAATGATTATGGAGCGACAGTCATACATCTACACACACATTATCAAGTTTACACTAGCGCATGGCCGAGCAGCCATGCGAACCTTTTATGGCAATAGTGCTTTGGGACCTTCCTGATGATCCAATAGAAGCTACAACAGGACCTGAACATGTGACCCCCGACCTCCAATGGGAGGTCATCCCATGGGCATTCTCAGTATGGGAAAAGCAGGACATAGTCCTAGAA
Organism: Ranitomeya imitator; assembly: GCF_032444005.1. Lineage (NCBI taxonomy): Eukaryota > Metazoa > Chordata > Amphibia > Anura > Dendrobatidae > Ranitomeya > Ranitomeya imitator. The sequence continues at coordinate 135,255,295 of NC_091289.1, read as the reverse complement.
AGGCCTGCTCGCTGCTGATCTATGCTGACTAGAAAGGCAGAGCCTGGAAAGGCAGCAGTAACCAGTCGCACATTATCAGCTTGAGCCAGACTCTGGGAACCAAGTCTCCGCTGAGCAGGTTCCACTTTGGCTGGAGTACAATGGGAGACCACAGTGGACATGGTTCGAGATTCCCTCTGTGTGTAGGCGGGAAATTGACACCTAACATGGCCCTCCTCCCTGGGCCTCACTACGTTCAAAGGCTTCAATGAGCAGCGGAGCCCGAATGTGCTCCACAGGCTCCCAGGTTCTGACCTCTGAGCTGTGACCATTCCAATCCACCAGATAGATATTTTTGCCACGTACCACCTTGCACCCCAAGATAGCGTTCACTTCATAATCGTCCGTGGACGAACCCGATGTCCCGACAGATGACTCAGAAAATCGGGACATGTGAACGGGCTTTAAGAGGGACACGTGAAAGGTGTCGGTGATACCCAGGCATGAAAGAAGAACCAGACGATAGACGACTGGGTTAACCTGTTCCAGAACCTTGAAAGGCCCTAAGTAGCAAGGCACAAACTTAGTGGGCTCAACTCGCAGCCTGATATTGCTAGCGGAGAGCCAAACTAAGTCACCAGGAGCAAAGGTCAGAGCTGAGCACCTCATTCTCTCCTTGGAAGCCTGGATAGCATCCTGTGTATGGTCCCAGATGTCCCGTGCTTCCACTGCCCTGTCTGCCACCCTAGAGTTGGCAGAAGACATGGGCATAAGCACAGGAACCCGCAGGTGCTGGCAGTAATTAAGGAGGAATGGAGTCTGCCCAGTGGAGTCGGCTATGGCGTTGTTCAAGGCAAACTCTGCCCGAGGTAACAGGGATGCCCTGTCATCCTGCCTGGCTGAGACAAAACGTCGTAGATATGTGACCAGGGTCTGGTTGACAATCTCTACCAATCCATTAGTCTCAGGATTGTACGCTGAAGAGAGATTCAGCTCAATACTAAGTAGGCGACAAAGCTCTCTCCAGAACCAAGACGCAAACTGGGGACCCCGGTCACTGACAATCTTGTCAGGCATACCGTGTAACCAGAAGACATGTTTGACAAACAACGCTGCTAAGGCTCGAGCAGCAGGTAACCGTGGGAGAGGCACCAAATGCACCATTTTAGAGAAATGGTCGGTAACTACCCAAATAAAGGTGCAACCACGGGACTTGGGAAAGCCTACCACAAAGTCCATCCTGACATCTCCCTATCAGCCACCGGTAGGGGGTAGAGTTACCCAGGCTGTTGTCGAGGAGACCCATTCTTGGCGCAGGAGACGCACGCCTGAATATAGTCTCTAACATCATGGGCCATATGTGGCCACCATTACGTCCTCGCCAGAAGCTCAAATGTCCTTTTGATCCCAAAATGTCCACCTACCTTGGACGAGTGAGCCCAAGACACAACCTCCGGTCACAAATTGGACAGCACAAAAGTCTTGCCCGGAGGCACAGACTCTAGCGACACCAGAGCCACAGTTCTCAGACTCTCAGATGGAACAATTAGCCAAGGCTCCTCCACCTCTGATGACACCATGGAGCGGGAGAGTGAATCGGCGTGAATGTTCCACTCCCCATATAGGAAATGAAGGGTGAAGTGGAAGCAGGAGAAGAACAGGGACCATCTGGCCTGGCGAGAATTCAGCCGCTGGGCTGTTTGCAAATATACCAAATTCTTGTGGTCAGTGTAGACTTGAAAGGGAAAGCGAGCCCCTTTCAGAAGGTGTCTCCATTCTGAAAAAGCCAACTTCATTGCTAACAACTCCTTGTCCCCAATGAAATAATTCCTCTCCGCCGGACTGAAGGTCTTGGAGAAAAAGAAGCAAGGATGCTTCCGACCTTGAGCGTTCTTTTGGAAGAGGACTGCTACAGCTCCGACAGATGAGGCATCCACCTCAATAATAAAAGGCTTATCTACATCAGGACGATGTAGAATGGGAGCGCTAGCAAAGTGGGACTTAACAGATAGAAAAGCTTTGGAGACCTCCTCTGACCACAATTTGGGATTTGCTCCCTTCTTGGTGAGGGCTACCAAGGGAGCTACCAAAGTTGAGAAGTGGGGAATGAACTGACGATAATAATTAATGAACCCCATGAAGCGCTGTATCGCTTTGGGAGAATGAGGTTCGTGCCAGTCCATCACTGCTTGTAGCTTGGCTGGATCCATAGCTAATCCCTGGGCTGAGATGATATAGCCCCGGAAAGGCAAGGACTCCTGCTCAAACACACACTTCTCCAACTTGGTGTAGAGTGAGTTTGCCCATAGGAGGTCGAAGACTCTGTAAACATCTCTCTGGTGGGAATCAATATCTGGAGAGAAGATAAGAATATCATCCAGATAGACTACCACCGAGGTGGAGAGCATATCCCAGAAGATATCATTCACAAAGTCTTGGAAGACGGCTGGGGCATTACAGAGCCTCAAGGGCATCACCAGATATTCATAGTGCCCATCTCTGGTATTAAAAGCCGTCTTCCACTCGTCCCCCTCATGGATGCGAATCAGGTTGTAAGCACCCCGCAGATCTAGCTCAGTAATTACCCTTGCTTCCCAGAGCCTCTCGAAGAGCTCAGATATCAGGGGGAGAGAGTACTTGTTATTAATGGTAATGGCGTTTGTTATGATAAGGTAATTCAGTACCACAATGGACATAGAGGTCAGAGCACATACAGTGACCTGACAATAACCCAAAAACATAGAACGAGCTCTGAGACGTGGGAACTCTGCTGACCGCAATCCCTAATCCTCTCCAACCACACTAGAGGCAGCCGTGGATTGCGCCTAACGCTCCCTATGCAACTCGGCACAGCCTGAGAAACTAGCTAGCCTGAAGATAGAAAATAAGCCTACCTTGCCTCAGAGAAATACCCCAAAGGAAAAGGCAGCCCCCACATATAATGACTGTGAGTTAAGATGAAAAGACAAACGTAGAGATGAAATAGATTTAGCAAAGTGAGGCCCGACTTTCTGAACAGAGCGAGGATAGGAAAGGTAACTTTGCGGTCAACACAAAACCCTACAAAAAACCACGCAAAGGGGGCAAAAAGACCCTCCGTACCGAACTAACGGCACGGAGGTACACCCTCTGCGTCCCAGAGCTTCCAGCAAGCAAGAAAAAACAAATAGACAAGCTGGACAGAAAAAAACAGCAAACAAAATAGCAAAGCGGAACTTAGCTATGCTGAGCAGCAGGCCACAGGAACGATCCAGGAGGAAACAGGTCCAATACTAGAACATTGACTGGAGGCCAGGATCAAAGCACTAGGTGGAGTTAAATAGAGCAGCACCTAACGACTTCACCACATCACGTGAGGAAGGAAACTCAGAAGCTGCAGTACCACTCTCCTCCACCAACAGAAGCTCACAGAGAGAATCAGCCGAAGTACCACTTGTGACCACAGGAGGGAGCTCTGCCACAGAATTCACAACAGGCGTTAAGACCCCTGTAGTCTATGCATGGACGTAATTCCCCGCTCATTTTCTGCATGAAGAAGAACCCAGCCTCCGCAGGTGACACTGACTTCCTAATTAATCTTCTTGCCAGGTTCTCCTGGATGTATTGTGACATTGCCTCTGTCTCTGGGAGAGACAGGGGATAGACACATCCCCGAGGAGGCTCTGCCCCTGGTATGAGGTCAATGGGACAGTCCTAGGGGCGGTGAGGCAGAAGAGTCTCCACAGCTGTCTTGGAGAAAACGTCCGCATAAGACCAGTAGTGTTTGGGTAGAAGGCTAAGATCTGCGGGTATCTCCGTAGTGGCAACCTGAATGCACTCCCTCTGACATCTACCTTCACAACATTTACTCCATCCCAGAATTCTTCCAGAGGACCACTCAATATGTGGGGGGTGGTAACGCAACCAAGGTATTCCTAGAAGAATCTCGTCAATTCTCTCAGGAATGATGAGAAGAGAAATAATCTCCTGATGGGATGGAGACATGGGTAGTGTAAAGAGAATAGTCTGTTTTGTAATCTGTGAAGGCAGTGCCGACCCATTCACCACTCTTACGGTCACTGGTTTGGCTAGCATAACCAGGGGTATTGCATGCCTTTGGGTGAAGGAAGAAGAAATGGAATTTCCCTGTGACCCGGAATCCACACAAAGTTCAACCGTAAAAGTGGAAGGGCCAAAAGTCATTGTCCCCTTGAAGGACAATTTGGAGGAAAACGCCGCTGTGTCTAGTGAACCTCCTCCTACAGTTACTAGACGCGGTCATTTCCCTGCTGCTGTGGACAATTTTTGGAATAATGTCCTGACTGCTGGCAGACATTTTAGACCACGGGTGTTCGAGCAGCCCGAAACTTAGGACCAGCTCGAGAAACCTCCATGGCCTCATAGGGCTCGGACGCCTGTACAGGTGACTCCAGGGGTTTGGCTAAGGTAGGCGCCAATCGAAACCTCTGTCTACACTGGGCTCACTCTAACCTTCGCTCGTTAAAATGGAGGTCTATGAGAGTGGATAAAGTTTTTAACTCTTCCAGTGTAGCGGGAATCTCCCTAGTGGCCAAGGCGTCCTTTACATGGTCAGCCAGTCCTCTCCAAAACACTGGGATCAGGACTTTATCCGGCCACTCCAGCTCAGATGCAAATGTCCAGAAGTGGACGGCAAAATGGCTGACCAAGGACGAACCCTGTGACAATGCCAACAGTTGAAGCGCCGAATTATGGGTGACGCAAGGTCCCATAAAGACCTGCTTCAGAGTGTCCAGAAACCTTGGAGCACTCTGCACCACATGATCGTCATGCTCCCACAGCGGCGTTGCCCACTCCAATGCCCTGCCCGACAGAAGGGATATAATAAATACCACTCTAGCCCGTTCCATGGGAAAATGTGCCGCCAAGAGCTCAAGATGTATAGCTCACTGGCTCACGAATCTCCGACACAGTTTACTGTCTCCAGCAAACTTGTCCTGTAACGGGAGACGAGATAATGTTGGAGCAGGGGTGGCAGTGGACAAACTGGCTGCAGCCACAATAGCAGCCTGAACAGCAACTGCGGTAACATCCACAGCCGAGGTTGTGCGCTCAAGAGCCGCTAACCTACCCTCCAGCTGCTGGATTTACCGTTATAATCGCTGTTCGTCCGCCATTACTAGCCAGACCCTGGTGCTAGTGTAATGTTAGGACTGGCGGAACGCACCAAATAATGAAAATAGAGAATATGAGGTGCGTTTGCAGTTTGGGGTCCACTGTGCAGAGATGATACCTGCTGCTGAGTAATGGCTGATGGACGCTTGTTCACACGTGGGTTTAGACCTCACCCAGTGTGAATGGAAGTGAACTCTGTTGCTTCACAGAGTCGCAAATATACGCTGCGCCCTGTTAGCAGTCACAGGGTGCAGCTGAAAGACACTAGTGGGATCCCTATGAAACACCCCCACTAAACTGGTGATTGGACTCACTCTGACCCTCGGTGGCTTTTGAGCCCGCGCTTTAGGATGCTCTGAGTCAGATGCTGAGTCCAAGCAGAAATTCCCACCCTACACTGACAGGCTGTCAGGAAAGCGCACTGATTCCGCACGATGCCGTATAAGCGGGCACTGCAAAAGGCACTGTAATGTGTGATAGGTATGCAGGTAGCACTGTTGGGCGCTAGATAGCATCCATCTACACACACACGTTATCAAGTTTACACTAACGCATGGCCGAGCTGCAACAGGACCTGAGCATGTGACCCCCGACCTCCAATGGGAGGTCGTCCCGTGGGCATTCTCAGTATGGGAAAAGCAGGACTTAGTCTCAGAAAGGCCTGCTCGCTGCTGATCAGTACTGGCTACAAAAGGCAGAGCCTGGAAAGGCAGTGGTAACCAGTCACACAGTATCAGCTTGAGCCAGACACTGGGACCGACATCTCCATTGAGCAGATTCCACTGTGGCTGGGGAACAATGGGAGACCGCGGTAGACATGGTTCGAGATTCCCCCTGTGCAGAGGTGGGATCTTGACACCCAACACCCCGTTCTTCAGTATCTCTAGACATTTCTGTATTGAGCTGTGTTTTCGTTACTATTGCAGGAAGTGCCCTGTTAGTTTTGTTACCCTTGTTAAATATACTTATTTGCATCAACTTTAGTCGCAGTGTCATATTATCCCATACAATCAGATTCCATAGTACCCATATAATTATGACCCTGCTGCTAATAACAGTGAGAGCAGGCGGTGGCTGATGGGATTAGTCATCAGCTGACTCCTGCACTCTAAATAACTAAAAACCAAAAAACGGCATGGGTTTCCTTGCATTTTTGATAACCAGACAGCCAAAATTGGGGGCTGAAACCCTCACCTGTCAGCGTTAGCAATGCTGGTTATCAAGAATAGAGGGGTCCCCAAACATTTTTTTAAATTATTGAAATAAATAGTTTTAAAAAAACAGCGTGGAGTACACCCATTTTTGGCAACCAGCCTTGCTAAAGCAAGCAACTGGGGACTGGTATTCTCAGCCTGGTAAAAGGCCATGGATATTGGCCCCCTCTAAGCAAAAATAAAGCAGCCCGCAGCATCCCAGAAAAGGCACATCTCTTAGATGCCCCAATTCTAGCACTCTGCCTGGCTCTTCACATTTGCCCTGTAGTGGTGGCGAGTGGGGTTCATATTTGTGGAGTTGATGTCACCTTTGTATTGTCCGATGACATCAAGCCCACGGATTAATAAAGGAGAGGCATCTATACGACACCTGTCCATTTACTGTGATGGGGTATTTTTATCGCCAGACAATACAAAGGTGACATCAACCCCATATGAACCTCACTTGCCATCATGGGAAGAGTCGGGCAAAGCGCCAGAAATGGCTCATCTAATAGGTGTGCTTTTTCTGGGTGGCTGCAGGCTGCTATTTTTAGGCTGGGAGGGGGCTAACATCCATGGCCACTAATCAGCCTGAGAATACTAGCCCCCAGCTGTCTGCTTTAGCAACAACGGTTGTGAAAAATGGGGAGGGTAACCCCATGCTGTTATTCTAATTATTTAAGTAATTAAAAAACAATGTGGGGACCCCTCTATTCTTGATAACCAGCCTTGCTGAAGCTTACAGCTTAGGGTTGCAGAGCGCAGATTTGCCTGGCTGGTTATCAATAATTCAGGGGAACCCACTCCTCTTTTTTTAATTATTTATCTAGGGCACAGGTGCTGGCTGTTGAATACTCCCATACTCGCCACCTGCTCTTAATGTTATTAGTGGCAGCAGCTGTGGGATCACGCTGTCTTTTGATGTCACCTTTGTTTTGTCCCATTACATGAAGCCCACGGATTAAAAATGGAGAGGCATCTATAAGACACCTATCCATTACTAATCCTATAGTTATACTATAAATAAAGAAACAGCCAGAATAAATTCTTTTATTTGAAAGAAAAACAAAACTGTTATCCTTTCTTTAAAAATAATAAACATAGTTATACTCAGCGAATGCCCATTCCATTGAATCCCTGGTCTCCTGTAATAAAACAATAATAAAAAAAACAGTATCCCTCACCTGTCTGACATTTTGCATCAGTGAGCAGTGGTGACCTAATCGAGTTTACCGCAGATCACTGAGGCTGTGTTCCCAGCCAGGCCAATGAACTGCTGTGACCTCCCGCATGACAGTGTGAAAACTGCGACTGTCTGACCAGCGGTGACTTTCCCATGGATTAGAAGTGATGTTTGCCACGATGTCATGCACATAACAGCATGACAAACACCTGGTGTTCGGGGGGCCAAACATGAACAGTAACACTGACTTCCTGGTGAAAGCCATGTTTAGTGTCCGTGCCCGAACAATAGGTATTGGGTACGGATGCCACACTTTACTATTCGGATTCGCCCATCTCTACTTTTAAATGACATTTCTGTAGTCATTCTCTTTATTGTTTTCTTCATCTGATGCCATGATGAGTTTTCTCATCCACAGCTCATCTCTGCAGACTTCCATCATCTCTGGTCTTTGGCAGCACAACCCCACATGATGCCCTTAAAGACAGTAGTGTCATTATAATGTTCCTGAATAAAAATATATGCCCTACACTGAGCCCCTGAATAAATAATTGCCCCTCACTATATTCCCTGCACAAAATATGATACCCACATTGTCCCTCTTAAGGTACACTAGATGGTGGCCCGATTCTAATGCATTGGGTATTCTAGAATATGTATAGTAGCATATATCACAGCCCACGCAGTATATAACACAGCCCACGTAGTATATAACACAGCCCACATAGTATATAACACAGCCCACGTAGTTTATAGCACAGCCATGTAGTATATTGCACAGCCACGTAGTATATAGCACAGCGACGTAGTATATTACACAGCCACGTAGTATATAACACAATCCATGCAGTATATAACACAGCCCACCTAGTATATAACACAGCCACGTACTATATTGCACAGCCACGTAGTATATAACACAGCCACATAGAATATAGCACAGCCACGTTATAAATTGCCCAGCCACGTAGTATATTGCACAGCCACGTAGTATATTGCACAGCCACGTAGTATATAACACAGCCACGTAGTATATAACACAGCCACGTAGTTTATAACACAGCCCATGTAGTATAAAGCACAGCGGCGTAGCATATAACACAGGCCACGCAGTATATAACACAGCCCATGCAGTATATAACACAGCCCATGTAGTATCTAACACAGCCCACGTAGTATATAGCAATATGGGCACCATATCCCTGTTAAAAAAAGAATTAAAATAAAATATAGCTATATACTCCCCTTTTAGCGGCCCAAGGCTCCAGCCCAGGCCTTTAGTGATGCTCCTCGCCACGCTCCGGTCCCAAGAATGCATTGCTGCAATAACACGTGATGATGTAGTGGTCTCGCGAGACCGCTACATCATCTCTGGTCATTGTCGCAATGCATTCTTGGGACCAGAGCGTCGCGAGGAGCAGGAAAGGCGCCAGAAGGTGAGAATATAATGATTTTTTATTTTTTTTAATTATTTTTAATATTAGATCTTTTTACTATTGATGCTGCATAGTAATTCTATGCTCAGTAACACTTTTCTTCCCAATATTGTCTCCTCGCACAATTTCCCTAAATACTCGCAGTTAACTCACACGTTTCTCCCATTCTCTTCATACATTTACCCTCTCACTTTCTATACTGCCTCCTCACACATCCCTCCAACTCCCCATATTGTGTCTACCTACATTTTCCTCTCCTTCCTCATACTGTCTGCACCCATCCCCCATATATGACACCCATCTCATACCTTTCTCCTGATACTGTCTTAAAATTTCTCCTGCTCCCCATATTGCCTGCACCTGTCCCTTATTTGCTCCCCAAACTTGTGCACTCAAATTATCCCTGGTTACATGAAGACTCCCCCAGCCCCGTTACAGTAAATACCCCATGACAACAAATCTCCCTCAGCCCTGTTACAGTAAATTCCCCACACACACATTACATTCCCCCCACACAAAGTAAATACCCCTAAAACACGCACAGTAAATGCACACACTAAATACACCCTACATACTAAACACCACCTAGACCAGGTAAATACCCCCACACACAGTAAATAATTCCCCTCACACAATAAATAAATACAGCAAGGTAGTAAATACCACCCACAAGCAGTAAATAACCCCCCATCTTCTGTGCCTTCAGCACTTTCCTCCAATATTCTACACGCTGATGAGTGACATCACCAGTATGATCACATGACCTCCTGACATCACTCTGACTCGGCGGTCAGAGCTTCAATTGTACTCATGTCTGTAGGAAGTGAGTACAATTGATCACTGGGAGCCAGAGTGCTGCAGCTTCTCTGTATCAGCTTTCAGCTTGACAGTTGGCTCAGAGAATGGCCGACTCACAGTCTTGGGGGTGGCAGAATGCCGCCACTGAAGGAGACACCTCGGACCACCAATTAGATAATCAGACTGTGCCCCCTGCCCAGTTGGGGCACATGTCCCGGCTAGGGTTGAGCAAAACGGATTGGTCATTTTCATAAGTCGCCGACTTTTGGCAAAGTCGGGTTTCATGAAACCCGATCCAATCCTATCGTGGGATTGGCCATGCGGTACGGGACCTTCGCGCTAAAGTCACGTTTCATATGACGCGTTCAGCGCCATTTCTCAGCCAATGAAGGTGGACGCAGAGTGTGGGCACTGTGATGACATAGGTCCTGGTCCCCACCATCTTAGAGAAGGGCATGGCAGTGATTGGCTTGCTTTCTGCAGCGTCACAGGGGCTATAAAAGGGCGTGCATGCCGACCGCCATCTTACTTCTGCTGATCTGAGCCTAGGGAGAGGTTGCTGCTGCTTCGTCAGAAGCAGGGATAGCGTTGGGCAGGGAATATAAACCCCCAAACCGCTTGTGCTGTAGCGATTTCCACTGTCCAACACCACCTTTCTTTGCAAGGACAGTAGAGGCTACATTTTTTTTTCCCTCAGCGCTGTAGCTCATTGGGCTGCCCTAGAAGGCTCCCTGATAGCTGCATTGCTGTGTGTACGCCGCTGTGCAAACCAACTGCATTTTTCAAAGCACAAATCCCGTTGTTCCTTCCTTTCTGCACAGCTATCTTGTTTGTTTGTCCACACTTTTGTGTGCAGCAGTCCTTTTTATTGCTGCCTGCCATACTTTTCTGAGATTACTGTAGGGAGATAGTAATTGTAGTACAGTCCCTTTTATATATATATATATATATATATATATATATATATATATATATATATATATCTTCATGCCACTTTCTGCCCCTGAAACTGCACTGTCCCACACCTAAAAAGGGAGATTTATATTGCCAATCAGTGCATCTGTGCCAGTCCAGTCTGTGGAATCAGTCTGTCATTTTGTGCCACTGAAACACATCTGTAAAACTGTGGGCCAGATTTATTCAATAGTCTCCCATCCCCCCCAAAAAAGAAGGGGAGATTAATATTGGCAAATCTGTGCATCTGTGCCAGTCCAGTCTGTGGTATCGTTCTGTCATTTTGTGCCACTGAAACACTACTGTAAAACTGTGAGCCAGATTTATTCACTAGTTTCCCATCCCCCAAAAAAGAAGGGGAGATTAATATTGGCAAATCTGTGCATCTGTGCCAGTCCAGTCTGTGGTATCGGTCTGTCATTTTGTGCCACTGAAACACATCTGTAAAACTGTGGGCCAGATTTATTCACTAGTCTCCCATCCCCCCCAAAAAAGAAGGGGAGATTAATATTGGCAAATCTGTGCATCTGTGCCAGTCCAGTCTGTGGTATCTGTCTGTCATTTTCTGCCACAGAAAATATACTGTAATACAGTGGGCCAGATTTATTCACTAGTCTTCCATATAAAAAAAAAGAAGTGGAGATTTTTATTTCCAGTGTGTGCATCTGCGTCAGTCCTGTTAGTGGCATATCTGTCAGCCACTGTCTGCCACTGAAACTGTGTACTGTAATACAGTGGGCCTGATTTTCCCTGCACTTTCACACACCTATAAAGGGAGATTTAAATTCACAACAATTTTGCGTCCACCTTGTACCTGGTTTTACAGTACCAAATACCGTTTTTTAGTTTGGTTACATATTTCCAAGCGTGAGGAAGTCTGGTGGAAGAGGTCGTGGCCGTGGGCGGTCATTGCCAGCTGGTAATGATGGTAGTGGTGGTGGAGCATCAGGTGGTCGTGGGAAAAGCAATATAGCACCTAAGTCTCGAGTTGTTCAGCCACCGTTATCGTCTGGCTACACAAGGCCTCGAACGCTCCCTTTTCTGGGAGTAGGAAAACCGCTTTTAAAGCCGGAGCAGCAGGAACAAGTTTTGGCTTTCCTTGCTGACTATGCCTCTAGCTCTTTTGCCTCCTCTTCAGAAAGTGCAAAATGAAAAAGCAGCGCGTCATCAGTGGATGTTCCCGGTCAGGGACAAGTCGCTTCCTTGCATTCTTCACCCAGAACAACAGAGAAGGATGCGTCAGGCGACACAAAGGGTTACTCCATGGAGCTCTTTACACATACCGTTCCTGGGTTAGAAAGGGAAATTGTTAACAGGCCATGCCCATTACAAGATGAATCGGACATGGAGTGCACAGATGCACAGCCACAGCCAGATTAATATGCTGTTCCTTTGACTCAGATCACAACATTTCCCTCACAGTGTACTGATCCAGAATCTGACCCAGATGAGACTATGGAGCCCCGTCACGAACGCTATAGCACCGGCTTACATGGTGACACAGAGGAAGGTGCACAGGACATAGAAGAGGAGGTCATAGATGACCCAGTCGTTGACCCCGATTGGCAGCCATTGGGGGAACAGGGTGCAGCAGGCAGTAGCTCCGAAGCGGAGGAGGAGGAGCCGCAGCAGGCATCAACATCGCAGCAGGTTCCATCTGGCAGGCCCGTATCTGGCCAAAAATGTGTGACAAAACCAAAACCAGTTGTAGGACAGCGTGGCCATCGGATTAAAGGAGCTCAGTGTGCAATGCCTGAAAAGGTATCCGATAGTTGGAAGAGTGAGGTCTGGCATTTTTTTAACCAATATCCAAATGATCAGTGCAAAGTCATCTGTAAGAAATGCTCAAGGACCTTCAGCAGAGGTCAGAATCTTAAAAATCTAAATACAAGTTGCATGCATAGACATTTAAACACCATGCACTTGCAAGCCTGGACTAACCACCAAATGCTGTTGCACCCTCTCACAATGAAGCTGGTCAGCAACGCTACATCCCTTCCCTCACTGTAAGCCCAATGTTTACCACACCACCTGCAGCAAATGTGGAGGTTTCGTCGCAAGGCCAAAGCAGTCAGGGAATCACCAGGTTCTTGGTAGGAAACACTGTATGTAGGCCAACAGCAACAATGCCATCACCAACCCTGTCTCAGTCTGCCATGTCCACCGGCACCCCCGCTAGTACCACCATATGCAGCTCTCCAGTCCAGCTCACCCTACAAGAGACTCTTGTTAGGAGAAGGAAGTACTCATCCTCTCATCAGAGTACACAGGGTTTGAACTCCCACATTGCTAGACTAATCTCGTTAGAGATGATGCCCTACCGGTTAGTTGAAAGTGATGCTTTCAAAGCCCTGATAGACTACACTGTACCACGCTACGAGCTACCCAGTCGACACTTCTTTTTGAGAAAAGCCATCCCAGCCCTCCACCAGCATGTAAAAGACCGCATTGTCCATGCACTCAGGCAATCTGTGAGTAGAAAGGTGCACCTGACAACAGATGCATGGACCAGTAGGCATGGCCAGGGGCGTTACGTGTCCATCACGGCACACTGGGTTAATGTGGTGGATGCAGGGTCCACAGGGGACAGCAATATTGGGACAGTTGTGCCTTGCCCACGGTTTAGGAAACAGTTGGCTGTAGGCGTTCGCCACCCCTCCTACTCCAGCAGAAGCGACAGCTCGTCCACCGACCGCAGTCGCATGACCACTCCATCCGCAGCTGCCACTGTTGCACATGAGGTGTTCCATTATGGAACAGCTAGTGGCAAGCGTCAGCAGGCTGTATGGGCAATGAAGTGTTTGGGCGACAACAGACACACCGCGGAAGTTCTGTCCGAGTTCTTGCAACAAGAAACTCAGTCATGGCTGGGCAGTGTACATCTTGAGGCAGGCAAGGTAGTGAGTGATAATGGAAGGAATTTTATGGCTGCCATAGCCCTTTCACAACTGAAACACATTCCTTGCCTGGCTCACACCTTAAACCTGGTGGTGCAGTGCTTCCTGAAAAGTTATCCGGAGTTACCCGACCTGCTCCTGAAGGTGTGCAGACTTTGCTCGCACATCCGCCGTTCGCCCGTACACTCCAGCCGTATGCAGAACCATCAGCGATCTTTGAACCTTCCCCAGCATCGCCTAATCATCGACGTTGCAACAAGGTGGAACTCCACACTGCACATGCTTCAGAGACTGTGTGAACAGAGGCGTGCTGTTATGTATTTGTGGGAGGATACACATACACGGGCAGGCAGTTGGATGGCAGACATGGAGTTGTCAGGTGTGCAGTGGTCGAAGCTACAAGACCTCTGTCAAGTCCTTCAGTGTTTTGAGGAATGCACATGGTTGGTTAGTCCAGACAATGCCATAATAAGCATGAGCATCCCCCTAATGCGTCTGCTGATGCAAAGTTTCATGCACATAAAGGAGCAGGCGTCTGCAGCCGAGGACGAGGAAAGCCATGATGACAGTCAGCCATTGTCTGGTCAGGGAAGTCTACTGGACGAGGTGGCGGGCGAAGAGGAGGAGGATGATGGGGATGAGTATTTTTTGGATTTGGAAGCTTCTCAGGGGGCAATGGAAACTGGTGGCGAAGCAAGGCCAGGTTCAGGGTTTTTGATGGAGGCAAGTGACGTTGATTTGCCCGAATGTGCTCCTCAACCCAGCACAAGCAGTGAATTGACAACTGGAACATTGGCCCACATGGCGGATAATCCTTGCGTATCCTAAAAAGGGACCCCCACATTATAAAAATGATGACCGATGACGATTACTGGTTGGCCTGCCTCCTGGATCCACGCTATAAGGGGAAACTGCAGAACATCATGCCACATGAGAACGTTGAACAAATATTGGCAACCAAACAAGCAACTCTTGTTGACCGTTTGAATCAGGCATTCCCTGCACACAGCGCCGGTGATGGTTCTCACACGAGCTGCAGGGGGCAACAGGGCAGAGGTGTTAGAGGTGCACAAATCAGAAGTGGCATTGGACAGAGGGGTTTTCTGACCAGGTTGTGGAGTGATTTCGCAATGACCGCATACAGGACAGGTACTGCAGCATCAATTCAAAGTGACAGGAGACAACATTTGTCCAGTATGGTTATTATTTTTCCTCCCCTATCGATGTTCTCCCTCACCCGTCATTCCCATTTGATTACTGGGCATCCAAAATAGACACCTGGCCTGAATTGTCCGAATATGCATTGCAGGAGCTCGCTTGCCCAGCAGCTAATGTGCTATCAGAAAGAGTATTCAGTGCTGCTGGTTCAATACTGACCGAAAAAAGTACTCGTCTGGCTACCCAAAATGTTGATGATCTAACCTTCATTAAAAATGAACCACTCATGGATTTCTAATTATTTTGCCCCACCTTCCCGGCTGACACCTAGCTTTCCTTTAAAAAGGTCTTGCTTTTGGACTGGTCTTACTGAGTGTTCCAATTTCTCCATTTGCAGCTGCTGTATGTCCAGCATACGACATGTTTACACCTCCCTAAATGGGCTGACTCCCCCCACGGGGCCGTGGGTGTGCCCACTTTTGGTCGACGGCACTGGCACCGGGTCCCTCATAGTACAATGAAGTGTCTCTGGCGGTGGTGGCGCGCACCCAATGTCAGACACACCGTTGTAACATGAGGGGCCTTGGGCCAGTACCACCGGGCACGAGAGAGTGCCCCCCACGCCCCAGCTCAAACTGTGCTCTACCACTTGCAAAATTATCTGTCACTGCTCCACCGCTGTTTAGTCTATGCGGTGAAATCCTTCAATACTTGACACTGACAATACAAATTTGTTGACATGTATGATGCTACTTAAAAAATTCAGTGGCCCTGTCCTACATTTACACCAGTAAATACTTTGCTCCAAATAACTAGGTCTGAAAGTCAGCAGAGTAGCCCACCCCTATACCGAAGTATGCCACCCTTTTTGGGGGGGTTTGTTTTTTTGAGAGACATTAATATTTATGTATTCTTTTGGAGTACTAACTGTGTCAGACACTCCTTCCAATTGTCCTCCGCTGACCACACCAATGCTGCCTGTGTACCCCTGCAAGATAATTTGAAACTGCATTGAGCCTACATTTTTTATTTTTGGCCTACTAAGTCTGTCTGCGGTCCCTCCTTCTAATTTTCCTCCACTGACCACACCAATGCTGCCTGTGTACTCCTGCAAGATAATTGAAACTGCTATTGAGCCTACTTTTTTATGTTAGGCCTACTAAGTCTGTCTGCGGGCCCTCCTTCCAATAGTCCTCCGCTGACCACAACAATGCTGCCTGTGTACCCCTGGAACCTAATTAAAAGTGCATAGAGCCTACTTTTTTATGTTAGGCCTACTAAGTCTGTCTGCAGTCCCTCCTTCCAATAGTCCTCCGCTGACCACACCAATGCTGCCTGTGTACCCCTGGAACCTAATTAAAAGTGCTTAGAGCCTACTATTTTTATTTTAGGCCTACTAAGTCTGTCTGCGGTCCCTCCTTCCAATAGTCCTCCACTGACCACACCAATGCTGCCTGTGTACCCCTGCAAGATAATTGAAACTGCATTGAGCCTCCTTTTGTTATTTTATGCCTACTAAGTTTGTCTGCGGTCCCTCCTTCCAATAATCCTCCGCTGACCACACCAATGCTGCCTGTGTACCCCTGGAACCTATTTAAAAGTGCATAGAGACACTTTTTTTATTTTAGGCCTACTAAGTCTATCTGCGGTCCCTCCTTTCAATAGTCATCTGCTGATCACACCAATGCTGCCTGTGTACCCCTGGAACCTATTTAAAAGTGCATAGGGCCACCTTTTTTATTTTAGGCCTATTAAGTCTGTCTGCGGTCCCTCCTTCCAATAGTCCTCCACTGAACACACCAATGCTGCCTGTGTACCCCTGCAAGATAATTGAAACGGCATTGAGCCTCCTTCTTTTATTTTAGGCCTACTAAGTCTGTCTGCGGTCCCTCCTTCCAATAGTCCTCCGCTGACCACACCAATGCTGCCTGTGTACCCCTGGAACCTATTTAAAAGTGCATAGAGCCACCTTTTTTATTTTTAGCCTACTAAGTCTGTCTGCAGTCCCTCCTTCCAATAGTCCTCCACTGACCACACCAATGCTGCCTGTGTACCCCTGCAAGATAATTGAATCTGCATTGAGCCTCCTTTTGTTATTTTAGGCCTACTAAGTCTGGCTGCAATCCCTCCTTCCAATAGTCCTCCGCTGACCACACCAATGCTGCCTGTGTACCCCTGGAACCTAATTAAAAGTGCATAGAGCCTACTTTTTTACTTTAGGCCTACTACGTCTGTCTGCGGTCCCTCCTTCCAATAGTCCTCCACTGACCACACCAATGCTGCCTGTGTGCCCCTGGAACCTAATTAAAAGTGCATAGAGCCTACTTTTTTTTACTTTAGGCCTACTACGTCTGTCTGCGGTCCCTCCTTCCAATAGTCCTCCACTGACCACACCAATGCTGCCTGTGTACCCCTGGAACCTAATCAAAAGTGCATAGAGCCTACTTTTTTATGTTAGGCCTACTAAGTCTGTCTGCGGTCCCTCCTTCCAATAGTCCTCCGCTGACCACACCAATGCTGCCTGTGTACCCCTGGAACCTAATTAAAAGTGCTTAGAGCCTACTATTTTTATTTTAGGCCTACTAAGTCTGTCTGCGGTCCCTCCTTCCAATAGTCCTCCACTGACCACACCAACGCTGCCCGTGTACCCCTGCAAGATAATTGAAACTGCATTGAGCCTCCTTTTGTTATTTTATGCCTACTAAGTTTGTCTGCGGTCCCTCCTTCCAATAGTCCTCCGCTAACCACACCAATGCTGCCTGTGTACCCCTGTAACCTATTTAAAAGTGCATAGAGACACTTTTTTTTATTTTAGGCCTACTAAGTCTATCTGCGGTCCCTCCTTTCAATAGTCATCTGCTGATCACACCAATGCTGCCTGTGTACCCCTGGAACCTATTTAAAAGTGCATAGGGCCACCTTTTTTTATTTTAGGCCTACTAAGTCTGTCTGCGGTCCCTCCTTCCAATAGTCCTCCACTGAACACACCAATGCTGCCTGTGTACCCCTGCAAGATAATTGAAACTGCATTGAGCCTCCTTTTTTTTATTTTAGGCCTACTAAGTCTGTCTGCGGTCCCTCCTTCCAATAGTCCTCCGCTGACCACACCAATGCTGCCTGTGTACCCCTGGAACCTATTTAAAAGTGCATAGAGCCACCTTTTTTATTTTAGGCCTACTAAGTCTGTCTGCAGTCCCTCCTTCCAATAGTCCTCCACTGACCACACCAATGCTGCCTGTGTACCCCTGCAAGATATTTGAAACTGCATTGAGCCTCCTTTTTTATTTTAGGCCTACTAAGTCTGGCTGCGGTCCCTCCTTCCAATAGTCCTCCGCTGACCACACCAATGCTGCCTGTGTACCCCTGGAACCTAATTAAAAGTGCATAGAGCCTACTTTTTTTACTTTAGGCCTACTACGTCTGTCTGCTGTCCCTCCTTCCAATAGTCCTCCACTGACCACACCAATGCTGCCTGTGTACCCCTGCAAGATAATTGAAACTGCATTGAGCCTACTTTTTTATGTTAGACCTACTACGTCTGTCTGCGGTCCCTCCTTCCAATTGTCGTCCCCTGACCACACCAATGCTGACCGTGTACCCATGTAACCTTTTTTAAACCATCATCGAGCCAACTTTGTGGTGTAAGGCCTACTAACAGTGTCTGCCGCTCCAAGGTGTTCTCCTGGTTGCCTTTCCCGAGCTTCTATCTTCAGGCTCTTGTTAAATAGTTGTTAAATGGAACAACTGCAAGGGGGCTACTACTTAGTTTGGGGCCTACTAACAGTGTCTGCCGCTCCTTGCTGTTCTCCTGGTTTCCTGTCCTGAACTTCGATCTTCAAGCTCTTGTTAAGTACTTGTTAATATTACACTGCATTTGGCCTACTAGTTGGGATGGGGCCTACTAACGGTGTCTGCCGCTCCTTGCTGTTCTCCTCCAGTGAACAAAGCAGTGCCGCCTGTTTACTACTGTTTCCAATTTTGAACTGCATTTAGACTACTTACTGATTTGGGCCTACTCACGGTGTCAGCCTCTCATTACAGTTGTCCTCCACTGAACAAAGTAATGCCACCTGTTTAGTCCTGTTACCAATTTTGAACTGCTTTTAGCCTACTTTTGTATTTGGGGCGACAGTATATCTGTGTTTCCTCCTCATCCTACCCATTGCCCAGCCAGTGCTAGATGACTCTGCTGGTACATTGACCCAGACCGCTACATTCCCCTTACACGCTACACAGCCAGATTCTGACCCTGCTGAAAGTGAGGTTCCCCTTCCCGCATACTATACCACCTTACACGGGAACAAAGAGGAAGGTGCAGATGAAAGTGCAGGTTCTTTCATCAGGTGGGGGGATACTCGTTGGCGACGTCACTGGCACAGGGCCCCTCATAGTACGCAAAAGTGTCGCTGCCGGTGGGAGGCGCCCCCGCCGTGCAAACACACCGCCGTACTTTGAGGGGCCCTGTGCCAGTGCCAATGCCAACCAGTGGGCCCCCCGGCTTGCTCAGGATCACAGCACTTGCAAAGTTGAAATACTTACCTCTCCCTGCTCCACTGCCGTGACATGGTCCATGTTTTCTGGGCCCACTAAATACTTGACCCAGCCATACCCCCCACAACTTTAACCAAATGACCCCCAATGTCCAATGCATAACTATTATTATAAGGTAAATTAAGATTGACAAGCTTCAGTACCAAGAATGGATTTTTTTGCCATTAAAATAGGCACTGTAGGTGTTTTCCTGGCCTCCACTCACTGCCGACTATGCTCCCCCATTGACTTGCATTGGGTTTCGTGTTTCGGTCGATCCCCGACCCCGACTTTTCGCGATAATCGGCCGATTTCACTCGACTCGACTTTTGAGATAGTCGGGTTTCGCAAAACCCGACTCGACCGTAAAAAAGTAAAAGTCGCTCAACCCTAGTCCCGCTGCTTCCCCTAGATACGCCTTTTCACCACCATCATGCTCTACTTAAAGAGGTAGCTACTATGCAAACCTTATATTGTTGAACTTTGTGTGAATGTAATTTGAGAGGGAAAGAGACCCATTGTGACTTACAGCTTAGCCACTGTGCAATGTGAGGCACATTATAAACTGCAAGGAGTGCAACCTCTGCTGTACACCAGAAAATTGGCTTGCACATCTTAAAGTACAGTTACCACACTCTTAGTGACAAATTTTGAATGCAAACATTGGTTTTAGCTAGACAATTGGCAATAAGAGATTTAATCTTGATCCTCTTTTAATGTCCTAGTGACCTCAACTTATATGGCTAGAAAAATAAACAGATGGGAAGCCATGGTTACTAGTAGCAATTTTTTGACTTCTTTAATTGTCTAAATGGTCCAGAAATTATCAATTTTTGTGGCCAGATTCCTGCTCTTCTGGTGTTTTTACACAAGTAGTGAAAATTGGAAGGAGCCATAATTTTTTCACATGAGGACTGGAGTACAAAAATTATCTTTTTGTCATGATTGCCCTCCTGAGTGTATCTGGGATGCAGATACTGAGGGCTCCATCGTCCAATCTGGTAGAGTGGCATGTTGAAGCTGTCAGTACTTTGACAGCTAAGACATCCAGTCTGGTGCAGGGGCACAATGAACTGTTGTTGCTTTGATTGACAGCTCAACAGGCCAATCTGAGACTGGAAGGTGCTGGGCTGCCTTCAGGTGCACTGTCCCAGGTGATTGCCAGGCTACTTACCTGGTCTGTCAGTCCAACATTTCTGACCGACATACATTTGGCTCTGTATGGTTTGTCTCTCTGTGCATTGTGTTCTGCTTGTGGATCTTTTTGCTGCCTGACCTTGGACCTCGCTCTGATCATCTGTTTTGCCTGCTCCCTTTGCTCTGATCTACTTTCCTTCTGGTATTCTGACCTCAGACCATTACCTGACTATGCTTCTGCCTCTTCCCTCAGTTTATGAAGTACTCTCCTGGCTTTTGACCTTGGACTCCTTGACTACCTTTACTCTCGGCTTGTCCGTGAGAAGTTACTCAGCATTACACCTTGTTTAGAAGTATCAAGAGCTTTCTTCTTTTCTAAATTAATCATCAAACAATTATCCCTTTATTTAAGGAGATAAAGCAAGTGTACTGTTTTAAATGTAAAGGAGTAATGGCCTCTCAACTATGAGATAAAAAAAAATCACTTTTTTGGTATCCACAATAGGTTTGCTATTAACAAAATGATTAGTAATTAGTAAATTACAAACTCTTTTTATTAATACATTAAAAAAGTATCAATTTATTAGGGAGCAAAAACAGGCTAGCAGTTAAGAAAGTGAAGACCCAGTTGATTGTCCTCTAGCCTATCCAAAAATTAGTTCTATTTTGGGAGCTGTTTCTTATTTTTGTACCTTCAAGAGAGTATGTTTCCCAGCATCAGTTCTGCCCCGCACTAAACACAGTGGGCAGCAATGAGATGTTTAGCTGGCATGGCGCTGATGTAGCATTACCTGCAGGAGAAGGCACACAGTAAACAATTGGTATGGGGCAGGCAAGGAGATGTGTGGCAATGTAATGCCAGTAACAGTAGCCCTGTCTGCAAAAGCAGTGTAAACCACAATCTGGAGCCAGGAGAGGAGTAGCTGAAACTGAACCACTGTCACAGTGGCAGCAGTACAAGCCACACTATATATAAATAAAACTAGGCAGTGTAGGGCCAGCAATAGCAGCTCTTGCAACAACAGTATACTCTGATGCTATAAAACACAGTGGACAACCAGGATATGTGTGGCTGACATTACACAGGTAAAAAAGATCAACATGACAGTACAGCCATAGCAAACAAATAAATGTACGCTCTGTAGTGCTATAATTCATTGAAAAAAGGACTAAAAATCAATTAAAAAAATCACTTAAAGATAAAAACAGACATATTTACAATACCATTTCCAGACACAAATGCACAAACAGGATGCAGCCTACCTAAGGAAACCGTGTACATTTTGTGTTTACTGTGTGCCCTGTGTAATATGTGATAGCTGACACTGTATAATATGATAATGGCTGACACCGTTCTGATATCTATGTGTTAGAAACAAGAATAGGGACAGTCAGTGGCAGTTGTGGGTCAGTATTGACAAGGGTTTTGGCAGTGTAGTTAAGGGTTAATATAGGAGATTAGATTGTGTTAAGAACTGGTTTCAGTCAGAGTAGTGACAGTTGAGAAAGGGGATGGGGCCAGTGTAGTGGCAGGAAGAGTTCCTTCCTTCCTCAGGTATTTTTCAGATAGTGGGAGGAGCTAAAGCTGTGTGAGGAGAATTGTTCTAGAAGGAGTTGAGGCAGAGAGCTGAACAGAGCTGAACAGAGCAACAGTGCAGAGTTGAGGGAGTGAGACTGAAGATTGAAGGAAGAAGGTCTGGAGCTTTGAGATCTTGGAGCACGTGGGAAGCGAGACAGCCTGGTGGAATCAGTGGCTAGTCATTGGGTTACCTCCCAAGATGTCCGGGACTTACAGTCAGAGAAGGATAGGCAAGCGCATCCTTTAGTTTCGCCCATGATGGGGAAAGTGGACGGGGAGCACTCAGTATCAGCTAGCTGGATGCTCAGGGAACTGTGTGCCTTGAAATCATGGTGCAGGAAGATATGCTGAAGGAGAAGACCAGGGAAAGCACAGGAGATGGAGTTCCCATGTATTGTGAAAATGGATAGACTGTCATGGAACAGCTTGAGTTCAGTAAAGTTTCATTGGAAAGCAACAAGGATTCTGATTATATTTGTGTGTGTCTGAAAAAGACTGGAGCTCTGTATGCTGAAGAGATCCCTGACCCCCAGGTGGGTGAAGTACATGACACACACAACACACCACAAAATGGACATTCTTTTATTAATGCAGCGAGGCTCCGGGGTCTGAGGTAAAGCCCCTCACCATAACTACCACCCTGGCCCCCGTTACAAGCATCATTCACACCACAATCTGAGATGCACCTTTATTCGTATAAAAGCCTATTACCAATTCCCTTACTATAACATCAGGAGGGCTGCCAATACCATATGTACACCCACACGCCAGACACCCCACATTACCCAGCCACAATTGAAAGACCTGGTTTACATCGTTAAAAAAATATTTATATAATACATGAGGTATTGGTCGATATTTTGGCCAAAATACACAAGCCCACAACCGACATCAAGGGTCCTTATTATCTACAGTAAATTCAAAAATAATTCACTGGAAAAGGACTAAAAATCAATTTTAAAAAAACTACACTGAAAGAGAATAAGCCTCTATAGTGCTATTGAGTGCAACTATATTTGTTGGTTATATATGGAGAATAACATAAAGCTCATTGCTAAAGCAACCCTCGAGTGGTTTAAGCGGAAACGTGTAAATGTTTTAGAGTGGCCTAGTCAAAGCCCAGACATTAATCCAATTGAGAATCTGCGGTCAGACTTGAAAATTGCTATTCACCAGAAGAAACCATCTAAGGCCTCTTTCACACTTCTGTCATAAGCGGTGCGTCCTAGTGCAGTAAAATGACGCCTCGAGGGACGTTGTGAAAATATAGGAAAATGTGTGTGACGTATCCAGTATTCTGACAGATGCGTCGACTGAGTTTCTGGTCGAATTTCATATAAGATTCTGGAAGAGAGAGAGAGAGACTTTTCCCCGGGTAGGAATGTGCTTCAGATATAAAAACTGCATCCGTCACTGGATTCCAGCGTTTCACAGTGTGCGCAGGATACAGTGTCCATAGGCTCTCATTATGTGGAACGACGTATGCCGCAGGAGGCGTCGGGGAATGTTTTTCCACTGCACACAAAAAAGTTTCATGGAAGTTTTTTTGAAAGACAGGCCGTCAAATTCCACAGGATCCAGTGCACGACGGACGAAACGTATGGCCATCCGTTGCGATATGTCGCTAATACAAGTCTATGAGAAAATGCAGGATCCTGCAAACTTTTTTTGCAGGATCCTGTTTTCTCAAAAAATGACGTGACTCGACTGGACTACAAAGACGGAAGTGTGAAAGAGGCCTAATAACTTGAAGGAGATGGAACAGTTTTGCCTTGAGGAATAGGCACAAATCCCAGTGGCAAGATGTGGAAAGCTCATAGAGACTTGCAGCTCTAATTGCCACTAAAGGAGGCTCTACACAGTACTGACTTTCGATAGGGTGAATATTTATTCGCACTGAAGTTTTCATTTATTTTGTCCTACTTATTGCTTCCTTCACAAGAAAAAGAAAACCAAATGTTCACGGTTGTAGGCATGTTCTTTACATGAAGTCATGCAAACCTTCAAAAAAAACTGTGAAATTCCAGGTTGTGAGGTAGAAAAATACCAAGGGGGTGAATACATCCTCAAGCCATTGTAGTGTAGTTAGGGAACAATAGAGAATTTTTAACAAGACTTTGTGCTGCCGAGAAGTATTATTATTAAGCAAGCTAAAATCATCTCTCCCAAATCTTTAGATGATTGCTGATCAGTTTAGACAGGCTCATAAGCACAAAACAAGCTTGTTCGCTATTTTCAACTTGTC